>NW_024582465.1:393224-501364 GCF_018398535.1 Haplochromis burtoni
ATCAACCAGTGGTGCAGGGTAGCAGCGGTCTTGACATGTCAGAGGCAGCAAAGGGAAAATTTTAAAACATGAATAGACCGCCAAATTTGACAGGTGTATTTAGTACATGGTGAGAGGAGAGTGAGCCATATTAAAGTTCGGCCCATAACTTCAACAAAGGCGTAATTTTGGTGGTTTTATTTTTCTACAACACAAGGGCAGGTTCTAAATCAAACAATCAATAAGTGATTGAAGTTAAACTTTAAGCTTTAACTCAAGGCATTTTAGCAAATCTTTGCCAAAACTTCTTTGAGAATTTGAGCCATTTTTATACACAGTCCCCCTTTTTTAGAGGTTTAAAACCAACTGGATATTCGACTGACAAGTAGTTCCAGGTGAGGCCAGTTCCCTTGTTACTTCATGACAAATGAAGTGGACGTAATATTTGAAGGTGGTTTGAAGTGTCGAATTTACATTTTATAGCTTTTCTTTCTAATTGTAAATAAAAATCCCCAAATACATGCAAGTGAGATAGGCTAGCATTCAGCTGAAAAAATAAACCAGAATCTGGCGACCTGTCCACAGTGTACCCTGCCTCCCACCCTAAGACAGCTGGGATAGGCTCCAGACGCCCCTCACAACCTTGAAAAAGGATAAGCGGAAGCGAATAGATGGTTGGACAGAAATAATAAAAACTTCAGGAATAAAAAAAAAATTAAATTGGTACTTTCTTAGAAAATAAGGAATGAAATGGCCAGCTCAGCAACACATAAAGACCTGAGAAAAATTATTTCCATAGATAAGAAAAACGGCTTCATAACATCTAAGTCAAAAACACCCAGGGGAGGTAGACATATCACAACACCTCCATGAATGGGAATAGAACAAGGTTCAAACTATCGGTTACACTCAAGAACAAGAGGATCAGATTAAACTTTGCCAAAGAAAATCTGAAAGAACCTTTACAGTTCTGAAATAAAAAAATCTTTGGATAGGTGAAACCAAGATAAACAGCATGTCTGTGAAGGTTCTCAGTCATCCATGTCATCGTAGTCTAAGGAGCTTGGAAAGAAAAGTGTCTGGACTTCTTTAAGTTGCTTGAAGACGTTTCACCTCTCATCAGAGAAGCTTCCTCAGTTCTAGGGTCAAATGGTGGAGAGTCCCAGATTTAAAGAGAAGTGAAAGAAGCCATCTATGTCCACTGTGGACAGCCATCTTTGAACAGAGGCGGTGGCTTACGACACCAACTGTCTGCTATCTATAATCAAGTTTTGAGATCCCTTCACGGCCACTTGCATCCTGGGCCATTTGACCTCAAGAAATCACATGATAGGGTGGGGCTAGGTTTCACAATGAGCTTATCCGAAACCTTGGCTGATTGGGACCTACACCCCTTTTTTTACACCTTGGCTTGTGTGATTAGGAAAAGAATATATTGTCCCTTTTGGGGGAATCCTCCCACAGGGCTTAAATCTGGAACTTTCCACCATTTGACCCTAGAACTGAAGGAGCTTCTCGGATGAGAGGTGAAACGTCTTCAAGCAACTTAAAGTCCAGACGCTTTTCTTTCCAACCTTCTTAGACCAAGATTAACAGCCTGAACCAGAATGATGGGTAGAGAAAAATATGGAGGGGTGAGAAGCAGCTCATGATCAGATTGGGCATATATAGCTGCCACTGAAACTGGGTCACTATTGTCTGATTACTGTGACTGCTGATCGAAACAGAAACAGAAGGATGAAATGTGAAGTGTACAGGGCTATACTCTCTGCTTAGATTCAGACAAATGCTAAACAAAAAACCCCCAAAAAATACTGAAGCCCCTTAATTAAAGTAGAAAGTCGGCACTTTAGCCACGTCTTGATTGTGTGATTTAAAATCCACTGTGGTGGTGTACAGAGACTACAAGAATTGTGTCTTTCACAAATTCTCATTGGACACTGTTGCATTGTAAAGGAAGTGTATGAGCCTTGTTTTTTAAGACTTGGTCAGATTACAAGTTATCCAGGGAACGAATTAAATGTTGAGATTTTATAATAAAAAGTGATAACTGCATTAAAGATTATAATTATACTAATCTGAGTTTTTCAAAACATTCTTTTAAATTAGAGTCAGCTGACAAAGAAGCACTTACAGAAATTTTTGAAGTGCATGCTGTGTAGGTTTGAGATGAGTAGGGTACGTCCACAGCAGGAACCCCAGAAATCTCCCCAGAGTCACTGTAGCATGCACTGATTATATCCATCAGCTGCTGATTGATGGAGTTCAGCGGGTACATGCAGAGAGCAGAGTCGCTTTCGTCGTCATCTGGATGAGCCACCATGAAGAGGACTTTTGTGAATGAGGTGACCGTCCCATAATTACCAGATTGAGACATGACCCGTGCCAGCTCTTTTCCTGGAAAAGCCACATATGCAGCTTGGACTTTGTTGTACCGGTTCTTTATACCGCAGGTTAACTGGAGCTCTGCGTACGAATAGTAATGTTGGTCATTTTCACAAAGACGAGACACAAAAGTCAAGTTTTTGTTATCTGTGCCATCGAGAGTCCGAGAAAAGAGGAAATACACAAAACCATCCTCTTTGAAGGCATGTTGGAAGTCGTGTAAGTACTTGAGGACAAATGGCGCCGTCTGTACCGCTGATGCCTCAATGATGTTCTCAAACACAACCCAGTCCTGGTAGTCCTCAAGGATTCGTGTGCTGATTAGTTTTGCACTGTCCAGGCTTCCATAGCCCTTTCCAACAAGGAACACTTTGAAGGTCCGGCCATTTTTTGTGTAGTTGGACATGACGCTCACCACGTTCACATTATCCTCTATGCTAGCCACGTAAGTCCGCTCTCCTTTGTTGTCATTGTAATACAACTCTTGTTCTACATTAGACAGGTTGAGGAGGGAACATATGCCTCTGTACCGACTGCCACATACTATTAGTGAACCATTGGATGGGTGGACCAGCAGAAGCTTGTTGCTGTTGGGCATGAACACTGTGTCCTGACAGCCTGAAGCAGGAGGTGTACATGTTTTGGCATCTTTTTTTGGGCCCGTCTCAGTGCGGGCCTCCTTCTGGAGGGACGGGCTCAGCTGGAAGATATTGTTGACTGCTCCCAGGTAGATGCGACCAGTCTGTGGGTCCTGGACCACATTGTTAATCAGGCTTTCAGAGATGAATTCCACAGTGGGGATTTTTCCACTTCCCCCTTGGGCTTGAGAGACTGACAGCCAGAAGAGGAAGAGGAGGATGGAGACCCAGCTTGCCATCTCTGGAAGGAACAGAAAGGAAGAAGTGTTTTATTATTAATGAAGTTAAATGGAACTTTAAATGCACATTAACTATCAGCAACATGACACATCAACAAAGGGTTTGTGTGTAGTTAATATAACCCCACATACATACACATATACTCATACATAAAACTGAAGGTAAATCAGTTGTCTTTACACTGGTTCTAAGCAACAAGCCTGCTTCACTGGGAGGGGCTGAGGGTCAGTTTGAGGTCAGGACTGTGTGCAGGCCAGTCAAGTTCTTCTACATCAAACTCGCTCATCCATGTCTGCATGAACCTTGCTTTGTGCACTGGCACACAGTGTGCACTGGCACATTGGAATAGGAAACACCCACTGACTGCGACTGCGGAATATTTAGTAGCGAGAAAATTTCACGACTGGACTTGCTGCACAGGTGACGTCCTATCAGGGTACCACACTGCAATTCCCTGAGTTCCTGAGAGTGACAAATTCTTTCACAAATGTTTGTAGAAGCAGTCTGCATGCCTAGCTTCTTGATTATATTCAACTGGAAGTGATTGGAACACCTGAATTCAATGATTTGGATGGGTGAGTGAATACTTTTGGCAATATAGTGTATTTTTAGAAAATCTGCACATGGAGACATTAATAGGGTTGCACTAAGCTATACACCTGAAGTTATAGCCTAGTGTATATACAAAAGTAACAGGAAGTAATTTGAATGAACTGGGATTTTTAGGTGTACAACACATGAAGCATATCCCACTTTAGAGTCACAGATTTAAGTTATGGGGCTAAAACCATTTAAAAACTGCCTCGAGATGACAGCGCATGGCGTAGGTGTTTGTGTCTGACTCAACTCCATGATCCAGTTATATTACAGGGGGGGAGGGGGTTGAATTCAATTGACTTATCTCAAGCCATCACTGGTGAAAAAAATAAAACTGGTTTGTGTAGGGGTAAAAAAGACAAGGATAACAACTAGATCTCAACCCATAACACAATAAACAACTCTTTAAAAAGCTTGGATCACATCCAACTTCATTTACACTTGCTTTTTTTCCCGCCCTAACAGGCGCACAATGTGTTTAGGAAGTACACTGTTTTGTCTCAGGAAATATGATCACACAACATCCTTGTAAACTACAGACAGCTTCATGTACCGGCTAACAGCAGGTGCCTGCGGAGCCTTCGTTCACTGCTGTTTGCGCAGGCTGTGGTAAATATGGAACTGCAGGTGGCTTTGAAGCAGCCATTGCCCACACAGCAAATGTTAGTGTATGTTTGCATGTGGTTTCAGTCTTGCACACACTCAGTAGTATCCTCCTCCTCATTTCATCTTGCCAGTCAAGTTCACAGACACATTTGTCAAAGTCACTTGCCAAAACTGTGTTTTATTATGTCAACCTGCCTTTGCTCACTGGACTAAGTGGGAAGACCACTGATTGGGGGGGGGGGGGGGGGGGGCGTGGCCGTTAATTTCCACCTGGCAACACTCATTTTCCATTTAAGTTAGGACAATTCGATTTCTTTATTCTTTTTTTAGCCCCCCCCCCCCCATTTACTGCCTCAAACTATCCACCCCCCCTTAACCCATTTCATTACATAAATGTATTGTGCCCTTTTCAATTCATAGTCTTAAATATTTCCATTAAAATGGGAATGGTGCAATAAAATCCCTCTCTCTGCTTATTCAGGACAGAAATGTGTGCGGCTGGTTTTTACAGCTTTAATTAAGGAGGGGCAGTAAGTGTTATGCCAAGATTTAACTGAGAGGAAAAGACCAAAAAAACAGAAAAGAAATCTTGAGTTTACGTGCATAGTACAGAGTGGACAAAATAAAGGGTATATTATGTAAACTATTATTTCAGCTCTAAAGTAACACAACTTCAATTTCAAAGGACATATCCATCGGCAATTACAAGCCCGTGTCAGCTTTAAGCGGCAGGACAATAACGCTTGTGCTTGAGTTTTCAGGGAAGCTTCACAGAAACTGCACGAGTTGCAAAACAGCCTCACAGCCTCAAAATGTTGACTTCAAAAGCAAAACAGAGACAACTTTCACTGACAAAGTGAGGTGGCAAACTGCAAAAATGTCCACAGAGAAAAACTAAAAGGAAAAATGGTATTAAAGGAAAAAAAATCACCATAGAATGAAATCAGCAGCTCTGTGATCTGTAAACAAAACTGTACTCTGAGCAAATTTAGGGTGACATTGTATGTAGTATGTAAGTTGGTATACTAATTTTCTCATATAAAGGTGCCATCTGACTATTATTATGTTTTGACTAGACAGATTCAGGTAGTCTAACAAGCTACATGACCTTTAATGTGCATTTTTTCTGCTTAAGAACATACCTGTCAAAAACACTGTCAGCACACTCCTGTACATACAATTACACCTACTGCATATCTGCACACCTACAGAATGAAATTAAACAGCTGTTTGTATACTGCCACAATGTACAATTCCCACTTTTTAATGGATTGTCTACAGACATGGTGTAGATAGATGACTCTGTGTCTTTCACTAAAAACTGTAATATCCCCTTTACTATCAATTTACCCTGATATGACATACCACACAGAAAAAAAGTGGATTATGTCAGTAGTATCTGTGACAAAAAAAAAAAAATTACTTGATTTCTTTTAACTCCCAACAAAACTTTCTCAGACCACAAATTCAAGGACAATCATCTCTGGACACTCATTTAGGTTTCAGAAAACTCCAGAATCACTTACAACTGCAACTTCAAAGGGTGCTTTTCCTATTCATGCAAATCCTATGGCCAGTCCCTGATCAGACAAAAAAATGTGTCACACAAATTTCCCTCAGATGTTGCATTGTGGGTCAGTGCAAACGAATTTCTTAACATATTTCAAAAGAGCCTGTTCTCTCCTAAGATGTCTCCTTCTGTCACTCTGTCACTTTTTATCCTTTTTTTTCATGGGCTTAATCCTTAACGCTGGAATTAAAGAGGCTTCAAAGAGCTGAGCAGATACAGACGCCTGGTGGGGGTGGCACAGGTGGAATGAGGCCCATTTCTCCCCAGACCAACCCACCTCTTTTTTCAACATGTCTGCTGTGAGAGAACATGACAACTGGGCATATCATCCAACACGCGGCTATTCTGAATAAATAAAAGCCTGCTAAATTTAGAGGCTGCGTGCTGCATCAGCCTGCAGCTAATGAAGCCTCCAATGGCCTGGAATAAATAATAATGAAACACATCATGCACTAATGAAGCTGGCACATCTGAAAAATATGATCTGGTGAAAGTCAATTTTCAAATTCAAACAGCCTGAAGCCAGCACTGAATTGACCTTAAATTAGGCATTTCACCTCATTCCTTTTCACGTGATTGTTTGTGGTTACGGAAAGAAAAAAAATCTTTAAGCTTTAGAACTTCTTTAACTCTTCACACGAATGCTTAAATGGGCCAATTCTGGTCTTTAGCAGTTTTTACAATTATGTAAGTACAGCTTCAGGTTAACTACGAAACATATTATAATGTGTTATTTATTTAACAAGAATAAATAATGACACAGTCTAGAGCGTTGTGTTGTGTCTCAACACACAGGCTATTTTTCTGACAGGTAAAGTTTAGCTGAAACAGCAAATTTATAACAGAATGGCTGAAAAAGAAAAAAATTTAATTACGAAAACCTGATTGCTGTGTTGGGACCTTAAGAGAGCTGTGCATAAATGAATGCCCACAACTGAAGCAACGTTTTAGAAGCTTCTCTACTTTTAGAAGACTAGTGGGAAAAGATTCCTTCATAGTGATGTGACAGAGTCATACAGAAAATGATTACTTTGGGTCATTCGTGCTAAAGTCTTTTCTAAAAGCTACTGAACCATGGGGTGCACTTTTTTTCATGACTGTTTATAGTAGGTTGTATTTACTTTAAACACATGTAAAACTGTATCATTCTTCTTAACTATGCATATATTTACAAAGCTTGTAGAAACCTTGAGATGAAAAATTAATTCAGTCCCACTACAGGGTAGTCACCTCACTGTCACTCAGCAGTTTAACAGGTAGTTTGCACCTAGTTAAAACTAATGCTGTCTGTTACAGCGGTGCTTGAAAATTCTTCATGAATAAATCATTCAGGGAGGTTATAATGTTCAGTTTTAGTATTCAGCTTTCATTCTTTTGGATTTGCTGATTTGTGTTGTTCTTGAATTTTAACACATTATAAAGAAAAATGCTGCAGTTATCCACCCTCTGATCTAAAAAAAAAAAAAAAAGAATGGCATTGTAGCACAAATGTAGTTATTTTAATGCAAATGCTGTGAAAATATGAGCTACCAGTAGGTCTTGGGGCAGATCTCCAGAGAGCAATTTCTAGCACTCGGTATGTAAAACTAAGTGAAAATGAAACTAGGCAACAACAGAAAACTAAAGGAGCGGTGCAACTAATGCTTTTTTCCATTGTGGAAGAAAGTAGGAAGTACACATTTTGTTATTTGTTATAAATGAGATGTACAAACCTCAAATACCTAAACGCTCTGAACATTTTAAGGCTCAACAGTATCTGTAAGTTGTGTTGTCCAGTCCTTACAATATTAACTGGCATAAAGACCTGTGAAAACTGTCTTGTTCTCCTCAGACAAACTATATCAGTAGTGTTGTCAATAAACCGCATTTCCTAAACAGTACTTGTTTAAGCTAAGTTGACTACTCACCTCACCATAACGACACCAAACTGAAGATTCAGCTCAGAGTTGAATGAGCCATACGAACACGATGTGCTACACCGCTCTGATATGTAGTAGCCAATTCAAATGTACTCCTTCGGTTTGACAGAAGCGAAGTAGGACAGCTAAACTGTTGAGGTATGGCATGCACAGGCTTGCCTGTAGCACATAGGTGTGGCTTTTTTGTTTCCTTGCTTATCATTTCACACATGCGCAAACACACACCTTTTATTGACAAATACAGAACCATTTCTTCCACCCTTCCTCCATAAGGTAGGCCATGTCTGGACAGGAGAAGCAGCTTTCAACAGAGAAAAAAATGAAAGATATTAAACTGAAAAATGGAAGGCGTGTGCACCCTACACACACACAAATCCACAGGCTTAGAGATACATGTGCAAGCCCCAATACATGAAACCAGCTCAGCTTGAAGTGCTGACGAGGTAATCCTGCTCAGACCACACAAAGACACTCTTCTCTTCAAACTGCCATGCTGTGTTTCTTTGACACAGGGGCACTAAAACCCAGCATGGCAGTCCACACGCCTCTTGGCCAATCCTAAGGAGGAAGTCTGCAAGTGTGTCGTGGTAAGGGAGCAAAAGATCATGAAGGAGATAGCAGAATTGAAATTCTGGAGAAATGTGTCTCTGATGATTAGATTAGATCAGATGCACAAACGGTTACATAACTGCTGACCCGGCAAGTTTTGAAGCGGCATGAGTCCCCTCGCCCTTATTAAAATAGATACAGAAAGGAAACTGATATAATAAATGAAGAAACAGACACCCTACCCAGAAAATCTAACAGGATATCACCCCATACTGCGATCATTCATATTCAGCACTTTCTTTACTGGAGAGCTGCCTTTGACAGCTCTGACACTGATGTGAAACCACTGAAACCACTTTCCCTGTTATACACTGATATAAGTGAAGTACGATTAAATTAGCAGCCTGTCCCCAGAGAAGTCGACCCCGGGTAAAGAGAGGTGAACGCGGGGTTAATGCTCTGATTCAAACCTTACCATGTCTCTAACAACATGTAGCATGCTGTAAAAGCATGATAAAGTGAGCCCAAGGAAATACAACCCAGGTTGAGAGCCATGACAAGGAACTGGAACTGAGGGGTGGATCCTTGTCCTTTATTTTCCTGCCACCACCAAGGAAACCACAGGCAGCACAGAAGCATTGTTAAAAGATGAAACATGAAGCGGGAGAGTGTGGAGAACTCTTTCTCTGCATGTCTTCCATTCCCCCCACCACTTCCTTTTTTGACACGCAAAAAGTCTTGTCCCATGCTCGGAGTAAAATTGTTTCACAAGTTGTAAAGGAGGGCTGGTGTGACGATGGTAATCCAATTTCCATATGAACAATTACCCTGCCGTCAGGGCTGGCAGTTCATTTATTTCAATTTGACTGACTGGGAAAAACCATGCTCACCAAAAGCAGCCAGCCCAGCCATTGTATTCAGGGCACCAGGCACAGAGGGGGTGGGGTTGATGGGGCTGGTCCATTTTAGCGGGATCCAGCTGCTCTGGCCTAAATTTGCTAACACCTTTAAAGTTGGCCCATGACCCAAGAGTGTGTGTATCACACGTTGCTCTCTTATTAGACCGTATGTGCCCCAATTCTCACATCTCTGGGTTTCTGCTTGTGTGTACGTGTGTGTCTACATGCATCTGTCCTCTTGTGTATGTTTGTCTGTTATGATGTATGACCATGAGTCAGCCGGTGCGAGCATAACCTGCGTGCACACATGGACACGATCCTTTTAGGCCCAGCAGTTTTCCTCATTAGGACTGATAGACTGTTTGTGTGTCTGTTTACCGCTCCGTCACCATTTTCAAGGCTCCTGCTATCTCCCTTCTGCCAGCTGGACACTTGAGCAGCAAGAGCGCAAAACCACAGGCTTGCACACACAAACTACTTGAGCAGAGTACACATTTAAATGTGCTTGTGTTCAGCGACACATACACACACACACTCACTCACTACCAGGCTTCTCTGCCTCATACCGCCCGGCAGCTGACCTCTGTGTCTCTTGTAATCTCTCAATCTCTGTTTGTCTCTCAAACAAACACAGAAATTCAACCTCTTCTGTCTGGCCAACAGCAGCTTGGGCTAATCTCCCAATGCTAACTGGCCTCCCCCAACCCCAGCTGGATGCTGCAACTCTCCAGTGGGACAGAGTGGCTGTTTGCAGTGTGGACACAGCTGGCAGATGCGGGAAACTTGATTAAACAGCCTGGCCTGGCAGAGAAAAGGTACTTTCAGGAGCCAGTGCCTCTTCCGACTGCCATTGCGGCCACATCCAGACATTTACTAATGCATACTAACAGCTTTAGGGTGCAGACAAGCATACCCGAACCCAAAACAAATGCAATTTTTGGGAAATAATAAACCTATATTTTAATATTAAAAAGTTTAGCACTGTGTAACATCCTCTATTCTTTTAATTACAGTCTGGAAACATATGGGAACTGAGACCAGTTGCTGGATTTTTGGGAGAGGACTCTTATCCCATTCCTGTCTGATATGGAATTCTCGATACTCGAGTCCTGGGTCGTCTTTTTCGTGTTGTTTGTTTCATGATAGTCCAAATGTTGTCAACTGGTCAAATGTCTGAACTCCAGGAGGGCCAATTCAGCTCCTGGACAGTTCCACTATGTAGCCATGATCTTATAATAGAGACATGTGCCATTCAGCATTGTCTTGCTGAAATATGCAAGGTCAAAAGTCAATGGGTGCTTGTGTTGCTCTAATCTGCTTATACACCTTTCATACACCGTGATGTACAGGCTGCCAGTTCCACTAATGTACCCCCCATACCATCAGAGATGCAGGTTTTTGAGGCATCAAACTGGATGTTCCCTCTCCGTTTTAGTCTAGAGGACATTACATCCATTTTTCCCCCCAAAAAGACATTAAAATTTCCACTTTGCCTCAATCCATTTTAATTTAGTTTTGTCCCATTGAAGATGTTTCTGGTTCATGTTCATTTATGCTTTCTTCTTTGCGTGACAAAACTTTAGCCTAAAATCGTGGATGGCACAGTGAACTATGTTTGTAGACAATGGTTTCTGGAAGTGTTTCCGAGCCCATGCAGTGATTTCCATGATACAATCGTGCCTGTTTGTAATTCAGTGCTCCCTGGGAGTCCAAAGATCACAGAATTGTTCCACAATTTATAGATGCAGATTTTTGCAAAACATCTGCTCATCTTTACTTCTGAGAAATTCTGCTTCTCTAAGATGCTCTTTTTATACACAATCATGTTACTGACCTGTTGCCAGTTAACCTAATTAGATGCAAAACCTTCCTCCAGATGCTGGTTTTTTTCCCCCACATGGTACATTTCCTCAGTTTACCAGTTTGGTGTTTTCTGTGTGAATAATATATGGGGTTGCAAATCATTCCATATTGTTTTTATTTAAACTTTATAAAGCGTCCCAACTGTACTGTATCGTGCATTGTATTTCTACACCCACAGTTGAAACTCTAAAATATTTTCATTATCCGTCAGTCAATTAATATTCTAGTCTTGTTTTTATTGACATAGTTTTGATGAATAATATACCAACAGATCAGAAAACGAGTCCAATGTTTTGTCAGTCTACTACACAAACAATCCACTCACTGTGTCGGCGCTGACCCTCATTTCCTTTTGACTCAACAACTGCTTAGCTGCGGGGAATTTTTTATTTCACCATCTTCTGTCAGAGGCCAGACTCCTTTTTTCAGAACAGGTAATAACTCGGTGTATTGCTCAAGGGCATTTCAGCGTGTCGGAAGCTTGCTCTCACACACAGAAAGTTAAATCCCTGCTTCCGTGGGTTGAAGGGCAGCTTCTCTAATCCGTGCACCACCCTGAGGTGATCCCCTGGTCCAGGACCACAATCACCTTGCACTTACATATAAAGAACAGCTCACACTCACATACTGACACACATACAGTGACAATTAAGAAGTCAGGCAGGCAGACTGACTGCTGGGAAGGAATCCATTACACAGCTTATTGGTTATAATGATTTCACTTCCCCAGCATAAACGCCAATGAGCCATGAAGGTATCTTGTAATGTGGTTTAGTCTCAGTGCCCAGCTTTCGTTTTGTTTCAAGGGGAACACTGATCTTATAGTCTCCGATTTGCTTGCCTTCCCATGTATAGGAACAAGAAACCTGTGTAGTAGTGGACATTAAGATATAACTTTACGGTTGAACGTTAATAAACCCACAATCTAGGACTTATGTCTGTGTGGTGTTAGCACAAATGCTAAAGCCTCATGGTTACCCAGTGAAACATCAAAATGCACTTTATTAAAAGATATGTATATTAAAAAGAAAACTTGTTTATACCATTTATGAATATGCCATTTTCTGTTAACTTCATTGATAAATAAGGTACTTAACAGCTGTCTCTCTGTTCATTTAGTGTATTCAATATAACCCTTTGCTACACAGCCTTTAAGTTGCTGACCAGCTCAGTACGATGACATGCCTTGGTTGAGACATGGAATTTTTAGGTTTTGTGGTTCTTTTTCCCATCACCATCCCCCAAAAGGGACAACCCACACCACAGGTTACAGTGGGGCAAAAAAGTATTTAGTCAGCCACCGATTGTGCAAGTTCCCCCACTTAAAATGATGACAGAGGTCAGTAATTTGCACCAGAGGTACACTTCAACTGTGAGAGACAGAATGTGAAAAAAAAATCCATGAATCCACATGGTAGGATTTGTAAAGAATTTATTCGTAAATCAGGGTGGAAAATAAGTATTTGGTCAATAACAAAAATACAACTCAATACTTTGTAACATAACCTTTGTTGGCAATAACAGAGGTCAAACGTTTACTATAGGTCTTTACCAGGTTTGCACACACAGTAGCTGGTATTTTGGCCCATTCCTCCATGCAGATCTTCTCGAGAGCAGTGATGTTTTGGGGCTGTCGCCGAGCAACACGGACTTTCAACTCCCGCCACAGATTTTCTATGGGGTTGAGGTCTGGAGACTGGCTAGGCCACTCCAGGACTTTCAAATGCTTCTTACGGAGCCACTCCTTTGTTGCCCGGGCGGTGTGTTTTGGATCATTGTCATGTTGGAAGACCCAGCCTCGTTTCATCTTCAAAGTTCTCACTGATGGAAGGAGGTTTTGGCTCAAAATCTCACGATACATGGCCCCATTCATTCTGTCCTTAACACGGATCAGTCGTCCTGTCCCCTTGGCAGAAAAACAGCCCCATAGCATGATGTTTCCACCCCCATGCTTCACAGTAGGTATGGTGTTCTTGGGATGCAACTCAGTATTCTTCTTCCTCCAAACACGACGAGTTGAGTTTATACCAAAAAGTTCTACTTTGGTTTCATCTGACCACATGACATTCTCCCAATCCTCTGCTGTATCATCCATGTGCTCTCTGGCAAACTTCAGACGGGCCTGGACATGCACTGGCTTCAGCAGCGGAACACGTCTGGCACTGCGGGATTTGATTCCCTGCCGTTGTAGTGTGTTACTGATGGTGACCTTTGTTACTTTGGTCCCAGCTCTCTGCAGGTCATTCACCAGGTCCCCCCGTGTGGTTCTGGGATCTTTGCTCACCGTTCTCATGATCATTTTGACCCCACGGGATGAGATCTTGCGTGGAGCCCCAGATCGAGGGAGATTATCAGTGGTCTTGTATGTCTTCCATTTTCTGATGATTGCTCCCACAGTTGATTTTTTCACACCAAGCTGCTTGCCTATTGTAGATTCACTCTTCCCAGTCTGGTGCAGGTCTACAATACTTTTCCTGGTGTCCTTCGAAAGCTCTTTGGTCTTGGCCATGGCGGAGTTTGGAGTCTGACTGTTTGAGGCTGTGGACAGGTGTCTTTTATACAGATGATGAGTTCAAACAGGTGCCATTCATACAGGTAACGAGTGGGGGACAGAAAAGCTTCTTACAGAAGACGTTACAGGTCTGTGAGAGCCAGAGATTTTCCTTGTTTGAGGTGACCAAATACTTATTTTCCACCCTAATTTACGAATAAATTCTTTACAAATCCTACCATGTGGATTCATGGATTTTTTTTTCACATTCTGTCTCTCACAGTTGAAGTGTACCTCTGGTGCAAATTACTGACCTCTGTCATCATTTTAGGTGGGGGAACTTGCACAATCGGTGGCTGACTAAATACTTTTTTGCCCCACTGTAAATACCTGAGACTCTCCACCAACTGCATATTGAACTCCAGACCTAAAGTAGTCCAGCTGCCTTCTTTTTTCAGCCTCTCAAGACTACACGAACCGCATGACTGCGAATCTACACATACATAATACTGTGAATGCTGGTGCAACTGCTCACTGACTAAATGTCTGGGCATTATCAGACTTATTTCATAAGCGATGAGCAATAGAAGATGTTCCTTACTGATTTTATCTGGTAGCAGACGCCATAGTGAGAAGACAGGCAAACAGCCTTAGTGTAAATGTGTGTGAATTAAACATTCAGTGGTTCAGGAGTGGAAACCAACTCGTGTAAATTAATAGATGATACTCTGAGTTTCAGTTTGAGTCAGAACTGGGATGGAATAATTTAAAAACTCTCCATGTAATGATGCGCCTTTTTATCTAGCCACTCTGCCTTTCACTTTCTCTCCCTGATTTTCCCCCCCTCTACAAGTGTACTAATAAAAGGCTGATTAAAAACGCAATAACCCATGCAGGGAGATCAGGGAGATCGGCTTTCTTTGCCCACCCAATTACAGAAACCAGTTTCCTTGCTTACATGACATTAAAGAAATTATGAAAGCTGACAGTGAAGACAAGACATGAGGAATCTTTCCACAAGGCGTTTATGTTTGCCAAGAAATAGTTCAGCTGAGCAGTTTCCACCAAACCACATGAGTGGTTTCTGTTTCTGTGTGTAAGCATTTAAGAAGAAAAAAAGATACAACATGGTAACTTTTGCATTTTAGAAGTGCCAGTAGGTGTATTTCTCCCTCTGGACGAGTTTGATGCAATCTTCTTAACTCACTCTTAGAAAGAAAACAAATGCGTATTCCCAAAAATGCAATCCTTTAAACAGAGACATGGTAGCGTATGAATAGAGCACAAGCTCTAGTAACTTCAGCAAAGAAAGCAGAATGGAAAGGAAGGAGGACAGGAACAGAGGGAGGGCAATCACACACGTTACTGACTGAGTCTCAATAGCCCCTTTGTGTGAGCTGGCAGGTGCCTGTCACTTGTCAGGATGAGTCAGAGTGTGGATGGTGACTTGAGCATTGTGATGGTGGGGATATAAGCGTTGGCTGAGGCCCAGTAAGATTCTAGCTCTTAGTAATGACTAACAGCTATCAGGTAATGGCCCAAAGATTAGCAAGCGCTGTTCAGCATATGGAGAAAAGGTCACGTTTAGAGCTTAAAAGGTAATGGCTAAATTAGCTGCAAGAAATACCTCATAAAATTAAATAGCTTTCAGTGAGAAGGAGTACTTTCCACTGGTGGTGCAAAAGGAAATAGACTGGGCTACTTTTTAATTAGTCCGAAGAAGGGAACTAATCACAGGAAGGGTAGTCTCTGATAAACCGTGTGCGCCTCGACACAAAACCTCAACTCATAACACAAGGGCACCATCTAACAGCCTCTTTTTCTCACAAATGAAACACACGCACAAACACATTTGCTTGGACTAGTTCTGCTCCTTCTTCTTAGTATGGCGCAGTGATTTGGAAAAAAAATTACATGCGATACTTGAGAGACTGGAAGAGCAATTTGATTTGCAATATGATTAAAAAAACAAAAACAAAAAACAAGCACCAGTTCTAATAGATTTAAAACAGGCCCATCTATCCTTTCACTGACACCTTCTCCACAAGAAACTCCTCCAGCTCATCCAGGGGGACACCGAGCCAGTTCCCGAGCTAGTCAATAGATATAATCTCTCTAGTGTGTCCCGATTCTGCCCCGGCCTCTTTCCGGCAGGACATGGCTCTGGTGCTTAATGAGGTGCCTGAAACACCGTGAGGCGTTTCGGGCACCTCATTAACGATATCATCAAAATATTACTTGCTCTTATCTTTTAATGCAAGAAGGGGAACTACAACACATAAAAAGCTTGCAACATTTATCAGTTTCTTAAATGTGCATATGACAATCACACATACAGCAGCTATTACACAACATGACCGCGTTAAAAAAACGTAACTTTACCATTTGTCATATTCATCGTTTCAAATTACAATTTCTGATTTAAAATCAATTTGTCATTGAGATCAACTCCTCAATGCATGCACTTCCACCGAATGTTCTTGATGCTATTGAAACCACTCCACGACACTCATTCCTCAATCCGCCAACCCCTGTAATCTTCATCCATCATCTATCAGAGCTGCTGCAGCCAGAGGGGAGAGAGCTGCTAAGCAGGGCTTGACTAATGGCTAAACAAACACCATTATCAGGCCGCAGTGGCCGAACGCTGAGCTACAGGAGCCCCAGAGCAGCTGAGGCTCTTTAATACTTAATCCCCGCTGCCCTGCTCTGCTAGCTTCTGTTTTAAGCAATGGGCAGCTCTGAAGGTCCACTAATGGTGGAATAAGCACAGAAACATAAGGGACTATGGGCTAGAATAAAAATGAGCGTGACACCTACGCGCACGCACAATCACTTACTGCAAATGTCACAAATAGACTGAGAGGGGGTAAAGACGAGTGTGGCCCACTCGTCTTGGCCAATTCCCTCTCTAAAAAAGGCTCAGGGAGAAGTTAATGAGCCTGTTACTGCCCCACAGCTCCCACGATAAGGCTGCTGATTGCACCACATGTTTGGGGCAAGAGGATGGCGCGTGTATTTGCATGCACAAGTTCATGTGTGTCTGTCACCCGACCCAAAACGGTCATCTGCTGATCGTACGTTCAGAAGTAGGGAAAGCACACTTTTGCACACAAACCGCCACACTCTTGAGGCGTGATCTATCCCACTCACTCTCACTCGCTTGCCTACATACACCAAGTCACACCCTGACCACACTATCCTCACAAACACACACACACACACGCAAGCACACACGCACACAATCAAGTGTGACTGAGCGAGCAGGCCACTCAATGAGAGTGGGTGATTAGGCCCTCTGAGAGTGGGTCTGACCTTTCCCTGCACATCAAGTCCTCTGTGCGCATGTCTGTTTTTATGAGTCAGTGGCTATAAGCTCTCGGGCCTGCGCCACTTCACATCAAATGTCACCGACTTAAATGAGATGACCACACAGACAGGACAATTGAGGAAAGGAGACACAGAAAGATATGAAGGACAGCTCCACAGGTAGACTGGGATGCTCACTAATTGGAAAGTTGGTGGTTCAGTACCGAGCTCCTCAAGTTTGCATGTCAGAAGGTCCTTCGGCAAGATAATGAACTTCAGAAGTACACCTAATGTATCACTGGTGTGCGAGTATGTGGTAAAAAATGTACCGTAGCTACAGGATACGTAATCTATGACTGGGTGAAGTGCCTAATTATATGAAATTACTTTATGGCAGTTGAAAGAGACCCCCCCAAAAGCACTATATAAATGCAGTCCATTTTTGACATTAAATGAGAGGACAAAAAAAAAAAAAACATTAAAAAAAAGAGGGGATTTTTTTTAGGCTGTGAGACAAAGATTTAAAAAAAAAAAAGAGGAATAACTTAAAAAGGAAGGAAGAGAGAAGAACTGAAAGAAAGAGAGTGCCCTGTCACCAATCAATCTGCTGTCTTGGGCTCTTTCTCTACTGCTTCGCATGAGAAGCAGCAAAGCTGAGGTATTTTTATATTCATGGTTAGTTTTGGGAATTTTGCACAGGCCCTTGTGGGTACACAAACCTCCCCCGTTTGACTGTGGTAATGGTTGAGTCTGCACTTCCGTGTTCTCAAAGCTCAGACAGACAGCCAGACGGTCTGAGTCAGGTCTCTGGGGAGGGCATGAGCAGGGGGCAAGTGAGGTTTTGTTTTGCTGAGAGCAGCAGTTAGTTAGCCAAATTATATTTTTATAACTTCTTCTGAATTGTGCTCTAAAGCGCATGTGTGTACACAACAGACTGTGTTCCAGTTTTTTCAGTTTTCTGAGGGGATCATATACAGGTTAACATTGGATCATATATATATATATATATAATTTCTAACTTCGGCAGGACTGTGATAAACTGAACATCTTTGGATTTTTGGCTGTTGGCTAGACAAAGCAATCTACATCACTTTGGGTTCTTAGGCTTCTTAAGTTTTATGGTCCAAACAGTTTATTAAATAATCACTTCTGAATTAATTGAAGAAAGAAAATAATTGTTAGCTGGAGCCACAAATATTACTGCATAACATTCAGTGAGGCAGGAAGTATGAAGGGACAATTACAGGTTTCAAGCAAACCCCAAGTTACCCCAACTGATCTGGAAGTAAACAAATATAAAATAATTAACCACATCTTCAGTCCAGTTTATAATTTCCCAACTCAACTTTGACTCACGATAGCAGAGTAAATTTCTTCCTTTGCAGTGAGGAATCATTCATGCTCCAGTACATTATTCACTTTCAATTTTACCTCCCAAATAAGGTGGCTTTGCGAACCGTTTTCAATTTGTCTGGTCCTCTCAATGCTTCTTCCTATTCAGTCTGACAAATTTGACTGATGTCATCATCTACCCTGATCTCAGTAAATGAACTGGTAAGTACAACAGTGTCATACCCAATAGAAATCACATCAACAGCTATGAAAAGACCCAGGTTGTGAATTGCTTGAATCGGTCTTTAATAGCGGGTTAAGGTATTTGATGCTGGTGGGATGACAGTCTCAGTCTTGTCTTGCCCTTTTTCTCTCTTCTTTCTCTTCCTGCTATCACAGTTGATCTGAGAGGAGATAGTGATCATCCACTGCTGATGGGCCAGATGATGATGATGTGTGTGTGTGTGTGTGTGTGTGTGTGTGTGTGTGTGGCGCGATGCCCAGGTTAATTAAGTTTGAAATCATAGAGATGATCAGTGCTACTTTCATTCAGAGCCCCCGAACACACACACACACCCTCCCGTTGCTGTGTCCCTGCTACTACCAGAGCG
This sequence comes from Haplochromis burtoni, assembly GCF_018398535.1. NCBI lineage: Eukaryota > Metazoa > Chordata > Actinopteri > Cichliformes > Cichlidae > Haplochromis > Haplochromis burtoni. Next base: position 412,213 of record NW_024582465.1, read on the forward strand.
TTAAGTCTATCTGAGAAGTAGAGGGGTGTTTGTTTGCCCAACTGTGAGAGAAAGAGTGTAATTTTGTATGTGACTCTGAAGGAGAAAGATAAACAATTAAGGAATGGGAGTGAGCTGGTGGTGCTGAAGCAATTAAACAACAAACTAATTAGAAAATATAGGTTTCCTTCTTTTTGTTCACTTGAAACTTCGGTTTAAGGATACGCAGTGTTACAAGCCACTGAGGCACTTTTTGTTTTTGGATACAAATACAGACTTAATTTCAATGGAAAACTCATTTTAATTATTAACCTTTTAACATTAAAGCAATTAGCACATCATTTAAGCCAGTCATACAATAAGAATGCTGAACTCTAAATGCTAAACAACTGCTGCATCCATCCATCAGGATATGGTGGGGTGGTGGGGCTGGAGCCTAGCCCAGGTGCCATAGGGCGAGAGGTGGGATACAACCTGGACAGGTCGCCTGTTTGTCGCGGGGCTAACGCAGACAGCCATTCACACCATCCACTCCTACCCGCAATTTAGAATCACCAGTTAACCTAAACCCCCCTAACTTTGGACTGTGGGTGCACCCTGGAGTACACAGAGAGAATCCAGAGATGGGGAGAACATGCACACTTCAGACAGAAAGGCCCCATTCAGATGGTGGAGTCGAATCCAGTTTGCTGTGAGGCGACAGTGCTAACCCCGTGCCACAATGCTGCCCCTGCTTATCACCCTGAGCACACCAGGTCTCTCAATTGCTGAATGACAGGCTGCATTTTTTTCTGGTTTATATCACTGCAAATTATAAGTATGAGGTTCTGGACTCGTGGTCACACAGTAAATTGAACACATCACATGGGGCAATTGAAAATTTGGATAAACTGTGAGAAACGACAAACAAAACAATCAAATAATTAACTGGATTTTCAGGAGATTAACTGATCATGAAAACAGTGATTTGCATTCCCAGTGGCCTGTTACGTACACGTGGCTTGTTGCGTACACATGCACTTCTATTTCTTTTCACTGCAGATCAATTAGGGTCAAATCGCTCTGACAAAAAGTATAATTTTTCATATTTCTACAACAGCGATGTGGCACTAATCCTCTTCCGAGGTTAAGCCAAATTTTTCAAACAGAAACTAAAGAGTGCCAGTGTTTTTATTGTGAATGATTAAAGTGCTCACTAAAAGAAGCTGGACCTTGACCAACTGGAAAGATAATGGATAAGAAACAATATATATTTAATACTTGTGAAATTATTCATTCTGCAACAGTCTGACTCATTAGTTTACCAAATGATATACTTTTACTTGTAAAAGTAACAAATGTAATGCAGTTCCCTTAAAAATTTAACTGTGAATACTGTTAAAGGATTTAGGGTTTAACACAAAGCTGTTATTGAAGCATTTTTAGTATTTGAGTGATGGTACATTGTTGTATTATTGTTTTTGTTTTTTTACTTAAAGTATTTGTATATGTCTTCCACCGCTGCTGAAGGTTTAGGTGTAATGCGATCCATATCTGTGGTTTCTCACCTGATTACATTTCATTTTGGAATCTTTTTCTTCATGATTAATTGCTCAGACCTCGTGTGATTGCCATTTCTAATCAAATGCAGAGGCACAAAGGTCAGAGGGAATTAGTCCCCCACCGTCTAAAAATAAGCTGCTTTAATCAACTTGCAGATGGCCTGATAAGCAGCAAGGTGGCATTATGGGCCAGTCGTGTGGCGTAGCTGAGGCATGTCAGCGATAACATCTGCACCTCATCTCTAAAGGTGTCACTGCGTCTTTCATGTCAGGTGAGAGCGCTGACATTCTGTCACATCCAGACAGTGTGTGGGTGTGGGGGGTCCTTGCAGGTTTCTGCTGGCGGGGGGCTAACAAAGATGCATACAGCAGCCTCACATAAAAAGGTACAGACACCTCTGCACACGTGCTCGGATGCACCGGCCATGACAAGTGTTGGGCATGAGATAGCACTGATGTCTGCCAGTGGAAGCCTGCATTTCAGACTCGTTATCTCCTGAGCCTTCTGCCGATAATTACAGCCGTCCCTTCTTTCAGACTCGGTCACACCAAAGCTGCCAGTCTGCGCAGCTCAAGCCAGAGGAATTATCACCCAGGCCATCGCGAGAGGGAGCACAGCAAGGTCAGGCCCCGTGTTCAATTTCACTTTTGATTCCAGTCCACCTTTCTTTCTCCTCTACCACTTATCCACTCCTCCCTCCCGACCTCCCCACGCTGTCGTCGTTGAATTTCACTTCAGGGCTAACCTCTATTTCCAGGACAACCACTGCTTCGACACTCATTCATTTCCAATCCTGCAGAGTGGTCAGCTGAATGGAAATTGACGATTCAATTTTTGGAAAGAAACTCAACAGTCCTTTTGGAATTGACTCTCCCCTCCTGCATGGGTGCCCATTCTGCCACCCCCTCTGCCTTCCCCACCTCACCGCCACTACCACTGCTCGCTATCTTCGTCCTGGTCTGCTGAGTACAGCCAATTTCTCCGCTTGTATGGAGGCGTGGGCGAGATGGCTACCACAGCTTTAAAAAAAAAACCAAAAAAAAAACCCAGCTCACACAGACCTCTCTCAGACACCTTTCCTCCGTGTTCTCTCATCACTAAACTGCCATCAAACAAGCAAACATTTAAAACCAGAGGGTTTATTCTCAGCATTGCTCCCAGCTGGATGTTGGGTGGCAATTTAAAAATGATCTATGCAAATGTAATTTCGCTGTGTGTCATCCAACACAGCCAATTAATGAGTGAGCTTCCACAACCCAACTATAAATTAACAAGGCTAGATATAACAGCTAGATTAATGTGTTTTTCTGGCACTTGCCTAATTGCTAGAAGGCTCCGGTGGGGCTAGTGCTCGCTGCCTCGTTTCTACATGTGATAGAGTAGGTTTAGACAGAGAGGGATAAACTCCTGCGTCAACTCTATTTATCATTTACATGAACTTTGTTGTCTCTTCTATCGTTGTTTTCTCTTTTTTAAAGTGAGGAAAGTGCACATAAAAAGAGTCGGGGAGTTGTGTTTTTGTCCTTGGGGAACTTATATTCACTTGAGCAGAAATTACTAGTATCATTTGTTAGACTGAGCTCAGTCTGAAGGACGTCATTAGCTTTAGTCAGACTTAGAAATGCATTAATGGAAAACAAATCCATAAGTGGTCAGAGGGGCACATGTGCAGTGATGGCAAATCTGGTAATGAGAGATGAGCGTTCAAGGCGGAGTGAAAAGTCAGAGTAAGAGGTAAGGGAAAACGGAGGGAGTGGGTAACCGCTTTGTTTCGGCCAGAGGAAGGAAAGAAGAGCGTGAGAGCGAGGAAGACAGAAAACAAGCTCAAGGATCCAAACAGAACATCACCAACAAGGAGTTCTTTTTGTTTTGCCCTTCTTAACCAATTGTTCTCTTCGCCAAGGGTGAGAACGCTAATCCGCTGTGAAACAGGGAGTTGTGAGGATTTACTCTAAGTATCCTTATTAGTGGGAATTCACTGATATGGGGGTGGGGGGGAGCTGAAGTCGGGGGTAGTGGGGGTTACGGTGAAAAAGAAGAGGGCAGAGTGAAGAGGGAGGAAGAGCAGCAGGGATGTAGTGTGTCTTCTGAATACACTGTAGGTGCCATATGAATGTTTAATGCGGGGCTTAATGGTACGGGAGGGAAGCAGGGAGGAGTGGAGAATATAAAGAGTGTGAGGGAAAAGAAGCGGAATCTCAGAGGAGGTTACTGAGCTCCCCATATCACAACACTCCTGATAAGTGCCAGCCGCCCAGGATCAAACCTAATTCTTCACACCTTCAACTCCACCACAGAGCCCCTTTCAGCTGCAGAAGATGGTGACAAAGCACAGACTTGCCTTTGTCATGTGAAAACAAACAGAGATGGGCCTGATATGAAGACAAAAATGGATAAAGGATCTTTCCAGGTGATAAATTTCTTAATTACTTTTGTTAAAGACATACCCTGCTGGAAGCTTGGCCATGCTACATCATTTTAATTACACGAGCAAGGGCCTAATTAGTTGGATCTGTTATACCAGAGGCTAACGTGCACCCAATTAGACCCAAATCAAAAGGATCGTACAGTCAGATGAGGGGACTCTCCGCGTCTTTGTTCTTGCACAGTATTATTTAAATAACAGAGGAAAGTAAAGAGGGTGCTTAACTTCCCAAGTTGCTGATGTCACGATCAGTCCATCTATCTTTAAAATAATTAAAGACATGCTCCCTGTGTGAGCTGCTGGCTGCCTGGCATGCCAGTGTCCCCGTCTCTTTGTCTCGCTTGCCGATAACAAAAGTGGTGAAAAAAAAAATATTTGTGCAACAATAAAGGCTAAACAACACAGCTTACAGTTGCGGCATTTTATGCAACAGTTTGTGGATTAACACTGGCAAAGTACAGCCTGCAGAGTGAGATCCACCAGCTGGCACCCACAAACAACCGCAAAAGAAGAAGAAAAGATGACCGTTTGAAGCGCAATAATTGTAGCACAAATCGTTTTGCTTTTCCTGCAAAGCAGGGATGACATCAATTGATCATTTACAGAAGGCGTACGTGCCAGTACTGCTTTCGTTCTGTTGTAACTAACTGTCAAAAAGGTCCTCAGGGAAGATAGGATATAACCTAGTAAGAAACATTTGACATGAGGAGTGCAGAGCTTAAATGATTAATATACAAATGGTTTCTCTAATGACTTGATGAACACACACACACACACACACACACACACACACACACACACACACACACACACACGGGTAAAACAGAATGAGAAGTTCAACCAATTTTGAAGGAAATCTACATCAAAGTCTTTTCTTCATTCCCAAAAGAACAGCCTCCCCTCTCCGCAGAGGGGCAACTGATCCCAGAAACTTCCCCAGCTATTGCAAAAAAAAAAAAAAAAAAAAGTTTAACATTCAGCACGGCAAGGTTTCTTTCCCTCCCGTGTACGAATTTTCCGCATTTCAGAGCGCACATAATGGTCTCCTGGGGCATTGCTACGGCAGAGTCAAAGGGAGACGGTATTGTTGTGATTCATTTCTGCGCGTTCCCCTGTTAGCTGCTAACAACTTTGTAGGTCTACTCTACTCTGCATTCGCTCCCATAAGTCAATGAAAAGCAACTGGAGTGCATCACGAAATTAGCCACGGTTAAATGGACTCCTGTAGTGTTTTTTTTCCTCTTTTTTCACAGCTGCTATTAAACAGTGTTGCCAATTTTCAGCAACTGCTAACAGTTGAGCAGCACTGGTGGGTTGTAGGGGCAGGAGGTGGTTGTAGGGGCGAGGAACCAACGGGGTAATATCATCCGAGAGGCTAGACAATTAATAATGCTCATTTTAAATGTTAATAGTGCACAGTGAAGCAGCAGTTTGTTTTTCTGGTTACCTGTTTCTTTAATTTGTTGTGTTACTGTAATTATTAGAGAAATCACATTCCGCGTATAATTAAGATCAATGTGCACAATAATGTCAGAACTGCACACAACCTAAGAAAAAGAAAAAACCTGAGATAAAAATCTTGACATGAAAGGAAACTATTTCAGAGTTTAGTGAATGAATTGCACTTTTACAAACAGTGATATAAAATTGCCCCCGAAAGCTGGAATGAAGCTCGAGACCGATGCGTAACTGTGTGACAGATCCCCTAAGTGAAGACAAATACATATCTTCACAAAAAGTATTATTTTTTTAATTCACGCACGCTCGTTTTGGAGACTCATTTAGATCCTGATCCTGTACACTACATGGATTTAATAGATTCAGAGGAAAGATTTCTACAAAAGGCTGTAGGCAAGAAACATAACTTCAGCAACTGTGAATGTGGGTTTTTTTTGTCACAACCTGGTTTTTATATTTATTATTGGAAAGCAATCTGACACATTACAGAATCCTTTTCATGAAAAAAAACTATGTTTTTGTAGACCTTTCCACATGCAGCAGTTGAAAAATTTTATGAACAGCACAAAATTAATGAAACAAAACCCGACATGTATGAAAGGGGCTTTTTGAGTTTGGTCCCTCCAAGCACACAGACTGCATCTTGTGTGCTTTATGTGCTGTTTATTGACCAGTGCTGAATTGGCAATCATGCAAAAGACCAATCTACTTTGTGTCCCACATGCAGAGAAAGCCTTTTGGTCTATGCAAAATTACATTTGCAGATCATCTAAATAGGGTGGGCATTTGAACTTTCCTCATATTAGGTGCAAGATTTATTTGGACAGAAGAGTGTGACACAGAGACTAAAAGCAATTGTCTTACTTGAAACATGTGACATTTGGCAACACTGGGATTACAGCATGAACGGTAATCAGCAGGAGCTTTTCTTGGTACCCACGTAAACGTCAGACTCATAAAGACAACTTGTCTGAATTAATGCCGTTTTTTTTATTACTCAAGCAAAGTGAAGTATGCACAGTTATCAAGGGGTACAAAATAAATAAGTAGCTGTAGAGATGCACATATGAAAGCGCAAAGAAAGTAATGCTAATAATAAGTGGCATCTGGTGGAGCCAGTCCATTTCCTTGATTGGTTCTATTCTACCTCTGCAGGAGACATGCTGGGCTTGAGGCCTGGCAATCCACATCCTGAATAGCCCCTGACAAGTCACATCTGAGTGGTAGGAGTGGAAGGAGGAATGAGGTGGTGGTGGGGGTGGTGTTGGGGTGTAACTGCTGATTGTTACCATGGCAATGGCAGACCAAGGATCAGGAGGTTAGATCGCACGGCGTGCAGCCCTTGATAGCTGCGTGAGGACACACGTGGGAGATATTCCAGAGGTTTATAATCACTGTCAGCCAGGAGCTCAAGTGGTCTATGCACACAAATGTGTATTTACGTCTGCCTATGCGTGTGTACTTGTGTGTTTGTGTGTACAAAAGTGTGTTCCAATCTTCCTGGGAAATTCATCTGGCCTAAGCTTTCAAATCCTAAAATCCTACCTACCAGCTTTCTCATGAGTGACAATCTTCTCTTACTGGTCCCTTGTGGGTTCTTACTTTTTGGCTAAAGAATAAAATAAAATAAAAAAAACATTTTTAAGAAAGCAGGTTTTATGATTCTAACAAGACACGCTCTGTCGCGATTATAAAAACAGACAGCTATTCTGCTGCACAATGATCCAACATCGCCTGTGCTCTCTTATTTCCCAATCAATAACTAGTATGTACACCAACAGCAGCTCTCAGTTATGCAATAGGCATTAAGGATCTAATCAATGCCAGCTTGCTTTAAAAAAATCTAATCATTATTTCGCTGTGGTATGCTCATTGAGTCGCTCCAATCATCAACTTAAACAGTGAATTTTCATTAGGAGGCACTTAATAAAGACGGGCACGTTTAGAGTTTCTCTCTGGGTGGGTTGCGTCGATTAGGCTGAGTTAATCTCTATCACAATAAATAACATTGATTACAAATGCTAAATGCTGAGGGAAGGGTGTTAAAATTAAAGTGCAAAGGAGGATGGGGTTTAGAGATGACGAGAGCAGTGGAAATGAATAATAGGAGATTGGCTCGGATTTATATGTACGAGAGGGCGTGAGGGAGACAGAGAATAAGAGATTGACTGTGTGTGTGTTTGCGCAGCAGGAAACTAAGCAGGGTAGTCACAGTCATTCCTTTAGCAATATCGGATTCTCAGTGAGTCAGAGTGTCAGACCACTAACAGACACGATGGGGTTTTCTGGCGGGACACATGCATACATGAAGAAACAGCACTGGCTCACATTTCCCTGGCAGAGGTGAACATTAAAAAAGCCCCAAAAAATATAAAAAACAAATCAAACTGAACCCGTAATGACAGCGTCGCTGCTGAAAATAATCTGTGGTGCACACTTTGGGTGAAGAAGCATTTTCTCAGCAGACACAGTTCAACCGAGGGTCACAGTAGCAGAGACGAATGGTTTTCAGCTAAATCCAATCCTGAGCTGCTACAATGACTTCTTGACAGCAGGGAAAGTACCAGAATTATACTTGGGCTCTGCACAAATGAGACGTTTAGTTTTACTTCTGTCTATAAAAAGGAGGGAAAATGATGTTAGCATGCAGCTCTCGTCTAATTTATCTGCTCATACCGAACATAAGTTACTTTTCCATTAATATCACTCAGTTTTAAATGTACAGTTATTCAGCACAAGTGGGGGAAAAACAGAATCTTCTCCAGAGCTATGACCTTGCGCGGCTTAATAGATCTTTTCGACATTTGCTACCTCGGCATGCTGTCTGGATCTGTTTACAATGCAGCATGCCCAACATTACAAATCGGGGATTGCCTGGTTGTTGTCAGGGATTATCGGCCTGGTCTTTGGGTTTTTCATTAAACTACTATATCAGGAAACAACAACACAGGGAGAAAAAAAATAGCATCAGCCTTTTAGTAGAAAAGAGCATCACGCTCAAGAGACACATTTAAGCAAATAAAGTTTCTTTTCCTTTTTTTTTTTTTAAATGCCATTTAAAGTGCTGTGCTTCCTCATGAATAATTAATTGTTCTTTCAGAGTGCACTGATGAAGACACGTGAGCTTTTTTTGTTTCAAAGAGTCACAATGACACTGTACATGGGGAAAGGATAAATCAAGCAACAGCCTATGACCACAAGTCAGACATCATATACAGAGTGTTTTGGGAGCTTTTTTGAAGCTGTAATATATTTAATATCTAAGCTCTTTATCCTATATAGAACTGCAGTGTGATTTTGTTTGACACCGTAGAGAGTGGAATCCTCTTACTTTCGTCTTTATGAGGTCAGCAGTGGAAATGGACAGAGTTCAGACAGATGGGGCCCAAGGGAATGAGGCAGGAAAGGAGATAAAAAAGTGGGGAGGAGCATCAAAGCAAGCGGAGGATAAAGAACGCCATGGGTGGCTAGACAGAAATATGTAAAAATTTACAGGCAAAGATGACAGACAATTAGAGAAAAACTGGGAAATGGAGTGTACGAGAGATTAAAGGCTTCAGCGTGCTGAACAGTGCTTTCTCTATGGTGTCTAAAAGCCTCCCTCACACTATTTTCTGACATCCCAATTGGGAAAGGCTGTGTAAAGCTATTTTAGCAACTATCTAAAGACAACGACAAAAATAAATAAATAAATAAAAATATCACACTGACATTTATGCTCAACTCAGAAGCAACTGGGCAGGTAAGCAGAGGCATGATTTGAACTTTTCTCTCCTTCTTGACACAAGTACTTCAGTCCCATTTCGCATGTACAAATTACAGCCTTTCTCATATGACTGCCTGTGAGGAAGGATTTTCAAAAAGCACACACCATTTGAATGATTATCGCACCTTACCTCACTTTGTGGTGGCAGCTTTCTCATATTGCCTGCAAGTGTGGCTGTTTGCAACAGCAATAAACACTTTTACCTTCAGACTTGGTCAGTCTAAATGTCATACAAACAAGTCTGTTTGCCACGTACTCTGACCTCAAAGACACCGAAAGCTCTGTTTCAAACACCAGGAGGACCTTCAAGGAACCAAGGCTGCAGAATTGAAAAATGCGATACAGATTCAGAGTTCTTTTGTCCATGCTCCATATTTTCAATAACACAAGCGACACTCACAATATACCCTTTTAATGTAGTTATAACAAATATCATTAGGTATCATCCAGGTATTTCTGGACAGGTTAACATTTAGAGCTCTGCGTCCAGACACTATTGCTTTTAATCAATAATTCAATTACCAAAACAATCCACCGAGCTTCATCAGCTTCTGATCCAAATTTGAACTCTTTACCTCTTGAAAGCCCACTAGGAGTAAACCATAAAGCTCATTTGTGAACTGAGCGGTTTCTGTCATATTTCGGGCCTACCCATAGAACAAAATAACTGGGTTTGAATCAGGTGTTAGTGAGGGTGGTCTCTGAACAAACCGGGAAACTATGCTAATGCTCGTGAAACCACGTTGGTATTGATAAATGCTGAGGTGTTAACACATCTCATTAAGGGAAGCTCGAGAATTGCCATCTTAGAAAGTAGAGCGCCAGATATAAAAGCAAAGCAAAGTTTTCATGCTGCACTGAAACAGAGAAGTTTATTCCACAGCAATTTAAAAGCCTTATTTGAGCTGAGACTCAACTTTGCAACATGTTTTTAAAATTCAATCATACAGAGTCAACTGCTCAGTAAACAATTACCTGTAAACTACAAACTATTACCAATAGCAGAGGTAGCATTTCCAACATTAGGACTTTAACTTGCATGGTTTGAAACTCACATTTTGCACATTCAAGAAAGACAATTTCTTTACTTATATATGATTATAGGCATGTGGAGATGGCTAGGACACGCAGGGCGGAAAATCATGTTTGCTGTAAAGAGCAGAACAGTGTGCAGCATCAGCTGTGCAGTAATTTACTGCCCTGAAAATGAGTTTTTAGACTGCCACTCTCACTTTCACAGAGTAACTACAATGTTCTGCTCTGCAAGGTACTAATTTTGTTGACTTCCTCTTTGCTAAGGTGATTAAGGGGCAGATTCCCCATCATTCACAAAGAAAAGGAGTCCCGCTCCATCTCCACCTTATGTGCTGATGGACTCTACTTCATCCCTGTTTCTCATCTGCCCGTTATCTCTGCTTCCCCCTGAACACTGATGTGGGCAATCTTTTTCGTGCCTAGGCCATGGGGTGCTGTGTTTAAAAAAAAAAAAGAAGAAAAAAAAGACTAGTCTGAAAAAAAAAACCGTGCTGTCTGAAGTGAAGCTTTGATAAAAAGTGTCTTTTTTTCCACTTCACTGCTCAGATCTGCAGGAACCCGTCTGCTCCAGAAGCTGTCCCGCGCTCCCACCTCCCCCTACTCTCGCTGCCGCTTTCTTTTAGAAATGAAGAAGGGCTAGTCGCCATCCTCGGGGCACAAACGCAGCTCTGACAACTATCTCCTCCCTGTGACAAGCAATCCCTCTCCGCAGGCCTGCCCAAAGAAAAGTGTTGATGCTAACAAAATGCGTGACAGCCACTCACTTATGTTAACAGCCACCGCACACAGAAGAGCAGCATCCCTCTGCCCCATTCTGGTTTTATATTCAATCACCCCACACCACCCTCACGTCTAACATCTGAACTCTGTAGTCCCGTGGGTGAGGGAGGACAGCTGACAGTGAGCCAGACAGCTCCTCTCCGCCAGGGGTTTGAACTCTTTGTCCTGCAGGGAGGGAAGGGTGTGTCTGCTGGGATCATAAGGGTAAAGGAAATGCTGGCTAGGGGGTAGATTCTTTAGCAAAAGGGGAGAAATTGAGGGAACTAGGGAGATGGGGGCCATCAATATTCTGTCATGACTCCCTGTGAGAGCAACTTCTGCAGAAATGCTGAAATAACACCAGAAGTTTACTTCCTTGGTTTTTAATTCACAATGGAAAACACAACTTGGGAAAAAGTTTGCTTTATTTCCACTTAAAGACACACGTGAACAGCTGGGGAGTAATCAGTGTCACTATACCTCTGTGGATAGAATAATTAGAGGGAGGAGCAGTAACTGTATGTCATGTTTTACAGGACTCACTACAAGACCTCATCGTGTTATTCAAAAACAAGCAAATGGTTCTCCGAGGAGCAAACCCCATGAACAAATTTGAGAGCACAGATGAAAGGGTTTCAAGCAAGTCTGAAGTGGAGTTAATGACCTCTGTTTTTGGTAAACATCATTAAAAGAGTAAATTGTTCAAATTCAGATACTCTTTACTTTCCCTTCACTTTTTCCTTCTGGAAACACGACATGTTTGTTTCCTATCATTTATCATCTGCAGTATCTGAAGATTCTAGCTGACCTGTTAGTGCAGATATTTTAGACTTACATTTCATACTGGGAAAATAAATTGTCCAGCAAGCCTGTCAACACTGGTTAAAGGGCAATGGCAGCTCCCATAGACCATTACGCTTCAGCACTTTTAATGCATGCTAAGACGATGAGACGGGAAAATTAAAATCCATATCGGTTACTTTTAGCCTTCTCTGACCCATGAAGGGGAGTACCATTTTAAAATATCACCCAGTAGGTGTACGTCATTAAAATGCATTACTGTTGTTCTAGCGCAACTTAAGACTGCTGAAAGATAAATGTATGAAAACTGAAAAAGAGAAAGCCAGGCAGTGACACAAAGCCGTCCATTTCTTTGAGGAGAAACTGCCTCGCAGGTGTCAGCGCTTGATTCACAGCGCATTCACATGCTTTCAAAATCCCCCCCATGCACTATTATTTAAAATGATGATCAAACATCTTTATTTCCTGGAGATCCCAATTCCCCTCCTTTTTTTTCCTCATCGCTACAGTCCCTCCAATGAAATATTACAACAAAGCACGGTATTTCTGGAGGGCGTTCAAACACAGGCTCAGTAAAGCCACGGGTGCATCTCTAATATCACATTTAAGCTAGCTAGAGTGGGCTTTGAGGGCCTCCCTCAGTCGCAGCAGACACTACTGTAGTCGGTTTTTCCTTTTCTTTCTGGCAGTGATAGTGTGGGGCATTCCAAGCTTGCATTAAACAAGTCTCAGCTCTTTGCGAATGTTGATTGCAACACAGTGCCTTCTGCTTACGAAGCCCGCAGAGACTAAGCCCTCTAAATAAAACATCACAGTAAAAACGCGCATGTCAATTGTTTTGATCAGCTCGAGCAGATGGTGGGCCAGCCAGCAACATATCACACTTCCAACAAAAAGACTGGTTTTATTTAATTCATCTTGGACTGTTTATTGTTTGGCTTTGTTTACAGATTCAGAAAATTAAATCAAACACTAATTTCCTTATGTAGGCTCTACAACTAATGTTTATCGTCAGTGCTGGAAGTTGTAATCAACAAAAAGCAGTAACACCCACTTTAAAAATGTCTAATTGCTTAAGTTGTCAACAGAATTTACTTTTAGGAATGAAAAAGTTTTGTTTTTTTTTTCCTGCAGATAATTGGCCTGGACATTTTGTGCAGTACCAGTACTGTTAAGGATTTCACGGTGGAAGATGGTCAGGGTGGAGCTAATTTTAAATAATGTCAAGCAATTTCCAATCTTGGGGTTGGTATAAACACAATAGTGTGAATGGTTTTCAATGAATTCTGATCAAACTTTGTAGGTTTGTGGCGCACCGAGCTCTTCAAGGTCAAATTCATGAAAATCCTTAAAGTGTGGAAACTATGATTTTTACAAGTGTTGTGTATTATCAACATATAGAAAGTATCGCTCAAAGACTTAAAATATAACGTTGCATTTGACCTCTGACCTCTCCTTCAAGGTCAACACATTGATTCTTTAAAAACTGTTTCTCACTGCCATTGTTTGTATTGACAACATATAGGTAACATATATGTGGATTGTAATATATGATCTTACTTTGGATCTCTGACCTTTTGCTTTAAAAGCTAATTGTATGATAACGAGTTGCCTTGGCAGAGGTTCATGCTCTTGCAATGCTTCTAGTTGTTTGTAGTAATTAATACAATGGAAAGTTGTATTAGGATAATATACAAAATTGTCCGTTTATTTTTATTTTTTTTTACTTAAATCCATTCATTCATATCTAATCATTCCTATATTCATAAGTTCTCTGTAGACATTTGGGTTTACATTTTAAATGTTCTCTAGTGACCATCGAAAGCTTTGCTTCCAATAAACTATAATGTAAAAGCACCATGGACAACAACCTATAACCAGTTGTGACAACATTATTAGCTACAACAGTTGACGACTGTTGCAGGATGTATTCTATACAGACTGTAAAACCTCGTTAGGCAAAGTTGTGATTTCAGACTTTGTGCTTAATGAGAATAGGAAAACAATAGCTTTGGAAAAGCACCTACTGCACAAAAGATTTTCCAAGTCCAATTTCCTTCTTCCTATCTTGGCCCCCCACTTTCTCAGATAGCAATCGGAGGGCCAAAGCGGGTATTTGAACAGATCTACAGTAGAGCAGCGATATTTAAAAAAAACATAGTTGGAAGGGAAAGTCAGAACTATCTGGTTCCCTTTGATCAGGAAGAATGGTGGATTAGAAAGGATTCTCCAGAAGTTTCCACTTAATCCGCATAAAATGTAACCACCAGTAGACGTTATAGCAAAAATCGAGATTACTTGACATGTCGGCTCCCCCACTACATCAGGCAGCATCTTCCCTGTCTTAGGCTAAATTACTCCAGAGTGATATGCCGCTAAACGCTGGTCAGTACTGCTGTCACTTTGCACAAAAAAAAAGTAAGTAAGTAAAATTATCTTTAGCCTCGGTCTCAGTCCTTTTCCAGTGATTGATGGTGTGGCACTGAAACTACCAGGTCAAGTTTACCGCTGTGTGTTAGGTGTGGATTTCTGAGAGAGAATCAGACAAAGAGTGACAAGGAAAACATTTCTCCAGGGGTGTTAACTATTGAGAACTGTGATGTTTTCTGCCTACAACAGCCCTCCGGCCTCCTTTGAACTTTAAGTGTCACATCTCCAGAAACAATTTGAGATTGCGGTGGGAATATGTTTGTGTGTATGTCTGTCCTCTGGGGGAAAGTATTATGTCTGCAGGGGTGGACTGATGAAAAAGGCATGCCGACTCAGTTTCGGAGTCGTCAATCACCTTCGCGTACAGTAAATGATTTTTCAACAAGCTCCGGGGTGATGGATAATCAGAACGAAAGGGTGGGCTGAGTGCTCCTCTCCTAGTTTTTCAATGGGCGGCAGGAAAAGGAAGAGAGGGTCCCTACATCACAGCGCTCTTGTTGTGCTGTGCACGTTTTTTCATTTGGGCGCTAACGTTAAATTTAACGCCCTGGGCCAAAGCTATGATGGATTCCCCCTTCTGGCAGCTTTCCCTTGTTTCAAAGGAACACTCAGGATGAGAGAAGGGGGAGGCGGTCGAGGTGTCTGGGGACAGAAGCCCCATGTCGAATAGCTGCCAAACGGAGGCTCTGCAGCTCTTCATCAGGGCCGGTGGTCCTGGAGGGGTGGCTGCTCCAGGCAAGTTCTAAAAACTGCGAGCTGGGCAACAGATCTGTGCAGCTGGCTTCCCGCTGCGGCATGAAGCATACAAAGCCATCAGCAAGAAGAATGTGGATCATAGACAAAAACAAAAAGAGAGAGGAGAAATTCAAAGTGGAAACTGAGACGGAGCTAGTCAGAAACAGAGGAAAGTTGAGGGCATGTGCAGCTTCTGACTCGAGATGCTGAAACCCATACTCTCTCCCCCCTCAGCATCCACCACACTGACCTGAAACCAAAAGCAGCCCTCCAAAGGCGCCGAAGGAAGCAAGACAAAACACCACTGCAATAATTCTTCTTGTCTCGTACCAGCTGTATAGCTCACACGGTGTGTCTCTATCTATTTTCATTCAGGCATAATTAAAACCCACCGTTTACTTTGTTTAGCATCAATTAAGATGATTCACCGTCTGGTGTGAAGACTTTGTGTTTCCTTGCTCGATGGCATTGTTGTCGCAGCATCTCAGTCTCGCTGTTGATCAGTCCAAGAAATGTATTTAAAACTGGGCCTGTAGTTTGTGCTGACACTTACTTTACATATTATGATGTCGGCCACAGTGCCTCTCCATCCATGTTCATATCTCATTTGCCAGCACCATACTCATTCTGTTGTCATCAAACCTCTTCAAAAATTTAGCACAATAGTAACACGGCTGCTCTCCCAAACAATGCATTAAACATAAAAGCTAAATTGAAAGAAGGTTTCCCACACAGGCTTTTGATGTTGACAGAATCCTCATGTAGGAATTACTGGCAGACAAACATTTTTAGAAAAGAATATTGACTTAATCTTTTCTTTTTTGGGTTGGAAAGGAAAAGCTTCCATAGTGCCAAAACTAGCAAAGACCTTGGCCAAATGTCCCAGACTAGTTAATGACAATAAGGCTTTTAATCAGCAACAAACTTGCAGGACTCCTGAGACTTTACATATGGTTGCTTCTGTGTTCTGCACACAGCACAAGCTAAACCTGCATGCTGTCTGTGCGATGTGTAAATTACTTAAAGTCCCCATTTTATAAGCTAATGCCCAACCAGTGCCAGTAGTTGTGCTGACCTCATTTGATATGTGACCACATTGAATATATTCATTTCACAGCAGCTCCATCCACCAATTTGTGCATATCGCACTTGTTGACTCTGATCCGCGAGCTCTTTGTTAACCGATTTATTGGTTAATTTATTGCACAGTGATGGGTTTTATTTTTTAAAATTTTTTTATTATTGTGAGCACGAGCAATGTCGGCTTGTTTAATAACCAAAAAAAAAATAAAAAACAACCCTCGAGACACATGATTACAGTATGTTCTCCATAGCAGTAACACCCTAGCTTAATATGCATATATGCAAGGCTGTCTTGTATAACGTGAAGTGTGACCTTAAGTTTTATCGTGGTAATCACGACCCTGTCCAGGATTTCCATTTAAGAATATCTGTCTCGTTATATTATGGAATGCAATCTGTGCACGGAGAGATAAAGTGGTACCAGGTCACACACTCAATATCTCATCATTATGTAACAACGGGGAGTGCAGCCATTGCTCTCCACACACTTGCCTACATGTGCACACACACGCGCACACACACACACACACACACACACACTCTTTCTCCCTCCAGATTACAGTCAAACTGGCCCCCTTCACATCCATTTACAATCCCGACACACACAAAAAACAAACTGTAGCTGCTGCAGATGGGAATGTGGATTTGGTGAGTGTTGTTGGAAAACAGAGTGTCTATGTAATGCACGGTTGTTAGGGGTTTCTTTTTGGTTTTCTTTTTACACTGCCTTTCATTTCCCCCCCTCCAATTCTTAGTGCATTTTGAATACTAGTGGACATTATTGGCAAAGTGACACGGCACTAATGATTTACAGCTATGGAAAGTAAATACACGAAGATACAATCAGAGCTAAAAAGGCCTCAGAGGTATTGTTCAGGGACATTCCTGTGTACAGCATGACTGCAGTGTCATTTGAAAACATTATTTATGAGAACAATTTCCCAAACAGTGTCTGGGAGAAAACAGTAACGGCACTTAACATCCCTCTGCCTCTTGAGAAAGAAAATGTCATGCAAATGGATGATTTCTCATGTGCTCAAATCCTCCTCAGATGGTGCCCTGCAAATCACTTAATGCGGTGGGGAAATGGGCATTTTTGCCTCGACTTATTGCGCCTCAGCGATGGAGTACAAGATTGCCACTGTGTAATTCCACTTCTTGCTCAGTGCCAGCAAAATCCTCTCTCAAACATTTCAGCCATGATTTGGGGATAAAAAAAAAAGGGGGGGGGAAAAAAAACACAACCCCCTTCCCTCTGCGCTTTTCACCCATTTGTGGTGAAATTATTTTTAGGTTTAGGATTCCATGAGAATGAGAAACGGCAAGAAAGAGGAAGAAATGCTCCTTGCAGTGCCAGTGGATTATTGGCAGCTTGCTAAATCCCATCAGAAAGGATGGGGTAGAAACATATCACTCTGTGTTACATAGAAGAATAAGAGCTGCAGCAGCATTGTATAGCCTGCTGCAAGGGGCCTACTGTATTGCCCTCCTCATTTCTTCCCTCTGACTGCTGGGCCACTCCCGGGGAATTAACCCCACAGTCATTATGCTGGTGAGGGTCACTAGATCTGCGGCATGTGTGGAAACACCAGTCGTTCTTTGGCTTCAGTGCTCTGCCTTAGGCGTCCTGCCTGCCTCCACATTCTCTCAGACACACATGCGCAGCTCAAACTGAGCCGTACCACGAACACAGAGAATACCCACACACCCAGGCTTGCTGCCCAGTCACCAGTCAGCCTGCTTAATAAGGACAGCAAATAGTCCCTTCAGCACTAAAGGCACAATAACAGAAGCCATGATATTCTCTCTGTAGCTGGAGTTTAGCTGTCTCCATGTCCAAGCAGAGGGCTGAAGGTTCAGAAGGCTAAACACACACGCTTGATTTGAATTAGAGCTGGATTCATGAGGTGACAGGGCTTGTTTTCAGCCACAGCCACTGGGGGAGAAGGCAGCCAGGCTATCTCCTAAACCAGCACCGCAGTGATGTGCCACAGGTGAAAATGCTGGTCCCAATAATGAGCGTGATGAGAGTAGGCAAGGCAAACAATGGCTTCAGGTAGTCGCTGTGAATGCTGGCAACAGTTTTTAATTGCCACTGTTCTCAGTTACGCTTGGCTGAAGGGAAATTGGGGGGGGCAGGTGTCTGTTCTGTCGTGCTCAATCTGCAGCGTGCCCATCCTTTACACATCTGCTACGTTGAGACCTCCCCACCTTTAACGGGAACATCAAACAGATGGAAGAATTACCCACTTTAGCACCCGCCATGAAAGGGCGTTCAATATACTGCCTGCCCATAGCAATTTTCCTCCCTTCTACTTCGACTAAGGTGGCAAGATGAGCAAACAGACATTCAGGCACACACTCAACCCCCCGGGGCATCATTATCCCAGACACAAGAGTTGCCGCCAAAAGTAATGGAGCTCTGGGTCTACCTGGCTCATGGCAGCTCCTACTTTCTTATATTGAAATGGAAGGAATGGGAGAGCTCTGAGCACTGTTTATAAAAAACTGCTGCCAGGGGCTTTACTGTGGGATTATGAGAATTGGCCAAAAATCAAAATAACTAGGGAGGGGTGAAGGGGGAGTCCTGCACTTTCCCCCCCCCCTGTGCTGGCTGGTTCTGTGCTGGGCTGGGCTAGACTGGGTTGGGTCAGGCTTTTACTGCCTGTCCCTAGAACACAGGGACCCTTTTTTCCCTTTGCCAATCAAAACCAGATGTGCCCAGACTCGTTTTAAGAATTCTGATCCCTTATTCGGGCCTACTTTCAGAGCAGAAAATTTGGCGAGGCACATATTCTCGCACACAGACAGAAATACACACACATATAATGGCAGGCACGCACACAAACACAGCGGGCTAAGACAATGTAATCACAGGGGCCCAAAAGGAATCCCAGAACAGAAATGGACTCCAATAACAAGCTTTTCAGCAGTGGACGCTCGTCTCATTCACCAGTTCCCTAAGGACATGTATGTAGTTTGAGAGGATTCAACGCGACATGACATAGATTTACGAGGTGTACACATAGGACTATTTTCTCGTTCCTATCAATGCAACGCCAAGGCCGATCAATTACAAACAAGTTTCTGCATGCAGAAATTCATCAACAGGTTACTCTAAGGCCTCTAAAGCAGAATCATCTCATAAAGTACTCTGCTACTGAGGCTTTAGCATGCCTGTGGGTGTATTTTAATATTTGAGTGTCACTGGGACGTTTTTCCCTCGAAACACAGTGTGAACACAAATTTATGCCCTCCAGCTACATAAAGCATTGCCGCTAATGATAACGGCGGCGGAGCGCAGACATCAGTTTGCACAGCAACTGTGCTGCTGATGTTTGTGCAAATGAATCCACAACTTCAAGGGGGTCACATGTTGTGTACATAACCAGTAGGAGCTGATGTTCAATTAACTATTCATTACATAAATCTGATTATGGAATTAGTCATCCACACAGGTTAGGCGAATAAGTATTACACAGTGCCTTAACCTCTATTCTCCTGTCTCGTGCGCTCCGGATCTGGTCTCCCCTCTCTGTATCTCTTTTGCAATGGATCCAACTCGGGCAACATTATCAGCGGATACCATCTGTTCCCTGCAGCAAGTATAAAATTGAGGTGCTTGAAAGTTGTCTGATATCGATCGGTGCCACATTAATTTTTATAATGCCACATACCGTGTGTCGACAATCATAATCACATCATCGAATCTGTGCACCTTGTCATTCCACTGCTCATGACTTGATGAAATGTGGGATTGTCTTTAACTCTAATGTCAGACTTGTATATGGCACACTTGTAATAAACAAACCCCCCCCCAAAAAAAATGGTCAAATTAGGGTTTGTTTGTTTTTTCGAAGAAAGAAATCACATTCTCTTCTGCTAGTAACGAAATCATTGTATAATCAATACGCCAGCGTTCGATACATGCTTTTCTCTCCGCCTTAAAGACTCCTGCATCCATCGCATTGCAATGTGTTTCATATCATGACAATTTTCACTCACCATTGCATCTCCTACAGATAGGTAAGATGTCAGTGCTCAACAAACAGTGGGGAGATGTTCATTTGTGTGGCTTTACTGCAAAAGAAAAAAAATCCCTGCTAATCTCTGCCATAAGGTAGCCTTTATAACAGTACTTGGACTGTCAGGTCTTCAGGCAGTGTAATGCAGCTGTCACTTCAGACTGAAAAACTGGGTTCAAATAGTATTTCACTAGAACAGTTTAAATGGTTTTCTTGTAGATCATTATTGTTATACCTGCAACTACACCTTGTGTTAATTCTAAAAATGCTTCATGTATATCTGTGCAATACCCCTCTCTCTCGCTACCTCGCTTTAAAGTGCAGATGTTTATTTCTTTTACACAGGTTTCTCTTGAAGAAAAAAACAAAACAAAACACTGATCTCATGATTTAATAACTGAAAAATAATCATTTAAACGCGCACATTACAACATTTATCATGCATTAAAAATACATGAACAAAGTAAATTTCTTTGGTGCTCCAGGCAAGGTCTGATAGATGACTAAAAAAAAAAATGGGAGAGATGCTTTTCATGTGTTGACTGGCAACCCATGATTTTTACCTGAATCTAAAAACCTAACAAAGTTTTTTGGTGCTCAAGTCCAACCAAAGTGATTTAATATCTTGGGGATTAAGCCTCCACCATTTTGGCTGCCAACTTCCATCATCTCCTTTGGGCTGCTCCCTTCAAGGGTGGCTACAGTAGATCATCTTCCTCCATCTCCATCCCTAGCACCATCCTATGTCACACCACCTCTCTACATGTCCTCCTTCACACCATCAATGAATCCTCTGTGGTTTTCCTCTTTTCCTCCTGCCTGCCAGCTCCATACTAACTATTCTTTGACTAATACATCCACTATCCCTCTTCTGCACATCTCCAAACCATTTCAGCCTTGTCTCT
Organism: Haplochromis burtoni; assembly: GCF_018398535.1. Classification (NCBI taxonomy): domain Eukaryota; kingdom Metazoa; phylum Chordata; class Actinopteri; order Cichliformes; family Cichlidae; genus Haplochromis; species Haplochromis burtoni. Next base: position 433,156 of record NW_024582465.1, read on the forward strand.
CTAACTTTGCCTCCAAACCACTCAACCTGAGCTGTCCCTCCGATGCACTCAAGCACTATTGTTAATCTCTCCTATTGAAAATCTTCATCTTTCCTACCTCGAGTCTTTTTTCAGTGTTAGGGTTTCCAAACCATCATGGCTTATACATCTAGTAAACCTTCCCTTTTACTTTTTGTGTTATAAATCAATCCTGATACTCATCTCCACCAGTTCCACCCTGCCTGCACTCTCTTCTTCACATCTGTTGCTTTAGAGGGTTCATACCATATATGTAAACTCATCTCCCTTCACTTCCTCTGCTCCGTACAGCTTCACTGTTACACCTGCCTCCATCTCATTCACATATATGTATTCTGTCTTGCTTCTACAGACATTCATTCCTCTTTTTTCCACTGCATACCTCCACCTCCCCAGGCTCTCACCTGCTCACTACTCTCGCTAAGAACCACCATGCAAACCTCATCATCCATGAAGATTCTTGCCTAACCTCATTATTCAACCTGCTTGATCCCTGATGTAATCCCAACCTCACTTTGAACACCTCACCACTGTCTGTCCTCATACATGTACTGCTCCACTTTCACATACTTCTGACACTCCTGACTTCCACACCTCCTCTCTTAGCACCCTATCATATTCTTTCTTGTCTAGATCCACAAAAATCACAGTGCAGCTCCTTCTGACCTTCTCTATACTTCTCCATCAGCACTCTCAAAGCAAACATTGGATCTGTAGTGCCCTATCCCGGCATAAAAATCTATGCTGCTGTTCACTGATCCTCACCTCTTTTCTTAACCTAGCTTCAGCGGCTCTGTCCCATATCTTCATGGCTCATCAACTTCATTTCTCTGTAGTTACTACAGCATCACCCTTGCTTTTGAAAATCAGTGCTAGTGATCTTCTTCTCCATTTCTCAGGCATCCTCTCTCCACTCTCAACGATTGTGTTAAACAATCTGGTTAAAAATCCATTCCACTGTATTTTTTCTCAAAAAGTAAAAAATATTCAGAATGTAATTTTCAGAGACAGTCTTGGATGAATAACATGGTTACTAACAAAAACGTTATTGATGAGATGCTAAATCTAGTTAGAAAATAACAAAGAATCTAAAACCATGCTACTCACCCACAGAGGCTTCATTGTTGATCAAACTATGACAGTACTATACCAAAACACTAAAATACAGACAATTTTATTATTGACCATAACCGACAGTTTTTTCCCTACAGATCCTGAAAGAAATGCCCGAATTTTCATAACACAGGTCAGTATAACTACCAGATTAATAAAAGATTACATTTTTGCACACAAGAGAACAGTTATGAACCCCAGAAGGTCATTTATAATGCCAGAGTGGACAGATTGATTTAGCCATTTTGCATTGCAAACTCAATGGCAGTCAAAACTGACAAAGGAAAGAGACAGTGATTCATCAATGCTAAATGCAGCTGTTGCAGTAAATGGTAAATCCCAAAGATTCTGGAGACGCACTAAAACATATTATCAGTAACTTGCTAAACAAAATTCTCTAGGCTGCAATTACACACTGTGAAACTGAACAATAAAATGAAAAACACCATGTCATTACCTAAAGTGCTGGTTCAAAAACAACTTTTTTTTTTTTTTTTTTTTACCAGACTTGAAGATGAAAGGTTAGGCAAACTTAATTATAAAATCTTTCTTTTTTGGACCATGACAATCCATAACAAATTTAATGAAAATTCCCTGAAACTGTCACAGACAAACAGACACACTGACCAACCATGCTTGCCATCTTTAAGCCGGACTGCAAGCAGGACAAATACAAGCACAAAAGCACTGGCAAAAATCCCGCAAATGCATTAAGCACAGCAGAGTCATTTATTTGTGTCTTGCAAATCCCTGAGGATTTCATCCATGGCAAGCTCAGCAACTGGAGTCAAAGGTGCCATGGCGCAAACAATACACAGGCAAAGATCCAATCAAATGTGTCGCTTGTGTTCAAGTGGTTTCTTCATGTGTTAGACTATATGTATTTACACCTGTATGCACAGCAGGCGGCCTATAAATAAGATCCTTATTCACCTACTAGGAAGCTGTCTTCTTCTTTTAGGTTTACTGCTGTCAAAATTAGAAGGTTATGTTTAACAAAGGTAAACTAAGCTGGGTAAGACCCTACATTGCACCGCTGCATTTCAAATTCATCTCAGTCTGCTGCCTTGTTTTTTGATTAAATCAAGCAGCAAGCCTGTTGCAGAGGGCATAAAAGTCACAGCCCAGATGAGGCAATCTCACTTCAAACAAACCAGATATGCTGCTGTGTCTTTGTCAGCAACTCATTTACACATAGACATTAGGGTTAAATGGAAACAGTGAGAAGATTTATCTGTGCAAAGTCATCTGCATGAAGTCATCTTAGAAACAGTGCTGTTTAGTAGCGAAAATATATCAAGCACTTTACAGCCACAAGCCTAAAGCACATTAGGACCTAGTCTTGGTGAGGTTACGCAGGGTAGCAAAGAGGATCGAGATTGGTTGCATGGGAGATGGGAGGGCATGACTCAAGAGACTAGTGTGTGCCCTACAGGCTCCTCTTTAGTGGATGGCCCATTGTGGTTGACTGTACAGATCGATAGATCGGGTCAATAGATCATTAAGCAATCCCTATGCTCCTGAAATAACACAGGGATCAGAGTGGAGATAAGAGGCTGGATCAATGCTGGATGCACGGAAAGATGGAGCAGCGTGTGGAGCCTGGAACATGGACGGACCCTGTTGCAGTAGGGAACCTGCTGGATGTGCCATGTGCATCAATGCAAGTGGATGGTACAGCTCAATCATAAATTAAAAAAATAAATAACTTATAACATGCTGTCTCAGGCAATGCAGATAGTTTTCTTTCCAGCCCAGCAGAAGAGATTAATTGTGGTGTTAAAAGTTTTCATGAGCCCTGGTTTGGACAGGAATACTATTAGAGAGGCGTGGGTAATGAAATGTTTCCCTCTTCTCTTGTAATAAGAGTTGTTGTTGTTCCAGACAGCATTTAGGCCAATGGCAAATTAATGGGCTTTTGTAATACACAATGAAAAGCTGCAGGAAATTATAAGACCATCACCAAGAGTCAAAGTTTCTTTTCTAATATTAAAATTATTTACTCTGGGTAGCTGTAATTAATTAATTAACAGTGGGAAGAAAATACTACTTATGGAACTTCTTGTGAATGTTGATTAGACTATGTTTTTACAGTGGAAATAAACAATAATTTCTATATGAAGCGTACCATAGCTCCAGTTTGACTACAGTCTATGAGTCGGGGTGAAAACACAATCCTCACTAACTAAATTCTATCTTTAGTAGTTCCCCTCATTATGAGAGCTGACAAATGTTAATGAGTTATCAGGTTCCTTTTCTGTTCCTTCAGTTGTCACACAGTGTGCTGAGCTGATTAAACCTAGTAACAACGATTGCACCTATATGCACAGTATATCAATGCAGAGATGAGCTAAATTATTTGTCCAGATGGAGGTTAATCAAAAGCTGAGCAGGCAGTTTGTGCAGTAATAATTAGTAAGGTGGAAGTAATATCAATGTACCATTAAATCCACTCCAGGAAATCACATCAGCTCCCAAAAAGGATACAAGTCCCGCCTGAATTTAAGTCAGAAAATATTTTTTGTCTTTTGTGATATTTGTGAACCAGGACAAGGGGAGTGTCTGCCAGCGTTTGGCGACTTCTGTGTCTGTGGAGGATGGCTACCTGGGAGAAGCTCCTCTACCAAACAGAGCAGCCAGGAGGATTTGGCAGTAACAAATGGATTGAGGCTTTAGGCAGGCAAATGGGAAAGCACAGCTGGATAGAAATCACAAAGGCTAATCCTTTCCTACTATGTCTAGCGTTGAGTTTATTGCCTTTTTAAAATTCACTAATACAGATTATTCTGTCTGTTTAACTCATTAACATCAGTAGCTATCTGGCAAACCGATTTAACGACGTACATTATTCCTAACGCCTCTAGGCGTAAGCTGTGTGGATCTAGCTTTAAAAGATGCTTTCTATCAGATAAAGATGTAATTATACAAAACAACATTGCACTGACTGAATGCCATCATAAAGTACTTAAATCGGATAGCAGCCTGTACTAATGCCTTTCTATACGGCAAATATCAGTGTAAGCTCATTCTTATGGCTGAGACCCATTCATAATCTAAGAGCTTCATTTAAAAGGTCAACACCTGGTGTTTATCGAATTCTGCCTTTAAAAAAAAAAAGAAAAAAAATGCTTCGGTCTTAGCAGCATCAAATTTCTTCAAAGATGATTTTGTAATATATCAGCATGTTTATTTGAAATGAAAGCAGAGAAGATCTGTGGCTTTGATCATTCAGTCTTATTATCTGTAAGCAAGACTAGTATTAAAATATATAGGGCAGGGGGTAAATCCAGGGACTGGTGTTTCCTGTCTCCTGCCTGATGCTGCCGTGGGCTCTTCCTGTCTGGGTGTCGAGGCCAGGACTGCCTGCTGGGAACCTGAGTAGCTCCGTGCAGAAGAGAGGGAGGGAAGAGAAAGAGTGGCACACAGCGGCACACACGCACACACAGACACATAAGCTCCACCCTAAAGAGGAACAGCATGCCAGCCCCGGTGGACATCTGTTTTCACAGGTGTGCTCACCCAATGTGATTAAGATTGGCGCTACACACCCACCGAGCAATGCTGCGCTGGTGCGCCAACACTGTGGGTGCTGGGGCATTAGTGTGAGACGCAAGGAACAGTTGTGTTGTTTAGGGGCAGATGGAAATGATGATGAGAGTTTAAAGAGGAGGAAGCAAGTGAAGGAGAAAACGAGAGGTATGGAGGAGGCAAGTTATGCGAGAAAGTTCATAAGGCTCATTTACTGCAAACAACTGTTTACAGACACTTCACTCAGGAAGACTGGGATTATTTGGAGAACATGCAGATTATCCTCTGCTGTTTGATACTCAAAAGAAAATGGAGAGATCACGTGAAAAGACTGGAGTAAGCCACACATGGGAATAGTATTTTTTTTTTTTTTTTTTTTAAATACCAGTACAATCCAAAATGTTCTTAGAGGGAAAATCCATTCATCTCAAGAAAAGTCCATAGGATATAGGTGGGCAGCAGTTTTGGCAGAACCAACACAGCTGGTATGCAATCGTACAATGCACCTGCTCCCATGGCAACCAGAAGAGGGATTGCTTTCCCTTACACCAGCAGGCCACTTCATGCTTTAATGTAAAGCGACAACTTGCCGGAATTAATTTGTGTGTTGTCGGGGAAAAAAGAGGTCCCCCAAACAGATTTAATTCAGAAAAATGGGGGGGGGAAAGCAATTTTCCTTATTTATGCGCCCCCATCCACTGCCACACCACTGCTGCCACCCCATAATTCTCCAGTGGTTTTTGAGAACTTTCAGCCATTTCAAGTGATCTCACTCCTGGAGTAGTACGAGGCAGCAACAAGAAAATCTTTAATGAACGAGAAAGCAATTCCATTTCACAGCAGCAAGAAACCAAGGAGGAGGAGGAGGGGTGGGAGAGTCAGTCACTAGCTCCTAAAGAGAAATAGAAGCCTTGGATAAAAGCTGCTCACCCCAAGATATCTATGAAAAAAAAAAAAAAAGAAGAAGAAGAAGAGCAGACAGACGACAGACTTAACACCAAATCATCCTGCTGTACGATTCAGAAGCTTACCTAATGCTGACAAGTGACAAGAAGAGTGCTATGCTGTATGTAGCTTATTAGCATTTGTGAATTTCACTTTGCTTGAGCTCCTGAACTTTTTACACTTTATCTGTAACTAACAGAGCAAAACTATCTGTACAGCAGCAAACACGGAATAAATAACTAAGTGAATACTTATATGTCGTGTTCACAGCGGGTATCAACAGTTTTGAGCCTCGTTTTCAATACAAGTTGGTGATTTAGCAAAGATATAGTGTAAAACTGATACATGTGCACATATGTGAGTCAGTATGCAGAGTAAATGTTGCTTGATGTGATATCAAGCTGCAAAAAACATATTTCATTAGTTAGTCTGAGATATTTATGATAAGCCCTGATCACACAGCCAAGGTCTCGTCCCGATTCCATTATCCATCCAAATGTGTGCACTCCTCCCCTCCTCGTTTCCAACCCTCCCATCAAGGAAGAAATGGCAGGCATCGCTCTCACAACTATGCCCGGCTCCAATCTGCTCTCGCTTCCCATCTCCTGGCGAGCATATCTCAGTGTGGGGTATGACTTCTCTCAAAAGCTAGATGTGAGAAATGTATATATTTGTAAGTGCTAATACTAAGCGGCACAGAATGTTGGGCCAGCACCAGACAGATGGTTCTGAGAAAGGCAGAAGATCAGAGAGATGCTCCCTCCCACCCTCGCTGTCCCCATTCCTCTATTTCTCAGAGAGAAGTCACTATCACAGCGCTGCATGGCACCGAGGAGCTTCAGTGTACAAAAGCGGCCTTAATTCCCCCAATGTTGGAATCGGCTCACTCTAACAAGGGTATCAAAGAACTTCATCAATGAAAGGATATTTAAAACTCAGCTCTCAAAAGCCTATCAACCCATGGGTGGAATACTATTGGGAGAGTTATTGGGGTGTAGGACAAATGGAGAGGCACACGATGTAAAAAATAAAACAACACAGAAAATAAAGAGGAATATAAATGATTTTATAGTCTCTTGTATTTGTAGAAGGATTACTAATGACATGGAAATTCTCGTATGTATCTGGTTTAAAGGCACAATTAGCCTTGCCCAGTATGTCCTTCACAAAGCACTGCCAAGGCAGATTAATTGATACAATCAGAGGCCAAGTGAGCTTAATTTACAAAGCCAGAAATCTCAGGAGCAAAAGTTATAAAGCAGTGAACAAAAGAATTGACTGTAAATGCACTGTCTGTGTGTCCATGTAGGAGGGTTTGTTTCACTTTTGCAACAGGAGGGATGTCAAGTCTTTATTTCTGTTGTACATTTGGCTCGCTATGACACCTCATAGGAGGCCAGGGTCAAATAAAGTGCAGACTTAACAGCTCTGGCACACCAGGGGAGACACGGCTACTCAGAAACTATAACACAGACACACAAACAAATGGATTCACTTTCACGCATACAGACAGTAAGCCTCACAGATAAATTCAAAATCTCAAGACAAACTGAAAAATCCTCTTCTTTTGATTGAATGAGGATGGCAGTCTGTGTGGGCTACGTTAGCCATGCTTTCAAAACCCTAAATGGCTCAGACACATGTACAATAACAGAATGCCTGGCCCACTGCTTCTGTCTTTAACTATATCTTTCTATCTGAAACTCACGAGCGGAATTTGCGACAAATCACCCAAAGTGCAAAGAGCTCAGTTGGGGTGAAGTCAGCATCGGCAGGACTGCTTCCATGCAAAAAAAACATGTTGCTTGGTCTGGGAGGACGTTCATGCAGAAGCTGCCAATCAATCAATGGGATTTTTATTGTTCAGAAGGGATATAAAGCTCTCTTTGTCTGTCCATACTCTTCTGACCTTTATTGGGCCAATGAAGAAGGCAAACGCCACCAAGCCATCAGGGAAATGGAGTATCTGTTTTGCTCTTAACACACTGCTCACAGATTGCAGAGCTGGCATGGTGTGGCAAACACAGACTGTGTGCCGACCTGGGCGTGCTCCGCCCTACGCGACCTTGGTACATATGACTATGCCAACGTGCCAATGAGCGCTCCCACACTGTCCTCATCTTTAAAAAAGAAAAAGGAAAAAAAAAAACCTTCTCCCTGAGGCAAGGCTGGAGCTTGGGCTTGAGACAGAGTTCATTAACAGATAAACAGCGGAAGTGTGGGGGGAAAGAGAGCAAGAGATGGGAATAAATGAGAAAATGACAACGGACGGAAGATATGGAGAGAGCTTGGCAGCCGTCCATGAAAACGACAGCTGGCAGCGACATCCTTCACAAACCTGGCGACGCAAGCGGTGTGATGGAAGCAACCTCCAGAGACATAGAAAAAGGAAGAGAGGAAGAAGGAGAGAGATTTGGGGGAGCGGGAGGGGGGGACTGTGGCAGTAAATATCATGCTTTTCGTCTCCAGACTCCTGTGCTAATTAACACAGTTCCACATACAAGGCCCCCCCCGGTTTGCCTCGCAGCCTGACCTCAGTCTTGAGCACTGACACAGAGGGCTGGCAAAGGCCTATGTTAAGTTGCATTTCCACAGCGTGGTGGAGGTTCTACTTTTGGTGCAAGGTACTTACCTATATTTCGTTCTCCTAATCAAACATATGAGACTTTCAAGGTGGTCATCACAGTCGAGGACATCAAGTTATTGCATTAGTTGGTGCTTTAACAGCTCTCAAACTGACACTGAAACTGCAATATGATTCCTAACTGTTTTGTGGTGTGGTTCCTTCTTTAAGTCATGCAATGAGATGGAGGTTTTTTTAAAAGTACAAAAACACAATGCATGAAAGTAAAGAAAGAAAATCCAAAGCATTTGTGTGACAGACACATGAGTAGGAATAAATGACAGCCATGGCAGATAAATGGACAAAAATCGTAATTGCTGTTTCTTACTCATAACCTGAAAATTAGGAGTATATACCAAAACCAGTTAAATCAATTAAAGGCAGAGTGAGTAATATACTGCCACTAGATGTCAGTACATTGCAGTCAATTGCGTTCTTTTTTTAAATCTCTTCCAATTTAAGTGCATAATCCTAGCTAAAGTGTCTACTGTGTAACTCTGGCCGCCTTTCATCTGTAATGGGTGTGGGGTGTTGGCCCACTGAAGATAACATCTATTACCTCTGACGAGCCTGTAAAACCTTATGAGAGAAGTCTCATACATGATGATGACTCAGTGACTCAGCCCAATTATGTCCAATAACAGTGATACTAAGGCAGACCTTCCCAAAGTGTGGGGCAGAGCCATGGCAGGGGGGGCGCGGGATGAAAAGGGTGGAAAAAAAAAACCCCCCCAAAAAAAAACCCCGCTTGGACACGGCTAGCACGGGCGCCTACCTACAGAAACGCAAAGCAGGAGATGAAGCTTAGCTGAATATGTTTCCAAACCAACTTCATTCTAAGCCAAAGACTAGAAAATATGGTGAAGCATATCTTCCCTTTGGCTTCACCTGCACAAGTGCCAAGGTAAGTCTCCCCTACAGAACTGGTTTTCCCTTCGTCGGGAGCAGCGCTGGGCTGTTTAAATCACGGACAAACAGTATCCCGCATTCGTGATTTTTAGTTCACAAACACTTCTTATAATGACTAACTACTGCTGACATTTTGGAGATATACATACTATACTATATACAGTAAAGTTACAGCGGGATACAAATGATATCAGGCTGATCCTGCCACGATTTGTTCCCCCGGTTCAAATCACGGACAAACAGTATCCCACAGCTGTTTATGTTTTTAAACCTATTTTGCACAGAGAGGCATTTTTTGAAAAATGTATTGATAGCAATGTTGAATATTATTACACAGGAAAAAAAAACAACTACACGTAAAATAATCACATCGTGACGCCTCTGCCTTTGTAAATGGGGGGGACAGTAACTGCGTGTGTATGTAAGCGTGTAAAACCTGCAGATAGTCAGATTAACAGTATTTTGTCTCTATCTGCCATTCTGCAATTCATCTCATGTAAACAATAACGTGGCGCACAGCGTGACGTGAAAAAAGGCACCTTTGAGGTTGTGTGACAAACTCTGTATTCCTCGTCCACAGGTAAACGCAAAAAAGGAGTTTAAAAAAAAATCTCAGTTTTCGGTGATTCAAAACGCCGTTTACGTGTGGACGAAACAGCTGCATTTTCAAAAATACCCGTGTAGGTGCTTTACGCTACGTAAAAGACTTAGTAGTTTATTTTATTACTACCTGTCATTTATTGCAGATTACTTGTATTTTCTTAATTGTTCACTAAATATTTGAGGTGTGAAATAAACCACAATGGAGCAAAATATGTGTGTGTGGTTGGAGGATGTGTGTGTGCGTGCGTGCGTGCGTGCGTGCGGCGGGGGGGGGCGCGAACATTTTTCTTGTAAAACAAAGGGGGGCCCAGCAAAAAAGTTTGGGAACCACTGTACTAAGGTGAGCTGTCGAAAATATCCTGAACTTTTCTGTCAGAAGTCATTTCTGTTTTGGCTACGTTTACCTGTTTTTAGCTTCTGTTAGCTGCTGTTAGCCGCCATTAGTGAAATTTTCTTTCAAACAGATCTAGCATTGTTGGACTGCACCAAGCAAAAAAACTTCTTCTCATCTTATGATGTCAGAATAAAATCAAACTGTTTATCAGAGGGAAAGTGTGATTTTTAGGACACTTCGGTCCAACATTAGCTAGCGTACTGCTAGCTAATAACAAGTTGTTGTTGCTTTTTAGCCGACTCGTGAGCTGTCCAAATACAGGAGGGTCAAATGGCTAATTTGCTGGATTAAGTAACTGTGACAGTATGTGAAATAAATAGGCATGTTTGTGTATGTTTTTGTGTGTTACAGCCCCAACTTCTATTCAGGAGAGGAGGAGTGAGGAGAGAAAGGAGGGAGGTGGAAATGAGGGAGGAGAGAGTGCAGTGATCTTTAAATTAAAAGGAACTTCTATTGCATAATGTATATGTGGTTGGTCTCTAGCGACATACATAAAATGCAATTATGTATCTTGGCCACTATATTCATGATGTTGAGGGAATACAGCATCTTTCAAAACCTGGTGCTCACTCATATTTGTGGATTAGTTCTAAATTTGTAAGACTGCTGGAAGACATAATTACACACTAATCAATTTATATTTATGAATACAACATTCTCTTGTCTATTAAATAACTTAAAATTTTACGTACTTTACCTTTAATGAGTAGAGTCCAGTTCAGCTGCACTATGCACTGGAAATGAGGCTTCAGTGTGTAAAAAGAAGTGCTGAGGGATTTTGAGAGAGGAAAAGAAATAAAAAGGTGAGACAAGGTCTGGTGGCCTTGTCTGAAGGTGAGCTGGATCCCCTGCCAGCCTGCAGCCCGACTCTTCTGGCAGAAAGGGAGGGGGGGACAAAGACAAATGAGGTAGAGTGTGGGGATGCTGATCAACAACCGACTCACTCACCGGCCGTCGCTCACCACATCCAGAGGGAGCAAGTGAGAGAGAGCAACGGAGAGACAGAGAGAAGTGAGGAGGCCAATGAGCCGGCACTGGTCCAGTCACAACACCATAGACACAAATCCTGGTTCTGTACCATTAGCTCCAGACTGTCATAAATCAGACAAAGCCAGCCAGCAGGACCAGAGAGAAGGCCAAACAGAGAAGTCAAAAAGCCACAGCCACACAGGACTGATCAGACAACAAAGGAGGGGAACAAACAGCAACCTTTGGACAGAGGAAGCATTTATAACACCACAAGACAGAAGAAAGGCTCCATACACATAATAGAAGCACTGGTATTGAACCTGGCTTTGTTACTGCAGCCTGAAATGCATCCACAGTGCTATTTACAGTAATATTTATATTACAAAAAGTCACTCACGGTCAGTGCCAAGCCAGTTTTTTTTTTAATCTACTCTTTCATTAGAAATTTTCTTATGTTAATCAGGCTATGGTTATGCATCTTTGCTATAAATCTTTATTAAATGTCTAACCCCTGTAGAGGGGTTAAAGAAAATGAGGATAAAGAGTTGGGGGACAACATACGATAAAGATACATAGCTGCAACTAAAGTGGGACTAGCGCCTGAATTCACCATGAATCTGCCTTCTCTCAGGAATGCTTGTATTAACATGAGACAATGATGCATTTAAAGGTTTCAGATCATTTGGTAAATAAACAAGGAGTGAGCTGTACTGGCCAAGGTCAAAGTACCAGCATAATACACAGTCAGTGTCTATCATAAGTTACTGAAAACAAACAGAACCATAGAGCTTCTGCTTTTACATGTCATAAAAGCCCCCATTAATATTCATGATCCAAATTGTATAGTACACTTGATATTTAGTCATTAGGATTTTGTCACTGGAAATTGAGGTGCTCATTTAGAGCATGTGGGTTAGTGTTTTCATTTGGTAATGCCATTACTGGAGCAAAAGCTTCATTAGTATTTCTGCTTGTAATAACCTCGACAAGGGATTTCCTAACCCAGTTTTTCAACCACACCCATCCCAGGCACGCTGCCTTGGCATGCACCCTACTGGCAGACAAACAACACATCTGCCTTCCTGCTCGGAAACTTGCGCATACATATTGTATGAATCAACAGAAAAAAATATGCGCTTTTTGTTTTGCTTGTGCATGTGGGTGAAATATGGACTGGGGTATAATATAGTGTGTGTGCAAAATTTCAATTTTTTGATTCCATGTAAGACTGTGTGTAGGAAGTGATGATCCAGATTGGCAAAAAAAAAAAAAAATGGCAGCAGAGAGCAACTCTTGGTTTCGCTGTAAGTTTTTGGTGAGCGTGTGCCAATCCCACCTCACACAGCAGTGCACCACGGGGGGGCTGAACACTTTCTACAGTTGGATCCAATTAATTTCATCTCCACACGCCACCCATTTCGACATGCTAGGAGCATAAGAAGAGGAAGTGGAGGGTTGAAGGGAGTGGAGGTGTGCAGCGAGGCAAGTGGGAAATAACCGAGAAAAGGGAAGTGGAAGGATGGGCCAAGGTTGGGGAAACTTAGAATTCCCTGTATCTTCCGTTGAGTTTCTGCACAGGCAGACGAAAAATGCAATTACACGTGCCCTCTCAGCCTTTTCAGGCAAGTAGGGTGTGTGGATTTGTGTGTGTGTGTGTGTGTGTGTGTGTGTGGTGGGGTTTGTGCCCTGTGGCCACCAGCACTCCCATTTTCTATGCTAATAGACGCTTGTTCTGCATTCTATCAGGCATTTGGTGGCACAGCTCTGAGTGAGGAGCAGCAGAGGGTGAGTGCAGAGCGGGTGCGTAAGGAGCGGGGAGGGAGAGAGGAAGAGGGGGTTGTCGCCTTGTGTCTCCGGAGATAGTAGGAATAATGAAAAAGTCTGCTGGGACTTCAAAGCAAACGGCTGGTCATTTCCTGTGGTGATGGCTGATATGGGGCGTACATGTTCAGGCAACAAGCACACAGACACTTAGTCACACATTCCTGCTAGCAAAACCCTGCCAATGAACACCATCTCCTTTGATGGCATAGTGGAGCCCAAGCAAAAGGAGTGGAGTCTTTGGACAAGGAACAAATTCGAAAAGCTTTCGCACGTTGCTGTCAGAGCCATCTAAATGCTTTAGTCACAGCATTGGGTCAAAACTTATGCAATGTGGGTGTAATGCCAGTAACCAGCTGCTTTTTTTGTTTGTGTGCGTGTTTTTATTTTTAAACAATTTATAACACTTGCAGTGTTTTCAAGTTAAAACAGGCAATATTAAATTAGAAAATAAACTAGCAGTTGTTATAGGGCAGGGAGACATCAAAATCCATTCTCTTGGCAGATCAACCTCTGGGGCTTTGCTAAACAGCCTGTGTAAAAGAAAAAAAAAACAAGGTATATCCTTCAACATCTTTGTGTTCTCAATTAACTGGTAGTACTTTGGGTTGTTCGCCTGTTTTACACTCGTTCTGGGTTGACCATTCTCTACGTTGGCAGGTGGAAGCATAAGGTAGCTCAAATGTGACAGAGTGTCTCAAAAATGCAGAGGGAGCTGCGTTACTCCTTTTTTGGTCACTAAAAAGATCGACATGTGGAAAGACGTATGAGCAGAACAGCCAGAGCGGTATGTGAAGGGGAGAGAGCTGATAGGCCAGCATGATATGCAAACATAAACAAGCCAGCAGTCACATCTGCCTCATCTGGTTTCTTATCACTGGATCTTTCACTATTATGAAAGCCGGTCTACTGACATAGCTCATGGCTGTAAGTCTTATGTGCGAGCAAGATACACCAAAAGAACAAATTGTAGAATTAAATTTTTTTACAAAACAAAACAGACAGACGCGCGCGCACGCATACACACACACACACACACACACACACCTGGTTTCATTCAGGATACCTGGAATTCTTTGCCTGCTTGGCTCACATTACTTCCTGAGCCCGCATGCTGACTGCTGCACGACAACAGATAAACTATGCCACTCAGCACAATACCTCATCTGCTCAACATGTAACTGGAAAAACGCAGTTTGATGAGTGATAGAAGTGAAGCTGAATTTACAGGAGAGTTCTGAGAGTGGATGGGTCTCAAGTGGGAGACTCCTGAGAACCCAGGTACTCTAATTTACAGCGTCTCCCCTTTCATAGACCCTTGACTGCAGTACAGTCAAGGGTCAGTAGTACAGTAGAAGTGAGCTAAAGATGCAATGATACTGTAAAATCTCTCACTCATTCTGAGAAACTGAGTCAGAGAAACAGACCAGAGACACACACTGCAACGTGAGAAGCCAAAGAACCTTGATCTTATAAAGGTTATTAAATTTGTATTGTTTCATAAACAGACCAAAACCACAGGAGGGGCGGACGACTGAACAATACTAAAGTTTAAGAAAAAAGAAAGAAATCTTTATTGTTTTATTTTCTTTTGAGAACCCACAAAACAGAATGAGATGATTTCTGTTGCAAAGTAAAAACTATAAACCTTGGGATCAGTTTGCTCTACACACCATAATTCCTAAACGTCACCTTTCCTTTACATTTCCGAACGCACCCCTTCCAATTCCCCCATCCTATTCTCTTATCTCCCAGGTTTGACAGAGTGATGTCTTCAGCCAAAATCACCTTGTCTACTCCGGTTCCCCAGGAGATGAAGTGCCAGCGATGTAGACGATTCAATCAAGAGAAGTGAAAGAGCAGATCACAGACAATACGCCGCGGCCCCATTACCCCCAGTCCTCAGTTACCAGTAGCGACGCTTAGCTCAGGCCCCCACCTAATGGGCCATAATATCATTTTGCGCCATGTACCAGCTCTTTATACTAGCTCTAAACATAACTCTGTCGCCAGGGCACAATAAAAACAGATATATTTCTTTATTACTCCTCGCGAAGCATATCACCAGATCGGAGCTCCCCTACAAAGGAAACTAATATCTACAGGAACCCGCTCTTTTCCTTGGCTCATTTAGAGCAGACGCACAGTTGTTATTACATTGAGCTGCACTCTGCCGGCCTCACCTCCCCACGCCATTCACTCAGACTGTAATGGATGTTTTATTATAAAGAAATGAATACAATATCTTCGCCATAAATAGCCTACTTAAAAAGCCATTTTCTCTGCCTTGCAATATGTTTGAATGTCCATCACGCCTCAAGCAATGAGGTGCCACATGTTTAATTCAGACACAACGCAATTTGCGTGTTACTGTATACGTGGAAACAGCAGCTCCTCTGCCCTTTGCTCACCCTCACTGCTCTTTTTTTCACTCACGCAATAATCACACTCCACCCTTTCTTGCATATAGTCAATGTAAGTCTCCAGCAGGTTCATTAGTTTACAACACGGCAGGGAAAAGGAAATGTCACCTGGGCACCCCCCCCCCTTTTTTTTTTTAAGACATTCACTTTCTTCATCTCATGTAGTACATGCTGTGCTTGTAAGCCTCGAGTCAGATGAACAGAACTTCACTTTAGCAAGGGCAAGTTATTTTCTGCTACTAGGAAAAAAAAAAACCTACACACAGGGCACGTTGTTGCCATCGCCCTGTGCCCTACACATCTCATCATGTCTGACCAGCCCATTTACACTGTGAGGATATGACAAGAGATGAGTGAACATTGGGGCACGAACATGTGTGTTTGTGTGTGGCAAGACGAAGCAGGAGAGGGAGTTGGGGAATCCAATCTCTCACACAGAGGAGCAGAGACAGGCGGGCAGATACGTTCCAAACCTGGTATAACCCCAGCGGTATCCATGAATGAAATGACAGGATTACAGGGGTATTAGAAAACCTGCTGAGATGGTTGATAATGCTGTTTATGGTTGGGCGTCACACCGCTCGAAGGGAAAAGTCAAACTGTTTGACTAATGAAAATATGGACAAGCTCTTCACACATAGTCACCAAACAGCAAACTTAAGGAGAGAGAGGTCTTCCTCTCCATTAGCACCCATGGTTTGGTGTTGACGAGCATTAATGCAGATACCTGAAAATTTGAGTCTGTGGTATTATTACAGACAGACCTCTTAAAATAGGGACAGAAAACATAGGCCCCACTATCCTTACAACGAGAATGGGATTACTGTTGTGTCAACAGTCCCCAAAGATAATAGTAATTACTGCCCTAGCTACAGCGCCATCAGACTGAGGCAACTTCGCTAGCTGACAGCTTGGTCCTAATTACCAAGAACCACCAATTACGGGCTCCATTTCATTATTTATATAGCACAGCACACCCAAATAAAAGAGACTTCAGTGACTCTGAGCAGTCACATCGCTGGCAGCTGCAGAGGAGCATCCAGAGGATCAGCTGAATCATTCTCTCAGAGTTTTTTTTTTTTCCTTCTTTCTTTCTTTTTTTCTAGATAATATACTAGTCAGCGTGCAAACACAGCATCGTTAGTATTGAAAGCTGTGTAAAAATAGAAAAAGAAGCCAATAGGGGGCTGCCTTTCCTTCCTTTTTGTCATCCACCGGAAGTAATTTAGCTGCGAAGGAAGTGCATAACCGCCTCTTCTTTTCCTCACTTGCTGCTGCTCGCTTATCTGAACAATTCGAAAAGATTATCCCTTGAGCAATTTAACTACTGAAACAGCTTGCCTGTTGCATCTACATTTATTCCACCGTGAGGTTTGTTTAATAAAAAAAAAGAATGTGCTCACCTGATGTTACACAAAAGATGTCTCAAAAAAAGAAAAAAACCCAACATAAAAACAAAATTCTTTATCTGGTGAGTGTATTCAACCATCCACACACACACAGCAAATTTCACAGATGTTTCCCATCATCCTCTGCTGCCAAGCAGCGCCCAGTGATGGCTGAGAGGAGGGGAGCGGGGGCTCAGTGCTGGGGTGTGAAATTCTGCTATTCCTGCTCCAGTGAATTCAGCAGAAACTTGGCAGATCATTGTGGAGATTTGTATGTCTGTGGATTTGACATGAAACTGTTTGAGAGGCTCATCTGGAATCTGTCTCTCAACTTGCCTCCCCTTAAAATGGGCTTGGTTCACAATACCTATATAAAGCCTGACAACCACATTTTGTAATCCTCCAGAGGATACAGATGCAATGATTAGGTCATACACAATCATCTGAAAGATAACAGTCTGTTGCTTAAAAACCTGCCTTTGAGTAAAAGCTCACAATCCTTAAAATAGACAAAGAGCATCTGCAGCATCTATACAGATTTCTGCAACTATATACCTTTGTTATTAAAAAAGAAAAATACTCCCACTCTTGTTGAAATTCAGTATTTTTCACAAAACGAACACAAATAGAAGTTCATAGTCAGCAAGCTGTAAAGAATGTAAAGCTATCGTGTTCCAAGAAAGCAAGTAGTCGCAAAGAAACCGAACAAAAAAAACAAGTAAGTATGTACAAAAGGAATCGGCCGTGGCGATCCAAAGCGCTTAGCATTTAGATGACAGCTGCACAGGGCAGGCCTTGTTTGCAGGGGCTGGAGTGGTGCGGTATATGTGGCCCGGAGGCCGGATCTGGTCCAACTGTGCCCTGGCAAGAAAACGCTCAGCCCAGTCAGCCTCGACAGCTTGGATATTCACAGGAGGCAGTGGAAATGGAGGGCTGCAGTACCATGTTGGAGTTGGGGCGAACTTGCAGGAGGGGCAGGAGTGATGAGTCAGGGAGAAGGTATTTTATATTATTTTTGTACCACAAGGACACGACATTCGCCATTTTCCGTAGAGAAAACCCAACTTAGGCTGGTGATGAGGGGGTATGTTGGCTTCTGGTGATGCCTGGAGCACGTTAGCAGGCTTTTTAAACCATTTTTGCACAGCCTTAAAAGACGTTAGTATACACCTGCAATGCTGTGACTTTTTTTTTGGTAATGAAAATTTTCTAAAGGCTCGACCTGCTCTGTGCTGACCGCATAGGCCTGAAGATTTTTACCCTGCTATGACCTAATCATAGCAGTTGGCTTCAGATTACATGAAACATTGTCATCTGACAAACCACTGTGACAATTTCAATAGATCACAGGCCTTAAAGTTAGGATCATCACTTTGATTTAGCATGACAAATGAATTATTCACTCTCATTTCTGGGGATTCATACTTAAACTCAGAGTCATTTTGAGTATCATAGAAAGGACTTTTGATGTCGGACAGCTTTCTCCTCACTTGATTAACCTGAACCAACTTCAAAAGTGCCACGGCTTGGGTATCGCCATCAGCAATATTCTAAACAAACGTGGAGCCTTTTTAGAAAACAATATCTTCTATGAGCCTCCTCTTTGAAATACTGGTTAAATGGTCTTGTTTACTTATTTTTGCTATTATACTTCAAAAATAGCACATTTTACACAGTAAACAAGGAGCAAGTCAAGCATGCACAACTAAGAGTGCAAAACTACTTTAGTAACGTTCAAAGTATCAAAATTTAATGCAGAAGGAAAGGGGGGGGGGCAGGGACACGCAAGGGAGAAAGAAAAAAAAAAAACTAAGGGACCCACCCACAACATTGCAAAAGACAACAAAAAAAAAAAAAAGAGATTTTTCAAGTGCATCCTAATTCATTCATCCCCCAAGTATGTCTTTGCTCCAGGGTTGTGACAAGGCAAAGCCTCATGGGAGAAATGACTGGCACCTCCTAATCCTTATGGATACCAAAAAGCATGTCATTACCATAACATTCACACCATCTTTTGGGATGTGAGACAAACTGAGTCAACAACAAAGGATCAAAACGAAAAACAGCAAAGAAAAATTAAAAAACAGAAAAGTGTGCCTGTTTAACGTGATCTATTTGGAGTCAGAACTGTAGCACTTTGATGAAAGCCATAGCTCCACCAAACTTCTAATCATTCAGCATAGGCCAAACAACCACCTGGTGTAGCCTATATTTCAAATGAGCCATATTTTGTTTATCTTTAACACCAGCGGGTAGGCTGGCAGGCATGCTGCAAGGGAAAGTGGAGCACAAGAATTATGACCTAAGAAGAAAAAAAACAAAACAGCTGATTAGGGAGAAGATGAGTGAGAAATGGAGTCATCTGTCACGTTAAGCACTCCACAGATGGACAAGTGTAACACCCTAAGAAACCTGCAAGTCCTGAGGCTTGGTGGCAGCTTTGGGATTTAAAGTAAATCCAGGAACGGTTTCAGAAGAAGTGATGAAATATGCCTCACGAGATCACATGTTCATATTGCTCACCCTTTCATTCACGTCATCAGACGAGTGGTAACAACGGTCCTTTTTTTTTTTGCTTAAATTAAATGTGAAAACATTTAGTTTTTCCAGCTGTCTACACAAAACTATTGTGAGTGTAGATAATTACTGGGGAGCTTCATTTAATGAAGCCTCGGAGCAGATCTAATCACTTGCGTTCTTTAATAAACAAGAATGGAAACCTACTGGTGTGCAAATAAAGATTTGACAGACTAGAACTTCTCCCAACTAGTAGGCTAAGACTTGACTTATAATTGGACCATTGTTTCCTGACACAAACCATTTACTCGTCAGCAATGTTCCGCTTCTATAAGCACGACAAGAAAGAAAAGATGTTTTCAATGGTGTACTGTGGCTAAGCACTGCCTGCATATCTCCCAGGTGAGATGGACAATTGCCTGCTGGGTAGCAGAGTCGTTGCCTTAGTGCCTTCTCTGTGTCCTGTACCTCCTGTCTGCTCAGACTTTACCATTGAGCTCACTACCACTTCCTACCTCTGCTATTCTACCTCTGCTATTGACAGCCAAACAACCGGGAGTCAGGAAGGCCTTAACGAAGAGAAGTAGGAGGTTCAACTAATTAGAAATACCTCCATTCCATTACTTCATCCCCTCCTGTTCACTCAGAACACTGAGCTAAAGCTTGGCCAGAGCTGGGCCTGGAGGATTGTTTTTTCTTTTTTCTTTCTTCAGGCTGCTAGCCAATGGGGGACCGTGGTAATTGCCTAAATCCCACTGTGGCAAATGAGGACAAAGAGTGTGAGGGTCACGCAAGCCAAGAAAATGCTGGGATAAAGTGTGGGAATGAAAGTCTAGTAATAATAATAATAATTTTTTTTAAAAATACAGAGGCATAGGACACAGAGACAGAAACTTAAATCTTTATCTAAACGTTCCACAGTAGAAGTTCTAACATTGCAGACCTGGTGATCCATAAAATAGGTAAAGAAATCTTCTTTGCACAAAATTAGCACAAGAGCGTAGGAGACTGGAAAGGAGTATTGTGCAGTGAGAAAATAAAATGACCTCGGGTGCTACTCACTAGGGAGAGGCCGACAGGGGTGCAACGACTGTCTTGGCTGTTGAAGCGAAACAGAGTAGGGTGCAGCAGTGACTGCACAGTCGGTGCTTGCTGGACACTTCAATCACAGGCTGCCGGAGCCCCGGGCAAACTTGGCCAATTAGCCGCACGCCACCGCTGACCCCCAGCTTCATTAAGGGCCTGGGCTCTGGATAAAGGGAGAGAGGAGAGGAGGTGGAGAGGATTAGCAGGTGAGAGAGTAAACTGTCAGCAGGGGCCAGGTTTGAGGAGATACACACATGCATTTGCACAAACACGCACACCTAGAGGTGACGCTCAAGGTTACAGATAAACACAATCAGAGCACACCATACCACACGTGTACACATTGGCCGAATCACACTCCCGTGTCCCTGTGGGCTTACACCTGCAACAAAGGTGGTGATGGTGGGGTAGAGAGTCAGGGCTATAGAGGCCAGAGGGTGCAGCTCTCCCCCTCTTTCCCACACTACTGACTTGACAGCAACAGGTGTGGTGGCGAACAGACATGCAATTACCAAGTTGAGAATCTGCTCTTTGTGACAGAGACAACAGCAAATAAGAGGTAGGATTGGAGTTCGAGGAGAGAAGGAGAGCGTAGTGTTAGAAGAAGAAAGAGGATACAGACAGACTACCCGGAGGTGAGAAAAAAGAAAGACAAAGAGAAAGAGAGATTTCCAGTTGTCTCTTTTCATTGGAAATCTCTCACCGGCAATGTGGGGGGGAAAAAGAAGATCAAAAACTAACACAGAGTGTAACTATGACACACCTGTTGTTCTGCAGTGGAAATAAAAATGTACACACTTTGGTTGTCTGAAGAGGCATCGCATAAGTGTGCGCACAACACTGAGACAATTCAGAGAGGGTGGATGAGGCTTTCTGAGGTGCTTTGGGACAGGTTGTGCTCAATGAGCCCTGACAGAAAGACTGTTTGGTGTATGCGGGTGTGTTTGTGTTTGCCTGCATTACAAATGTGTACATCCACATGGGACCTCTGTTTGCATCAGCCTTGCAATGAAAACCACAGCAGTGCTACAGATTGGGTGGGGGCGGGACAGCAGCTTCATACACGCTCCCCTTCATTTTCTCTGTTTTCCCTCTCAGATTACGGGCCTTCGATCAGTCTAAAGTAATGTTTGTGAGCTTTGCCGCTTGTGTAGCAATAACTGCTGTCGGAGAGCTTGCATGCTTGGGTGGAGAGAAGATACTGGCCCTTTATTTAAAACAAGCCAAGGATAAAAGATCAATGGCCCAATTCAAGCCATGAATTGGAGGGAAAAGTTCACAAAACATAGTGGGAGATTACGAGCAGGAGATATATGCGTAGATAGAGGGGGAAACGGAGAGTGAAGGGGCATCTAGCTCATCTGGGTGCTACTGGCTTATTGATTGTTGGAGACACAGAGCTCCCAGCCATTCATCACCAACCACTCTCAGGCCCTTAGATAACTCCTATGATAGTGCCCTGCTGCTGAGCAGCTGCAACTGGCCACATCTATTATCCTTCAAAGTAAGCCCCCTAGCCTGGGAACAGGCATGGAGGGGCTGCTGGGTGACAGGCTGAAGGGAGGGCTGAAATGGAAATGGAGGAGGCCTGTGGTTAGGAGCATGTGGTTGAGGCTACGGTATACAAAAGCAGACGCTAAGGTTGAAGGGCCAGGGCTTTATGAAAAATGGTGCTCTGACAGCCACAGCAAAGACGAGAAACTGTCTGTTTTCACCAAGAGAAGAGGAGAAAAAAAATGTGACAGCACTATTGTTTCCACTTCTTGGCCAAACAGTATTAGCAAAGCTGTTTTATAGCAGATAGTACACAAACCAACGAAGCGACAGGCAGCTCTAAAAACTGCTGAGTTGCTGTGTGGTTGTGTGTGTGTTTGTGTGTGTTGTGCGTGCAGGCAGACAGACAATTCCCAGATTGGGCAGGTGGGGATCAGCCATAATGAGCCATGCAGGGGGAGAAAAGTGGAACTGAGGGCAAAAAAAAGGAAGAAGGCCAAAGAGCAAGGGAGAAAGAGAGAGAGAGTGATGGAGACGGGCTCAGAGCCAGAGACAAGGCCCCAAAAGAGCAATTACAGGAGATCCAGAGAAGGTGTGGGCCCAGCCCGCAGGCATAGTTTCAAACGGCACAAAGCCCTGCCAGACATGTACTCACAAGGATTTACAAGCGTGCACACACACATTAATTTGCCTGCCTAAATTGAAGAAAAACTTGTTACAAGCAAACTAAACAGATGGACAAAATAGATGAGATGACGAATAAAACTCAAAATAGGAGGGAGGCAAGCGTGAGGTGGGAGGATTTTTAAACCGGGAGGGGCGGGGGTCATCTCGAGCCACACGTCACTGCGCCACATGTTTTCAATGCAACATTCTGCTCTTGTTGGTTGCAACCTGTTCCCTTAACAGCACGGCCTGAAAGCAAAGCTTAAAAACCCCAGGTCGGGTCACTGTGCGCAAAACTTTCCGGCTGATTGTGCTTTGTGCGGCAAGCGCGCTAAACAACACTGAAAAGTCTGGACAGCTTCACACCACGGTGCCTGTCACAGATACAAGTCCGAAATAGTTTCTGAAGGCAACCGTTTCTGCCTTCCCTCCTCCCCACCTCGCCCACCTCCACATCCACGGCTTAAAGGAGAACGACAAGTTGGAAAGAACAAGCGTGAATGATAGGAGAAAAAAGAGAGAGAGAGATGTGCAAACAGATAAGGGGGAGGGGAAATTAAATTAAGAGAAAAGTTCTCGCGCAACGGCATGCACCATTGATTTCCTATTCTCTTGGAAACATTTAATGAGCTTAAATAGGAGCCTCATCTGACACTGCCACAGTGACTCGGAGGAGCCTCCCAGTGAGAGGAAATCGTTCAGCGGCTGTGACGGCTACCAGAGGGGGTGAAAGACGGAGACGAGACAAGGGAAGGAGGGAAGGGGGGGGGGGTTTAATGCCAAAACAAGAGACATGAGCAAGACAGATGTTGGATCATACTCAGTAAATGGTCCAGCGATAGCATTGCTTGCCTAGTTCTCAATGAGGTGGGAAAAATGAAAAGAGATTACTGGAAGACAGCCAGATGTTAGAAGATGTCAAAGGTGCTCTACATTCAACCAGCCTGCCTAGTTATTAGGTGCTTACTCACATCAGACCCTCATAAGAACCTAACAAAAACATACTGACTGACAGCTTATGCACTACCTCATTACTTCCTTTACAACCTCCCAACAAGGTATTGATCAGATCCAGCTGTGTGGTAGCCACAGAGTTGTGTCTTCTTTGTCCTAGCCTCGATCCTCCCTGTATTGGCAGATCTTTAGTCACTTCACAGGGCTCAGTCCAGAGGTGATTCACTGCTCACGCCCCAATGTGAAGCATCAGTAGCTGTGTTATGATGCCGTCTGCTGGTGCTGCATCCAGCCACTTTTTAGCGTGCAATCATTATAATATGCACTATACCTCATGGTATAGTGCTGTGGTACATATGAGTGCGTATAAATCAAAGTGTGTAAATCCAAACTTTGTTTTTATGTAAATATTAAGTATACTCTAGAACTGCCTCAAGTCTTTGTGGCATGGGTTCAACAAGGTCCTGGAAACATTCCTTTCAGATTTCCATTTTTACACAACAGCATCGTGGAGTTGCTGTGGATGCGTCAGCCGTACATTCATCCTCGGCTCCAGCACATCCCAAAAGTGCTGTACTGGATTGAGATTTGATGAATGATGAGGACATTGGACTACAAGAACTCAATGTCATGTTCAAAAACAGAAAGTTGATATGATTTGAGCTTTGTACCATGGCATGTTATCCTGCTGGTACACTGTTGTCATAAAGGATTGAACATCATCAACAATTATACTCAATCATGCTGTGGCATTTAAGCAAACCTCAGTTGTTCCTAGGGGCCCTAAAGGTACACATACAAGGCAGGACGGATCTACGCTTTTATGTTGTTTATGTCAGTTTCTGAATCTCCCATCCGAGTGTCACATAGAAGTGCATACTCATCAGACCGGCTAACATTCTATTGCCCGGTTTTGATAAACCCGTACAAACTATAGTCTCAGTTTCCTGTTGTCACCCGATGTGGTCTTCTGCTGCTGTAGCCCTAACGCTTCAAGGTTCAACATGTTGAGCATACAGAGATACTCTTATGCATACCGGTACTTTGGTTGTTACCTATCAGTTCAAAACAGTCTGCCCATTTTCCCTTGACCTCTGGCCTCAATGAAGCTTTTTTGCCATGAGAACTACTGCTCACTGGATATTTTCCCTTTTTGGACCATTTCATGTAAACCATCGAAATGGTTGTGTGGGAAAATCCCAGTATATCAGCAGTTTCTGATGTGCTCAGATCAGCCCATCTGGCACCAACAACCCTATTCCGATGCTCAGTCTGAGCTTCAGCAGGTTGTCTTGACCATGTCTATATGCCAAGTTGCTGCCATATGATTTTTTAGATGTTTCCATTAACAAGCATTTGAACAAGTGTACTCAATAAAGTGGCTGGCAAAAGGATATTCATACTAAAGTACATCTGGCAGTGTACTGTGGTACATGACCTTCAGATAGGCACTTTGTACCTTTATCACCCAAGTATCTTGCAGGCTGCCAGGAATTACTTTGTAACTTTGGCAGTTAAAATTGCAAAATAATTCTCATCTTTCAGGAACTATTTGAATGTTCTCTCTACCCAGTTCAGTCAGCAGTGCCTTGTGAAGCCTTTGTGCTACCGTGAAACGCAGAATGTCCCTTTAAAGCTGATCTTCTCTTCTTTGCGAAACCATTTGGATTTTGTCTCTAGCAGAAACAGTAATGGAGTTACAGTGATTTAAAGAGCGCTTGTAAAATGGAACCGGCGCCGGGCTGATGGTCATTAAAAAAAAAGAAAAAAAGAAGCGTTATCATGCAAACGGACACCAGAATTCATCCTGACCATTAACATGTTATCATAGGTTTCAAAATAAGGAGTTAAAAGGCTTATCACCAGAAAATGCATTAGAATACGTAAGGAATAAATTGATTAATAATCAAATATAATCTACAGACAATTTGTTCCAAGCCTAAATGGATTTTTTCTTGGTCTATAATTGAACCCAAGAGTTAATTTTTGTGTAAATGTCATGTAGGAAGGCTTTTCAGGAGTGTACTTCTGGTTGGTACAAAGCAGAGTTTAAGACAAATAATCTTTAATGTGCTTATAGTTACACAAACTTGTTCCTATTCAGTGTTTTTCTATTCACTGCAATAGCTCCGATTGATTAAGCATAAACAGCTTAGTGTTTTTACAGAAGAATCTGTTTTCTGGTACACAGTCCCTTACCAATCCACCTCAGCCAGATCAGTTCGTGACCCCATTTTTCTCCCCCAACTTTGATATAGCTACTGTTGGAGTAGCTGGTTTGTAACACCTCTGAGTATCTATCCAGACAGATGCACAGCACGCAGCAAAGCAGCCAGTGTGGGTGTTTTGCACAACTGGCAGCAGCGCTGAGGCCTTGTTTCACTGGGCTTTTATTTGTGACTTGAAACAGAAGTTGTCCTAAGAGACACCGTTTTTGTTTTGTTTTTTTCAAATGAAACTTGGGCTGAAACAATCATATGATGCCCTGGTGATTAATTATGGCAAAAAAAGAAAAACAACCCACATGACAGCGACACTGTTTCTTTCTGTGGAATTCCAGAAATACGCAGGCGTTAACTCCCACACATACATACCAAGTGCAGGAAACTGGAAGTGACTAACGGCAACACAAGGGCAACAACTAAAAGAAGGCGTGTCTATAGCCTTTGACTGCCTTCTTGCTTCAATTTTTCGCTCAACTTAGTACCAGCAAGACTGAACCTTTCACCAGAAACTGTCTGAACTCTCTGCAGGGATCCATAGGTCATCACGTATAGGACAGTGTAGATCACTCTCTAAATCATTTACACTGGTCTATATATAGCCTGCAGAGAAAAAGGTCATTATTGAAACAGAAAGCTATATTTCATAATTGCACTACCACGCTTCTATCCCCTCAGTGAAATTGGCTCTCCAGAATATTTTCTCTCTCACTCCTTTCCATCTCTCTTTATCTCCTCTCTTGTCTGTTAGAGAGGGCGATTTTGACAGGCTGACTGTCTCTCCTGATGCAATAACCACCCTCCATTTGTATCTAAGGAGGGTGCATTAACTAGACAGCGTAATCAGCCTGCACAGGAAAGGGAGCAAGCCTCACCAACTGACTGCTTTTTACCACTCTAAGCTATAACAGCTTGCCATTAGGCCACAATTAGCACCGCTCGCTTGGGGAAAAATAACCCCTCAAAAGACCTTCGGGCGGCAGGGCGGATGCGAGAAAAAGGACTTTCGTTCAAGTCCATTGTTGTGATAAACACTCAGGAGAGATAATCTTATTTGATCATGCTTGATGGTGAAGGCAGTGGGACTTTAAAAGATTTTTAAAAAGTGCCTTATAGTGCCGTGGGACAATGCCAGAGCTCAAACTGATACTACTGACGTGTTACAATGGAAGATTCAGACCGGAAAACGAAAAGGCTTATCGTCAGCCACTTCAGACAGTGCATAATTCCTCTGAAAAGTCAGCAGGTAAAAATGAAAGAAAAAGAAAAAAGAAACTTCTGACAGCACTGCCTTGAGATAAGTGCATTCACTTCCAAAACTGGGAGGCAAATGCCCGTGTGGCAAAGGTGCACTCCAGGTGAATGTGTTCAACCAGTGGAGGATACAGTCGCACAGGGCTGCAAAGGCTGCATTCAGTAGGTAAAAACACATTCTCTCCCTTGGGGTTTTTGGAACAATAAAGAGAAAATGTGTGTCCCTGTGGTCATTTGCGGCATGTTGGCAGTGGGCAGACAGAGATAAGAGTTTGGATCGGTGGAGGCTGACACGCTGTGATTATCCCCCGCTGCTAGAATTGACCGTCCATCAATCCAGACAACCAAGAGGACTGGGGCTAGCCGACTCAGTGGTTGCCCGAGACTCGATTTTTTTTATGATTCAATGACTCGCAGGGGGGAAAAAAAAAAAAAAAAAAAAAAAGTCAAATGTTTTTCAAATATGTTGTCATACTGAATCACTTTTTTTATTGGGATTCAGATTCACAAATACTCATCAAGTGCCACAGTCTCAGAGGTATAATTACTAGCACATATGCTCTCACACCAAGTCTTAACACGTACTTAGACTACCACCTGACTTTCTATGGCTTCCTCTCAAGTTCCTGTCTGCCTTCCTGTCTCTCTGACCGCCTCCTCCCATCGCCTCACGCTGCGTGTTCTGGACCTGAAACCAACTCCAAAACAACAGAGTGAGCCACGGGAGAGATGGAGGATGGAACCGAGCAACGAGAACAAGAGAGGCATGGAAAGAGGGTGTGTGTCAAGAACCACGTTCTTTCTGCTGAGTGCCATCTGGAAGTGGAAAGGTAGATAAACAATGACGTGAGACGCATCCCATCTCCTTCCTAAAGCCCGAACAGACACATGCTCGCCACAATGCATGAGCGCCGCTGCCACCGATCCTGCGTCGCGTGCCAAGCATTGTCAGGGATTGGGTCTTATCAATCGTTGGCCAGATACTGAGCAGAAGCACAAGGCGAACAAAGGGAAGGGGAGAGAACAAAAAAAAAAAAGAAAAAAAAATGGAGGGGAAATGCAAGCCACAATGAGAAACACAAATGAGAACATGGCCGGCAGCCATCCGTCCACGCGGTCTGGACCGACTCTATTTAATCTGGTCAAGTCTGCCCCAAAATCAAAGCAATCTCCCTCAGTGAGCCGACAGAGCAAGGAATCAGACAGCCAATCCCGCCCAAAAAGGAAGTTGGTGCGGTGCTGAATGAGGCAATATCAGACTATGCAGCATTGTGGTAGGAATGCAAACTATTACAGCTATAAAAGTCTTTGCTTTACTTAAAAAAACAAAACAAAACAAAATCCCTCCATTTGCATTCACTCAACTTGCAAGTGGAGCTCCGGGGCAACGTTAGCTGCTGCTCCCGCTGCTTTTGAATTCGTCACCATATTTTTTTGCAGGCACCTTCTGGCATGCAATATATTACAGTAATAGTAGAAATCTTTATTATCCCTTATGGGGAACTTGCCCTTGTAGTAAGTCAGAGATAATAACAAAAACAATATACATACATTTCCAACACATAGAAGATGCAAACTGCTGAAGAGCAACAGCTGGAGCAACAGCTGCAGGGATGCCCCCTGTGGGCGCTATGCCTCTTGGGACCACCCTGTCCTGTAAGAGTGCTTATCTTGACCCGAGTAAGACATACTAAGGCCACTGTGGGAATGACATTAAAAAAAAGTGCTGGGATGAAGAGACCTTGACAGCTATCCCTCAGGAGGGAGGAGAAGCTGCACCTGCATGTGCCTCGGCTCTGCTCCGTTAAGTTTCTGTCTCTTCAGACTCTACTGTGTGCGTGTGAGTAGGAAAACAGTGTCCTCTGCCCGGTTTTGTTGGCACTATCGCTGGGGAAAGTAGATGGAAAGTGAAGAACTGGGAGGAGGGCTGACAAATAAGTCACATCAGGTAACATTCACAAAATTGAAGGGCTGGAGAGGGGGGTAAAGAAAAATGCATTAAGGGAAGAAAGGGTGTCTGTCGGTTTTTATTGATTCATCGGCAAAAGTCTCCAGTCCTGATTAGAAACCACTGTATTCAGTAGTCGGGGAAAATAGCAAAGAAATGTTCTGTTTGCTCCCAAACACCACTTACACATTCTGACTGAGGAGACAGTGAAACACAATCTCTTGTTTTTCTTTGAGTTGGGAGACTTTTTTTTTTACTGCAATGGCTCTGATCAAAAAAGCAGGAGGAGTGAGGAAGAGGAAGAAGCCTGAAAGAACTGAAAGGCCTAGAAATGTGGGTCAGAGACATAACATATTAATACAATGACCAACCAGAAAAGAAAAACAATTTAGAAGAGAGGAAAATAGATGAAGACCGAAAGAGATCCAAAATATGCACAGCAGAGACAATTTCTGTTTCAACAAACCCTGGCATGCAGGGAAGAAAAAACAAAACAGGAACTTCTCTGCAAGCAGCTTCAGAAAATAAAAAGAATATAATCACTTTAAAGTTATTTGGCCAAATGATCCTTCAGCTGTATTAAGACCTTGATAAATGCCTACTGTCTGGGCTGTTATTAAACACCACAGAGACTGGTTGGTCCCTGTGCCAGCCAAAACTAATTAAAGCCAGGCAGATGTGTCTGGACAGTGGTGTACCACACACCTACAATGTAACACATTTGCACACTTGTAAGCACACTTATACAAGCATGCATGCGCACGTGCACAATATCTAAATAGGCTGTTAAATGTGTCTACCCTGTAATCATTTCCAGCTGATGAGACTGTCATCCAGCTAACTACACCAGGTGAACGCAAAGCAACCTTAGCTTCAATTTCCAATTTTGGCATGTTCGACTTCGGAAACTTTTTTTCTCCCCTTTTTTGTCAGGCGGCGGCCAGAAAGAGAAAAAGCCCCCCCGTGCCTTATTACCTTCTCCGGCACCAGGCAAGACATTTTTTCTGTATTCCCTACCTTTTCTGCTGCAGGTGATGATGAGAGAGCTAACAGCAACCAATTAATCTTTCATAGTGCACGTGTTCTTGCTTTTGTTAGGTCTGCTCTATGAGCTGTATGAGACTGCAGCTGTACAATACAAGGCTGGTGACGCTTTCATCCTTCTCCTCCTCCTCTTCCTCCTTTCCACTTTTCATTCTCATACTTTGTGAGCAAACAGCTGGGCTTATTTTATTTATTTTTTTCCTTGCAAAAGCTATCATTACAGAAGCCTACAGGCATAAGAGCTGCACTCCAAACTGCTGATGGAAGCCTGGCTAGCCGAGTCAGAGGTAGTGATGAGATTGCACTGGGGATGTGCGCTTGGGGAGGAGAGGGGACGAGAGCGGAGGAGGGAGGTTGTATTGGGCTAGGGTGGAGCCATTAGATGATAAACACACAGTGCACGAGTACACATACAGAAGCGCATGACATGAAGCGATGCAAGCACCTGCGTTTCATCTTCATTTAGGCTGTCGGTCTCATCCCCTTGTAATCAAACCTATCTTAGGTCACATACACACATCAGCGATTCTTCTGCACACACACACACACACACACACACACACACACACACACACACACACACACACACAGTAGTGACTAATCACCCATCTGGAGCAGCCATTCGCAAGTCTGGATGACAAAGCGCCCATGCCCACAAATATAGGTTAATGCCCTTCTCAACACAAGGCTTAGGTTGCATTACAACCAAACAGACAGGTTTAGGGAGGGGGTAGAGGTGGCTTATGACCTGGCTCAGACATGCATGGACAGGGGAGGAAGCAAGTGACATCACAGATAAGGGTGATCTACTTGGGCTAACTGCTAGCAGGCACACGGAGCTGACAAGCCCGTACGTGCACTTGATTTCAACAGTAGCTCACAGAGTCAAGGGCAGGGAGAGGGCAGAGACAAAACAGTAGGAAAAACCATTTCAGTGTGACTAGGCAGGTTTGTGAAGTGAAAAATCCGTTGTGGCTTACTCGTAGGGCATTGCTGAACATCCCCCCCATCGCTGTCATCGCTAAATATTAGCGTGTTAGCAGTGGCAGGTGTTAGCCATCCCCTCTCAGATCCATCCATGAGTTTGGGCTTATTCTCTGAATGCCTCAACCACTGTGGAAAGCCTTTTCCCCCAGCAGAGGCTGTCATGATCCAGGTAAGTCTCCTAGTTGTGTGAGGGGACTGATGCAACCAAAGCCAGGTTCAGAATGTGGGATAAGGTTGGATCAGAGCCAGGAGCCATTAGCAAGCAGTGTGTCTGACACAACGGGCAGAACCTGACATTTTCAAAGGCGTAGAAGGACTTGAACAGAGCCGTAGTGAGGAGTGCAAGGCAGCTGTTTCATTCAGGCCTGCTGATAACAACCCTCTGTCCAGATTGGCTAGTGCAAACGAAGTAAGGGGACCACAAGGCAGCACGAATACAAATCACTTCTTCGATAGTCTACACTGAGCTAAGCAAAAACTACTGAACTGGCATTCTCGCATTCATTTCTTAGCCGATCAAGCCTCTTGTGGTTCAACGTTTTCTGCAGGCAAGAATTTTAATGTCCCAGAATGCATTAAGACTAATATGCATCCTTACAAAGAAGCATATGACAGTACGGTTAATAAGCAGAAAACTCTTTAGTTATCAGGGGGAGCCAGCAGTATGAACAGACAACGATCTCGCTAATGGCCCTAGCCATATCATTTACCATACAGCCCCTAGCAAGAAACACATAGACACAGGCTCTGGAGAAGGGACACTTTCATTACTCAAAAGATAACATCCTAACAATGACTTTTTTTTGCTTACAACCCCCACTGACAATAAGTACACAATTAGCACATCAATTATGAGTGAGGAAAATAAAAACGCAGGTTATTTAATTCTCTTTTTCCACTCAGTGCTCAGATATAACTACCACACAAAGCTTGAGAGCAGTGTTACTAACAGATGGAGGAACAGGCACTTAACCCCAACAGCACAGACCTTTCATTCTGTTTTTTTTTGTTTTTGTTTTTTTTGCAAAATTCTTGCCAATAATGCTCTCATTTCAATTATAAATCAGCAGAACAAACAAGTGATTTAAAATCACTGGTGAGAAACCATCTGGCTTAGAGTGTTGCTTGATTTCAACAATCAGTCACAGATTCAAGTAGACTGTGCTCTGGCGGTATATACCTATTACACACTGACCATTGCAATCACAAAAAACAACAAGCCTTTACATCTGTGACTGAGGTTCACTCCCATTAAAAACCCATCACACCCACTACAACCATGCTACACTTACTGCGCGCAAAACCCATTGCTATAATTGGTTCCACTGCACCCTTTACCCACTCTGGACGGGGCCAACTGGCAAATTCAAACCACTCTGCAGTAACTGGAAAAGAACCATACCCTAGTTGTGTCTCAGAGACAATAAAGTGTGACAAACTGCTTCCAAACATGGGGAAGAACTGAAAACGCACAAATTGTTTCAGTCAGATAGGAAAGAAATAACAGACAAAACAGAAAAGAGAAGAGACGGGGAGAAGCTCCATCGCCTGCTACGGAAGGCAAACCGTGATGACGGTGTGACTGCGGGCCGATGGCATCCCTCCGGAGAAGAGTGCACACTCCATCAGACCGCAAAAACAGACAAGAGGGTCGCAACCATTACCTCGGACAGAGACGAAGAGGAACCCCGGAGCCTGGCATTCTCAGACTCACAGGACAGCCGAGAGAATGTTTGTGTGAAGGTGTTTTAACAGCTAGAAAAAGCTAAACAGAAAGCAAGCAGGGCAGTTTGAATGTGATTGTGTAAGGAAAGTGTGACTGAATGACGTATGAATACATGCACGAGGGGTGGTGACTGTGTTCGATCAAGGCTCAGCTAGAGCTTGAGAGAGCATCTTGGAGATGTTTGTCATACCAGAGCGAGGAGCATGTCTGTACGAGGACGAAACTGAGAGAAAACGCTAGCAGGACCCTGAGGCTCTGAACACAAGCACGCTGCCTTCTCGCTAAAATAGAACGCACTCAAGACAGACTCGCTGACTCTCCCAAACTTGTGCTTTAAGGGAAGGAAAAAGCATAAAAACACTCATTAGTATTAAATAGTACAAGAAATTGCAAATGAGAGCAGAGCCGAGGACTGGAAGATATTTATTAAAAAACATGATTTATAAGCAAAAAGTAAGTAATTATCCTCAGCCAAACACAATAGAAGCTCACAATCAGTCATAATTGTTGCTTGGTGTGACATGACTGCAGATAAAGGAAAACTATAATTGATATTCTGAACTGAGTTTTCCTAATTAAAACACTGATTATTCTGGTAAACAGACAATGACAACCAGAGGCGTGGCACTGCCCTTTAGAGGAGGCACTTGCACGGCGCTAAACCCAAGTTCCTTCGAGGCCCTGATTTTTTTTGTCAGTGCGCCGTTGTCCGGGGATTGGGGAACTTCATTGATATGTAAACACAAACACAAAAACGGGAGTGCAGTTTTTATACGACACAATCCCCTAACCGAGGACTTTTATTTGTTTTCTCCAATAAATGTCAAGTTTTATTAACATATTGACCCTGAGAGACAGAGAGGGAGAGAATGGGAAAAGAGACAGTGTGTGGACGACTGTGATGTTATTTATATATATATAAAAAAAACTTTAAAAAAAATGCTCCAAATCCTTACTAAATCCTTGTGTAGGAAAAGTTTAGGATTGAAGGGCTTGTGGATTACAAAGGTTGGACACTGAACAATAGGGGCTTACTTAGAGCTGGTACTGGGCAAATAGGGGAGGCAGTTGAGGACAGCACACTTAATGGAAGTGACAGTCAGCAGATACGCACCGGTCCCCTTCATCCGCAATTGCACGCACTCCCCCCTTTGGCAGACCAGAAAAGAGAAGGGGAAGAAAAAGAAAGAGAGACAGAAGAAAGAAAGAAAAACACCACCCCATCTACTGATTACATACAATACAGTGGGAGAGAGGTAGGTGAGGTGAGGGGGGTAGAGTGGGGTGAAGTGAATAGACAGAGTGCTGCCAGGGCCTACTTTTAGATAGCGTGGTTATCAGGAAGAGAAGGAGCGCCAGAAACAAAGAGGAAGTTTGCTGCTGTTGTTTTATCTGGAAGCACATTAAACTGAGAGGCACACAGGGGACGAGACAGTAAGAGTAAAGAGAGAGGCCATTCAGAGCGAGGGAAGAAAGTGTCTAAAAATCAGGCAACCTTCAGACACATCCCGTCCCGTCTCTCTAACTCAAAGCTACACACATGTGCACACTTTGCCCTTGGCTCAAAGTCATCCCTAGTTCATGGTCGCTGGCTTTGATAGGAGACGGGGCCCTGGAACGAGTTACTAACGACCCAGAAAGCTGCTCGTCGGGCTATTGGTGCAGCCTGATATGAAGCGAGAGAGGTCGTCACTGGGATGGAAACTCAATGTGGCCTTTGATAAAACACTCAAAGAAGGATAAAAACAGAACTGGAATTAGGCAACCCATCAGGCCATGATGGAAAGTAGGCAAGATAGCGAGGGCCAGGCGATGGGAGCCGGGGGTAAATCCGTGCCCTTGTGGATTGCCCTTGACCCTGAGGCCTGCATTGAGAAACTGTTGAGCACAGCACCTGCCAGGTGTGGGCTTGGAGAACGATGAGAGGCATGTCAATGAGAGGGTCCCCCCCTCCCGACTCCCCTGCTGCCAAACACAACACCCAGGCAGCCCGCTGGATCCAACTAATCAGAGAACTTAGCCGCTGACCTCTCCGCGGGCTCTATACCTTTTAATGAGATCCATGTCTTTGATTTGTCTAGCCGCCTGGAGAGAAAGACAGATCATGCATAAGCTCAGACAAACACACACACACAAACACATCAGCTTTGCTAACAGTTGGGCAGTTTCACATTGACACACAAAGACACAAGCGACGTTGAAATAATGAACGGTCTGTAATGCACTATGGCCAAGGGCTCTCGCGCGTGTGCGCCCATGCACAGAGGAAGCGGATACACAACGATGAACTAGAACAACCGCTGCCTGAGAACTAACGAAAGCCTGCCCAGCTAATCAGCACACACAGGAGCACACGGAACCACACAGACATAAGCCGAGCCCAGCTCAAGGACACGGCACCCACCTTGTTAAGGGAAGGCCAAGGGAGGTGCAGGTGAGATTGGATCCAGACATGCTTGCTCACAGATAGAATTGAATTATTGATCAGCCAACAGATTGTGTTATGAGGAATTCATGGATCCATGCTTGGCCTGCCCGGCTCCCCGAGGCTGAAAGACAGACTGTGTGTGGACTCACTATACATGTATACATTTGTGCATGTGTGCGGATGCGTGTGTGCTGGGCAAGCCTAGGGGGAGGAAGGCAGCCCTGGTCAAAGACCGAATTATTTTCCGTGGGCAGAGTGGGCAGTGTGAGCTCGCACTTAGACAAGACAGAGCAAACAGTGAATCGATCAAGCTGGCTGCGGTGATGCATACAGAAGGAAGGCCTCAATCCTTGCTGTGCCGAGAGGGCTTTAACTGCTCACACACTGAGTGGCTTTTTCATTGGCACTCAGGCAACAGCACAATCCTCAGCTCTTAATACTACCAATGGAAAGAGAGGAAATGGGATTTTTATTTGTCTGAGCACCAAGGGTGGTCTGCTGCTCCGAATAATACACTAAAATACAGGGTCTAGCTTAGGCTGTGCTCTGTTATCAGCATCAGAATTGGCCAACATGAGGTGCAAAAGGACTGTGTTCTATCACAAGGCTGTGGAGCAGGCATAAAATGAGGGACTGGACAGGGGTAGGATGTTTGGGTTTTTTTTGGTGGTGCATCTTTTTGCAAAGCTTAAGCATCCTGAGTGTAAGAAATACACTTTTAATTATACCACATTTAATAATCTCACTGGTTTTCAGCGATGAGGACTCGTTTGTTTATATCTCATGTGAAGAACAGATGCATAGTTTGAACATGCTCAGGAGACACAATGTTTTGTTTTCTGTACATCTGAAGGTGGAGAGAGCCATAGTAACCCTGTGGGTACATGACTTTGTTTTTTTCCATTACCAACTCTGTACTACTAATTAAACAAAGGACACAGAGGAATGCTCGATGACAGCTCACAGAAACAGGGAGTGGGAATGAAACAGAACAGAACCTGGGTAAAAATATAATAAGAAAAAAAAAAACTGAGGCTAAGAGAGATGGAGAGACATGTCAACGGTTGTGTGCTGCTGATTTAAACAAGGACGGCTACAGAGCGATCCTTACTGAGATCTAGAGCGGTAGCTAAATGACTACTTGGGCCTGATCGCGGTAGCAGTCGGCACCAGTCTACAAATAAACAAGCGACCGCGACTCTTACACCCCACCTCACGTCCATCTGTTACAGGAATTTTACACTCTGCTCCTCCATATCCAAATGAAAGAGGACAGGAGTAAAAGGGGGGAAAAAATCTTTCCTGGTGAGACTTGTGTGATTTGGGGAGCCAATCTGGCTGAATGTTTTTTGTAAACAGTGTGACTGCAGCTTGTTTTTGGAGAACGCACTAGAGAGCAGCATTAGGTTGTTTAAGTGTGTAACAAGGAAAGAGACAAGGGTCTTGGTAGTAAGGTTCTGTAACCCCAGCAGCAGATCTACTCTGGCTAATGACCGTAATTAAAGAACCCAGCTTCATTGAGGGACTTGACGTGGGATAAGCTCAGGAGGGATGTGGAATAGACGTAGTTACAGCAGATGGAAGTAACCACAGGACTGAGTTTAAAAACGCTCGGGCTGAACGTATCGGAGGCTGAGTGGTAGGTTAGTGTGTTATGAGGGCTTGTAAATATTTAGGCATTCTTACAAGGATATGTGGCTACCGCTCTCACCATCTACCATCACATGTCTGACTAACTGTATATTGCACAACAACAAATTAGGAAATGGATACCACTTCACGGGATATGCCGACACCAGCATAAAATAGCCAACAACATCCTTTTTTTTTTTTCTTTTGGCTGAATAAGTTCGGGGGGGGGGGCAAAAACTGGGAAGTTTTGAGGCTGCCCAGATGAGTCAGTGAGGAATAATGCATGTCATCATGGCTGCATGAATAGGAGAGCGAGGCTGGGGGGCAAGTGAAGACACCCAAGACATAGAGCTATGATGACACCTCCACAGATCTGCATTTCAGAAGACAGCTCCGAGCCCCAGGCAGGTTTGAAGCACCAGGATTAATAACCACGTGCACTACAGACACACCGACGAAGAGAAGACAAAGAAGAGAGTTGAAAAAAACTACGATCCGACGGGAGGGGGAGAAAAGTTATGGAGAGCAAGAGAACAGATAGAGACTGCTAATAAAGAGAACTAAGAGAGATGAGGGTGTTAACAGGAAATTGTAAACGTGATCGCAGTGGGTACTTCTAAACTGATCCAACGTATGGGTCACGGTTGGCTGAATGTGGAACAACTGAGGTTCCTGTATACATTCACCAAACCGACAGGAGGTGATGGTATACAGAGCCAGTGGGGGGAGCGCATACTGCTGCAGGTCTGATTTTAGTCCACCAGAATGCCTCAATGTGACAAGGTCAAAACCAAGGTAAAGACCTGACTCATGGTGATGCGCTCTAAAAATCCAAACTATTTAAAAGAAAAGTTCTTTTCTTTTTTTTTTTCATTTGTTTTGCTGCTTGTATTCTACTCATCTCCCCCCCCCCACAGAATTGCTTTGCTGCTGCACTGGGTAGCTAATTTCCCCAGGCAGATCAATAAAATTTAAAAAAAAAGAAAAGAAAAAAGGATTACCTTAGAAAATCACACCACAGACTATCACACACAGATTTGAATACCCAATGGTCACTACAAAAAAAAAAAAAAAATGTCAGTCTCTAAGGTTACAGCAGTATCTTTGGCAGCATTATTACCGCTGTTGCTGAGACCGCTACCACAGTAAAACGCTCTGTCAGTTTACAGATGAGAAGCAACAGAGCCAGTGGCATTTAACGAGATTCACAGCAACTTTCACAATTGCTGTATGAACAGATTTTAATAGGTCCCTCTTGGATCATAGGCAGCTGAAAGGCCAAGATACCCACCTCATTTAACAGAGACAAGGACATGATACTGACCAAAAAAAGAATTTAATTTTCATAATACCATTTCAAAATGAAATGTAATAAAGGCAGATAACCTTGCTCCTACAGTATCCTCCATCACATCAGCCCTTTGTGAAAAAGGTTATGAATTTAGACCTAGACAGTGCAGAAGACGTATAGACATATATGCAATGGCCTGTATTTATGTAATGTTCTGGTGAGTATGCTACATTTTATAGGAAGATGCACAATGATATGTGGTCGCGCCATCATATTTTTTATTTTGTTCGTTTAGCACTTTATCGTAATTTCAAACGACATAACCGCCAGCGGCAAGTAAGCGTTAAAGAAGGCCTGCAAGCTTCACACTAACAAGCACAGGTATTTGGAACATCTCCTCTTTCCATATTTTGACTGAAACAGACAACCAAGGGACAGACACCCAACCTCCAGCAGTGCTGCCACCCCCATGTCCACTTCCATCTGCCAGCAGGTTTTCAGCAGACGCCAGAGATAATAAGGGCAGCATATGGTTTCTCATACTATTTTAGTGCACATACCTACAGACATTCCTGTTTTAACCCTTCAGCGATAATCAAAATTTTAATTAAGTTCATTATTATTTTTTAAGAAGTTGCAACATGCCATGTTTTTTTGGTAGGGGGTAAATAAAATTTGGGAATTTATTCCACTATTGCATACTGATGTTTCTAAAATGCAAAACAAGAGTTGCTTGTGATCTGAAAAAAACAGACAATAATATTAATTATATATATATATATATATAATATATATATATATATAATATATATATATATATATTATATATATAATATTTTTTTTTTTTTTTTTTTTTTTTCATTCAAATACTTTTCATATTACTTAATCTATTAGTTTGGTATTAATGTCACTAGCTGGTGTTGCCAACACATTATGCAGTAGCGCATAATTGTAATAATGTTTTTTCTTAATGCGACAATATGACACATTCAACACACATACAGTTCCTAAATTCAATAATCACAGCTATTAATTTAAATTATGAATTAAAATCAATTACGTTATCTGCATAATTGTTAGACTTCACTTTTTATGCAGGCTTATGTAACAATCCTCTTAGTTTGTGCGAGAGAGTGGTGTGCAGTGGATGCACCTTAGTTTTCCTTTCTGACAACACATTTAAAGTAAGTGACAGCATTGAGCAACTATGGCTAGGACATAAACAACTAGCCACTTTTTTTCTTCTCAACACAGCACAACTCCTGGACCACTCCCTGGTCACCTACAGTTTGGATTCCTGTAAGACCATTCTCTCTGTTCCCTCCCAAAAAAAAAAAAAAAAAAAAGCTCCTTAATTGGCTCCAAACGGTACAGAGTCGACACCCACACCAAGTCTGCTGACCATGTCACACGTATTCTCATCCAGCTTCATTGCATCCCCATTACTCAAGTGTATCTGGATCAAGACTCTGCTTCTCACTTTTAAAGCTCTCAATGACTTGGGACCCTCGTATCTTTCAAGCGTCCTTCACCCTTATACCCCTTCCTGTGCCCTACACTCGGCTTCAGCTGCTCTCCTGACTCCTACTTGCTTGGAAATTATCACCACGGGTGCCAGAGCCCTTGTGCTGTACCTCGTCATTGGAAATTATTACCACTTCACCCTCATCAGCTTGATTCGTTGACACAGGTTCAAATCACAGCTCAGAACCCATCTGTTTTCATCAGCATATCAGCTACAGCAGTCTTGTTCTACAATCATGTTATTTCTTGATTTTAAATCTCTCGTTATTGTTCTTGGTGTTGATTTTGTATTGTAAGATGACCTTGAGCACTTCCTAAGGTGAGCATATTTGAGATTTAACAATCAAAATAAATAAATAAATATATATATAAGCTATAAAGTGTATTACATTACTTTATTTAAGTAGCAACTTTTCCACTGTTGGTAACAAAAAATATGTTTTTAAACATATGCCCAATTTCAAATTCTTTTAAAACCCCAATTCATTAAGAAGTCTGTGTATTTTTTTTTAAAAGGCTCTCCAGGTGGGTTCCTTAGATTCAGACGGATCATTCATCTCTTTAACAAAGTTACACTGGCACACACCATTCCTCTATGTCTTCCTCAGTTTGCCACATTACGGTCCCCCACGTCCCTCTCAGGTTGGTGTGACCTTCATCTGCAGCTGCTGCCAGTGCAGTGACCCCTTACGCATCTGTCACCCACCGTTTCTGGCTGAGACTCACATTCAGTTCTTCCTAATTAATCGCCCAGTGTACTTGATCAAAAAAACAAAAAGAAAAAACAGAGAGAAAAAAAAAAAAGAAGGCCTGCACTCAACCATATTAACATAAACCAGCAGGACGTCATTTTAGCTGTAAAGCAGAGGTGATAATTAAAAATGATCTTGGCAGGAGGAAATTGGTCAGTTTGAGGATTAACTGTGAAATGACTCACTTGGATAAAAATGAATTGTAGTCTCTGGTGCCTCAGCTAGGATTAAATGGCACTCCACATAGAGTAACTCGGGCAGGAACAAAAAGTGCAGGGAAAATGCAGTACAGGTGGTATAAGTAGCTCTACATAGTTTTTATTAGTCAGAGGTTTCTGCAAACCTCTTTTAAACCTAGATCTCCTCGACAAAGATCTATCAATGGGCCGATAAATCCTGCACAGACGGCTCAATTTGTGCGGAATTAAGCATCGTCTCATCTTCGATGTGTTAAAAGTCTGAGAGATATGACTTGTCTTTTCATCCTAATGGCTAGGGAGGTGGGCCTTTCACGTTCCAGCTGACTGAAGCGGGCACGACCTAAAGTGTTTACTTTTTTCATAGCAATATGCACCAAAGCAAAAAATAAAAAATAAAAATGAAATTGCTGCTCACTTTTCTCCTGCCAATACAAAACCTGTGAAGTGAACACATTTGCTCAGATAAATCAAGGTGACCCACGAATCTCATCACTTGTGATAAATTTTCACATACCCTCCTCTGGGCTGTCAGGCAAAATGACTCAGTGGTTGTTAACCTTTGCCAGCGGCCTAAATAGGTGGGTTGGTTGACTTGCTTCCAGTAAGCAGGCACATCAGTAGCCTCTGTGATACTATGTGTCAGTTTCAACCAGTCAGCTCAGGTGCCACAGGGGAAGCTGGTGAGAGGAGGGAGAAACCGAGGCAAACATCTGTGTTCTCTATCCATCACCGAGTTCAGCCTTCATCCATGCGATGACGCTGACAGCCAATACCACACTCGTTCCCAAAAAACGCCCTTTGAACAGCAGTGCAGATCATGATTTCCTCTGGGCTAACTTTTTCAAGTGTTCGCTTAGCTCTGAATACATCATCATCATCATCACTCTTCTCCTCCTCTGCTCTCTCGCCCTCAAAAGAAGATGGGATATCTCAGTTCTTCTGCAGAACATCCTGAACAAAACCACTTAACTCAGTAATAAAAAGGAAGCTCCCTCCCTATGCAAATAATTTAGCTCCTTCAGGAATGCGAGTGTGTTTACAATATTCATCACATTCCTCTTATGCTCTGAGCACAGAGAGGGGAAAGAAGAGTCACAATGTTTAAAAGGTGGACGTGAGGACAGAGAAAGAGCAGAAAGGGCAGGAGTGGGGGGGAAACCAGTGAAAGTATGCAGCAGCACTGAGGAAAACATTTTCTCAAGAACCGACTGCATGGTATGTTCGGTTGTTGGCGTGGGCTAAAAGACAGCATGTGCTGACAAAGTGTCATGAATGTTATAGTGGTAAAAGTACACCCCACTGAGCTGTACATGACCACTTTATTTGTGAACTGCTCTGCAAGCAGACCAGCTTAAACCGTTGTAGGGAACTTTCTGTTGAGGGAGATGAGTGCTTTGTCTCGCCTTGGTTTCTTCCTCCACACAGCCCATCTCATAGCCTGCTGCTGAGGGAGTAGGGATGAAAATTACCACTGTCACACCTGGCAAGTTTGTTATGCTATTTTTAATTTTAAGTGGATGTGGCTGAGTCGCGAGGGTTTCATTTGAGTCGGAACGTCACATTGCTTTGGTATCGTGCTGATACAAAGCTGTGGAAAACATGATGGCATTAAAGATGCCACAGGTACTGGAGTACCTATAGATAAAAAGAACCCGTGAAATGACAGTGCATGCGCACCAACAGGTGTGATGAGATCTGAAGTGATATATAGGGATTGATTTGGACAATCAGTGACATGGACAACCAAAAGCTAGAATGTAATGTTTCTGATCATCAAAAACATTAACAATAGTTAAATTAGTTAAATAATTGTTAAATCGTTAACTTTGATTTAGCACATTTTTTTTAAAGTTTAGTTTTAGTTTAGCTACACCCAGGCCTGAATACAGTAAGACCTGTTGAATCAGGTCACCTGACGAAGTGAAGTAGGGTAAAAGATCTCCAACAGCATGCCACGATCTAAGGAAACAGCTGAGGAACAAAGTCTGTGACATCTATCAGTCTGATAAGGGTTACAAAGTCGGTTCTACGACTTTGGGACTTCAGTACACCACAGTGATAGCCATTATCCACAAACAGTGAAAACTTGGAACACTGGTGAAACTTCATAGGAATGGCCAGCCTGCCAAAATTACTCCAAGAGTGCATCAACAAGTCATCCAGGAAGTTACAAAAGAACCCTGAACACCACCTAAAGAACTCTGGTCCTCACTTGTCTCAGTTAAGGTCACAGTTCAGGATTCAACAATAAGAAACAGACTGGGCAAAACAGGGAGACTTCCAAGGAGTAAATGCCTGCTGACCAAAAAGACCCCAAAAACTTAAAGACATTTGCCAAAACACATCTTAATAAGGAAGACTTTTGGGAACATATTCAGTGGACTGATGAGACAAAAATGTAA
Organism: Haplochromis burtoni; assembly: GCF_018398535.1. NCBI lineage: Eukaryota > Metazoa > Chordata > Actinopteri > Cichliformes > Cichlidae > Haplochromis > Haplochromis burtoni. Next base: position 476,017 of record NW_024582465.1, read on the forward strand.
CTTTTTGGAAGGTTTGTGTTCCTCGTGATCTGGTACAAAACTAACACATCACTTCATAAAAAGAACATCATATTAACAGTCAGGTGGTAGTGTGACGGCCTGGGGCTGCTTTCCTGCATCAGGAACAGGATGACTAGCCGTAATTGATGGAATCATGAATTCTGTCCTCCAGAAAATCCTGAAGGAGAATGTCATCAGTTTGTTCCCTCGAGGTTGGGTTATGCAAGTCTACCTCTGAATGGCTCAAAAAAAAAAAAAAGAGAGAGAGAGAGATGCTTTTGGAGTGGGCTAGTGAAAGTACGGAACTAAATCAGAATGAGATGCTTTGGCATGACCTTAAAAAGGCCGCTAATGCTCAAAAACCCTCCAGTGTGGATGAATTAAAACAAGTCTTCAAAGAGAAGTGGACCAAAAGTCTTCGGCAGTGATGTCAAGGACTTATTGGCAGTTATTACCATTGCTTGACTGCAGTTCTTGCTGCCAAGGGTGGCACAACCACTTATTAGGTTTAGGGGGGATTTTTTTCCCCACAAAGTTCCAGTTAGGGTTAGACAACCTATTTCCCTTAATAAATGAAATAATCATTTATAAACTGCATTTTGTATTTACTGTGAAATATGCAAAAAGCTAAGAAATCAGCAAGGGGTCAAATACTTTTTCACAGTACTGTAATTGAGCTCCAAAGTGGTGTATGACTGTGCATGACATAGGCAAAAAAGCCCTCCATGAATGGGTGAATGGAGTGGTTAGTAAGACTGGAAAACCAGTTTGATGTCCATCTGTTTTAGAAAACAGTATTTGCAAAGGCTGGTGTCACGTGGTTTAGGCTGAAGTGGTCCTAGCTCACTGTTGTGTTTATGTGTATAAGCAGAGGAGGTTTATTGGTACTGGGACCAAATGCCATATATCTAGTAGCATGACCTCCATAGTACAAACAACAGCAAATCAGGTCAAGATGGTGGTGTAATGGCAGGAATGCTGCTGAGAAGATAGTTTAGGACAAGGCTGTGGAATCCCAGGGCAGGGGTGGCAACTGTAAAACCCTGTGGTGATAAGATCAGAAATCCACCTCAGCATGACGTCCCTTCATCACGGGATAATCCTCGGACATAAAAAGACGAGCCTATCGCCAATCTGAAGGAAATCTCTAATGCCAAACTGACACACCCTTCAAACATTTACCCACACTCCCCTGAAACCTATTTGTACTCTGTTAAGGGAGAGGAGCAAAGTACTCATGCATCCCACACCTATTTTATGACCAGTAAGTTTACAAAGTCCACTCGGAAACAAAAAATGTTGTGCAAACAATATCTGACAGTATGCCTTTCAAAAGTGAAAGTAAGCCTAGCAAATACGGCATTTAAATTATGAATCAGATGACATACTATATTTATTATGGTCAGAAAAAACAAGATTAACTAGCGGTAGTACACTGACATGAACCTTTTGCGATGAATATACACATGTCAAGTATCGGTTTAGGGGTGAAATTGTGGCAGATAGAGGAGAAATGGGATTGCCTGTTGCTTACAAAGATTATGGTTTCATTTTTTAAAATGAGAACGGCAGAAGTCAGTAATCCAGAGCAAAGGAAACATAAAACCCCCACAGTGGATTAGTTTAAATTCATTTGACCACAAAAATATTGCCAAACCGGTGTATATGTAGGAGACGACATGGTTTTGAGATATGAGCAAAAACTGTGCAGCACTACGAAGTTACAGGATGAACTTTAGCACAACCAAAAACACGTAGGAGCTTTACAGCCGAGTGCTCACTGCCCAGTGATTCACTAGCTCTAGTTCTCAACTGGTCAGAGGTTATTTACCAGATCCAAAAATACACACAGTGGATTATATGGCAAAGTTTCATTTTGAAACCTAACTGCATATTTCCCATAAAAGTCAGGCAGGGGTGAGAGCGGGCTCACGGAAATGCTTGCTTTGCTTGTTGTTTTCCCCGCTTTCCTATTACAGCGTATGAGCTTGCATTCGGCTTTCGGGATTGTTTTGCAGAATCCTGAAACACTAGCATGACCTGAATGAGAAATGTCTTCCTATTCAGTTGTCCTGAAAAGAGCATCTATGATGAAGAAGCGTGGTACGCTTGTCTTCTTCACCCTTGCGGGGAGCAGGAGAAAACATTTATCACCGCTCTCCTCTGCGCAGATAAGGTGTCTCTATTTATTCAGAGCAGAGGAGATAAACACTGAATGAAGCAGTGTGGGACAGAGTGAGAGAAAGAAAGAAGAGAGAGAGATGGTGGCATAAAAGGGGGGGAAAGGACAAGGAAGCAGCTTGGTTCTCAATTGCCTGTGTGTGTGTCCATGTGAGCAGATGGCATTTATCCCTGTGCAGCCAGAGTATTGGGAGGCTGACCCCTGCTCTACAGTAACATCCCTCCAAGCCACCACTACTTACTACCACCTACAGCCACCTTTCTTGCTTTCATGTTTCCCCTCACACTACTAATCCATTCCCACTATGAGACTGCTTGTATAATGTTATTTAATGAGAATAATCCCCAGGGCGATGGAGCATCCTACATACAGTAGACCTCTCCACAAAGAGGGGTCAGAGGATGGCAAGGGCTGTTAATAAAAGCACTATTTAGAAAGGCAACAAGGCAGTACAGTGGTCTGTTGAGGTCTGCGCCAGGGACGGAGAGATACAGACTGACAGAACTACACAGGAGATTCAACAGGGACATGAATAGTGCTTCTGTCCTTCTTGTTTTCCACAAGAGAGACAAGACAGAAAGAAAAAAAAAAGAAAGACAAACAGAAGACGTAGTTCACTACCACTTCTGTCCTCTCTCATGCTGATATACAGCCTAGTGTCCAGAGGTGAGGGACACAGTTCGCATGCCCATTTCTCTCTGAAGCTGCCTGTGTATTGGGGACAGACGGCTTCCCGTAGCGCTGCTGAGGTGAAATGCATGGTTGCGAGACAAGAATGTCTCCCAGAGGTTTGTCTTCTAGAACAATCAGCTGTTGAGTTTGAGAAAAGTAGAGCAAGTTGGCACCCAGACAGCCATAACAACAACTATGCAACTACGGGCTGTAATGAGATTTGAAAAGCCCTGTAAAAAGACGGCGTCAAGGACACTGTTTTAGAATGTTAAGAAAACCAAACAGCACCGTTTAACTCTCTTTGTAGTACGTTTTTAAGCCACAAACGTTACAATAACAAGCAAAGAACAGCGGCGTTACATCAGCGTAACAGCGTTCCTGGCACAAGGTTTACGCTCCCCTGCTCCGTCAATCGGGCGCATAATAAGATATCCAAACTTGGTTCCATACGCACCGGGGTCTGAAATTGACTCTGCGTTTATGAACTATGAAGCAAACAGTCCCAACCCCGCTTTAACGGGGATACACCAGCATCCCCCCTGGAACTCACCTTGAAAGGGGGAAAAGAGAGAGCGAAGACAGTGGCACAAACGCGAATACTCCAAATCCTGAAGAATCTACCCCTCCTTCCTGGCTGAACGATACAAAAAAAGGAGAAAGGCGTCCGTAAGCAAGTTTACATTTTACTCGCCTCTCCTGTGAGGAGGGGGGGGCGCTTCAGAAAGGCACTATTCCGTAGTATAAAAAAGAAAAACAAAACCCGGACTGCTTGGTTACACGAATTGTCAATTCCCGCTGAGAGACGACGCGAACAACTCCTTCAACAAAAGAGTGTCTTTGCTTAGAATTTCGGGACTTTCTCCACGCCCAGGTGCCGAGTCACATGGTAGGTTAGTTTCCAGGTGTGCGTGTCTCGTAGCTGCAGATCAGTTGGCAAGCGACACACCTGTGGGATGCGCTCGTGCGCTCGCTCTGACAGTCATCTCGTCCGGAAACGCGGAGGTTGTACATAGGGATGGGGAAGTAAAAAAAAAAATACAGAAAAAAAGCAATGGGATGAAACGGGGAGAGAGAGAGAGAGAAGCGCGCACTGAACGGAGAACAGACGTCGCTCGGATCGCAAAAGGAAGTAGTCTGACCCCCCCTCTCTCTCTCCTTCGCCTCCTCCTCCTTCTCCTACTCCACTCTGCCGGCGAAGCTACTGTACGAGGAGACAACAGCCGGGAAGTAGCGGGGAGGGAAAACGGAGCAACTTGTATCGTCTGTTCTCTGACGCACCGAAATATTTCCGCGCGATGGTAGCGGTGTGGTAAGCCACCCCTGCCGCCGTGCTGTGGTTCCCAAATTATGGTCCGGACTCCTCAGTCTGCGGGGGCGGTTCCAGGTCAATCCAGGCAGTGCTCGCAAAGAATTGTTAGGAATGTGTGGAAAACAGCCGATTAGGTTTCGGTTTCAACTGATCCCATTCTCACCCGGGTATATGGTACACTACACAGGCACACGCACAGTTCTGTCTAGTTAGAGCTCGCCACGTTAAATCGCCTTTATTGGGACAGAATCTGTCAGCAGTTTTCCCGCCACATCACAAGTGAGGAAATTAGTTCCCTAAAAGCAACAGACAACTAACCACGTGGAATCCACAGATGACTTAGATTTTATTTTTGTTTAAGCAGTTATATGCTGCTGATCTTTGCCACCAAAATAATGTTATTTTGGTGGCAAAGATCAGCAGCTAATAAAGGCTTCCCCATCAGCATGCATGATAGGAAATGGTGGTTACAAGAAAACAACGCAATGTCTTGGTTATTTATTTATTAACTGTGGCGTCTCAGTAAACCATGACGGTGTGGCACTGAGCCGTTATAGATCCATAAAAGGACCCAGGAGCCGAGGCGGCTTAATGGAATATAGTTATCACTCACACTGTTTCATTAGCTTTCTTCCACTCCCATCACAATACTATGTGGGCGTGGGGTGCATTTATGAAATACTGAGGTCAGGAATCCAAAATTCTTCCTGGAGCAACCCAACTCTTGAACCATAACATTTGTATTTTATTTATTCTTGGGTCTCAAAATAGATTTTCTAGACTCTATTAACTCAATTACAATTACAGCAGCTTTTGTTGAAGCATAGCCTAATATGTGTTTAACTACAGGGCATGCACTCCTCAGGTTTGCACTCCACCTTCCCTCAAGCAGTTTGCAGGGTCTTTCAGCACCTTTAAATCAGTGCGCATTTAAAAGTACATTATTTCCATTCGTCCAGGATAATCAACAGGCATCGCTGTGGAAAGCTTCCACCACATATTGCATTGGAAAGGGTTTTCACTAGTTCTCGGGAAGAACTGTTGACAAGGAGGCCTGTCATGTCTCCAGAGAAAGACACATTGCTGTTGAGCTGGCATTTGTTGATCCTGTGAGATTCCCCCAGCAAGTTTTCCCTGACATTGTGTGTCATGATTGGCAGCAGAAGCCTTCCTTTAAAGCGACCTGACAGTCACTGTAAATTAGCTGTCAGAATGCTGTAAACAATAGGTGCTTTACTGGTATATTTAAAGTGGATGAATTATGAATTATGTTAATTGCTCCTTTAACCACGATAAACAACAAAACAGAGACATAAATAATCCACCAGCACTCCATACAAATGAATGCAGATTAATGTAGGGAGGCAATCCGGGGACTCTGTTTGGTTTAAAAATATTTTCAAAAGCAACCACTCGTCGTTTATTTATAATTCACCAAGCCCCCGTTTTGACTGTGAATTTACAAGAGCTGTATTAGTAGTCATTATACCACAAATTAGTGGTGTGATCGCTGTACCTCGACTGTGAATCGTTAATCACGAGAAGCATCGTCTTTGCAGCTCTTAAATCCAGATAGTGAAACAATCTCTCATTGGCCCGTGACTCTGTGCAACCTTTAAATCAGCAATATGTTTTCATCACTTAAAACAAAATACGAGTCAGAGTTTCTGCAGATTCTTCAGACATGCAAGCAGCAAGGAACTGAAAGTAGCATTGATTTCAGATATGGGCCATATGTGTTTTTAAGTGCTCTTTGAGCTTGATTGGCTCTTTTTCACTCAAGAGGTTATACCCAGTGTTTTGTTTTTTTTTTGTTTTTTTTTTTGCCTTGGAGCCTAATATCACATAACATTGCAATTTGGCGCACTGAGTTTTGTGACACTGTGTCATGCCTTGTTGTGTGGCTGCGTGTCAGCTCCGAGAGTGATTTATGGGCATGCAAATGAGACTGTCTGTTGAACGAGGAGATGTGCTGCCTTCGCCCCAGAGCAAAAGAGTGGAGACAGTGTGGGGGTGTGAGTCAGTCCCTAAGTGCTGACACAGGCACAGAGCTGGCGAAGATGGGGGAGATGGCCTTCACAGGTCCTCACACTGACTGATGAGATCAAGAAGAAAGTAGGCCAAGCCAGACAAGTGTCAAGGAAACAGACACCCAGAGATGGAGTGAGAGAGACAAACACCTTCCAATCACACGTCGGACTGGGAGAGTGGAAAGTGGCGGGGGTAGAGCTGGCTTGTTTGGGGTCTGAGTTCAATATGTCCAAATCTGTTTGTCTAAAGAGTAATGAGGCTGCTGAGAGTCGTGGAACATGCTGGCCCAGGGGATCTCTGTAGAGTCCAAGTCAAGGCTTTCTAAATTCACTGAAGTGGAATAGAAGTTCACTTTGTTTTGCTAAGATAGCCTGACTGTGATGACATTTTGATCAATGCACCCATACCTTCCTGCAGCTCGCCTTTATGTTGCTTGAATAGTGATGATATGTTATCACGCTGGTGTCAAACACCGCCATTTGTCACGCGGTGTCCCTCAGCTGGTCTTGGCAGTAAAACGTTTGACTATCAACATATTATACAATGTAATTTATGGTACAGCGTTTCGGCTGTCCATAGTGATATAGTGGTCATATTACATTCAAGGTTCAGAGTTCAAAGTCTGTTTGTCATGTGGACAGACTGCCCTCTGTTGGCTGCGGCTTATATTGTTTTTAATCAGTAATTTATAACCTGAAAATAGCAGGAGCATAACCTAAGTCAACCTATTGGGCAATGCTTTATATTGCACCATACAGTAGTTGCATGCTTATTTAAGAGGGTTTCTTTGCAGATATGGTCCAGGTGGCCTAATTCTGAAAACGGATGGGGTGGGGGGTTTGGTTAGTGCTTGTGAATTTGTTTGATTGTTTTAGCCATGGCAGTACTGTGAGTTACACATCTTGCACTTGTCTTTGTGTACAAATCATACATGAAGACAAAAAAGAATCCGGTAAAACTCACAAATAGTTCATTATTACTAGTGTTGTCTTTGTTGTAGCTTTGTTCGTTTGACGTTTTTCCTACAATGGCATCATTTAGTTCATATATGCATATGCATGTCTCTTACACACAGTAGTAATATAGGTGTGATATAATGAATGTAATGAATCCATATTGCACAGAAGGCACTGTGTCTTGTTTTTGGATTGTTTATTGTGTTTAAGGTAAACTGACTGCAGTGTGACTTATCACGCCGTTTCCTCCCATACAGATGGCATATGGAGTTCATATGGCTATATTCCTCACTAGAAACCACGAGAGTCCCACAGATGAAACTGTGTAAGTCTTTCACAGTTGGTAAATAACACAAAACAGTTGATCTTGGCTTTCACACAAAAATCCATGCAACCAATCATTTGTAATAGTGTCCTGGCCTTTTTTTTGTAATGGCGCGTGAGCATCAGTGTGCGTGCATCACAATCATCTCTAGTAAAGAATAAGGATGTTAAAACATCCTGTACATTCACATAATTGTGCCCCGGTGCTCTCGCTGTGTAGGTGTATTGTCACTATCTTTCAGTTTTGCTATTCCCTTTATCACCAGGTGAAGGTTGCCAGACATACTGTTGTAGCAAGCGTAAAGACGGAGAGACAACAGATGGAGCAGTTCACAGACACAGGATCTTGTCATGGTGGTGATTGATAAAGGTGTGAAGAGAGACTCGACTGGGAGACAGGGGAAGGGTTATTTAAAGCATAGGCTGCACTTTGATATGAATGGCTTCCTGACTTAGCAAAGTGCATCTCCAGCTGTCAGCGTGACTTACAAGTAATTAAAAAAGGGGCGAGCGTGCGAGTAAACCGAGCTGTGGCTACTGTTTGCAGGGCTCACATCCTTTGCAAAAAGCATGTGCGACAGGGAGACATCAGTTTGGCATAAAAGGGATAGACAGGCTTATGGTGCTGTTCTGACTCAGTCTGGGAATAACCACAAGCTGGGAATAGCAGGGTGGCAGCAGTGTGTGGGTTGGTGTGAACAGTCTGTAAGCATGTGTGTGTGTGTTTTTATTTTGCATGTGTGTGTGTCAGAGAGACAGAAAAACACAATATTTAATGGAGGCTGATGTGGTTGAATATATAGATATGTACAGTTAATGTGTATCATGTAAACTTACTGATCTACGGAAGTAAAACTGCAATGCTGAAGGTGTCTTTGCAGAACCTAAAAGGCATAGTAAGAAACATTTGTCTTGTGTTATCAGATGCCCCTTCAGACCAGCCGAACTGTCATTTTACCCAAGAAAAATGTCATTGTTTTCCTTCGCCTTCTGCTCATATCGCAATCTAATCACAGCTCGCTCAGCTCATCCTGTATGGTCCAGGTGGCCTCACTCTGAGAGCTAATAGAGGGGGTTTTAGCATTAATAAATGTCCTTAACCAGGCTGATGTGACACAGACCAGATTACACAATGGCCTCTTTACGTCCAGCCGTACTCTTGTAAGTAAACAAATGCATAAATCCACCGGTTGCACTTATATGTGTGTCCTGCCTGTTTCCTGTTGAGACTCTGATCAGAGAATCCAAGAGCTGCCTTGTCCTTGACAGCGTCTGGAAATGTGGGAATAAAAAGAGTAAGCTGCACTTTGTGAAAAAAGCTGGATAAGCCCGCTTGGTGCATACACAGAGTGGATTTGACTGGAAATCTTTCATTTTCTCAAACCAAAACAGCGTTTCTTAAAATACTACAAGCTGCTCTACATGGTGCAAGACAGATTAGATCATGACTTGAATGTGACAGCGATTTTTTTCCTCCTCTTTTATGAGCCTTGTGATTGGTGGTTCAGGAGGAAAATAGCTCTCAGCTTGTTGAAGGCTATGGGCTTTCCACTGAGCCCCTTTTGGATGCCATGTTTTTTATGTGGGCTGCCCAGCAGCCTGTGCTGAACAGTGGAAACAGCTAAGCCATCTGGTACACTCTATTTTCATCAGTCTGCCTACCAGCGGGGGAGAGCCACAGCCCAAAGGGACTTTCAGCTACTCTCACAGACTCCTATTTGTTCAACAGGTCAAGTTTAAGCCTTGCAGCGAGGGACCACCAAGCCAGATCTCATTTTATTACACTGTCCAGGTGATTATAAAACCCACACGTTGCTTGACTGGGCAGAGCTGGTGATAAAAGGGACTATACTAATACCAAAAAAAGCAATCAGGTGCCTCAGAGAATTAGAAGAGATTATTACTGTCACAGTTGTTAAGTGACCATAGCCCGGCGTGTCCTCAAATTCATTTAAAGCCAGGTTAAAAGGATCATCTTGTGAATTGAACTTTGTTCGTCTAATGTATTTCTTGGGATGAGAAAAGACAAATTTGAGCTTTGCAGGTGAGGATGAAACAGAGGCTGGCAGGATTCATTTGAGATTACTTGGCACAAACATGGTGTAATCCCCTTATCTGCGTACTTACCTGTCCCTGACAGTGATCCAAGCCTACCTCTATGAGCCTCATTGGCCTGACATTCTGGCAGTAGAAAAATCCCTGTCTAATGTGTCAGCCCAGGCAGCTTTAACACCTGGCACGCCAGTGCTTATCTGCTGAGCACCCAAAAGCACCTGCATTATCCTACTGAAGCTTCACAACAAGTGAAAAAGGCCTCTAATATCCACACAGTGAAATTACTGCATCAGACACACAGCGTGCAAAGTACGCGCCATTATGAGGGGCTAATAACCTGATGAAAAATACACATACAGCATGAGATACACCTCATGATTTTCAGCACCCTGTCTTCCGGTGGTCGACACTGAGAGGGTTTCAAAACTGATGAAACAAAGAATAGTGTTGCTTCTTCAACTCATACTCAAGGGAGCTTCATTAAAACTCTACACTTAAGCTTTTGAGCTATACTGATGATCAAATATGCCCAAGAATTAAGTCTTTATCCCCAAACCTGTGCTTTGTAGAGTGAATTTTGTGCATTAGTTTTGTCACGTAAATGGACTTAAAGTATTAAAACTGAAAAGTACTCAATACAGTGCATCCCTTGTGAGTGTTAGTATCACATATTATATAATTTGATCATTGTTACTCATGCATTAATTTAAAAGAAGGATTTAAACCAGCGGCAGGTTGAGTTGGTACTTATTTTGAACTCTAACACTGCTAACAACAGTGCAGTTTACGTATTTAGAACTTTCTCAGGGATATAAATATTCAAAGCCCCATGCTTCCACAGATGACAGTCTAAAATAGTCTCTGGATCAGTGGAAAATTAATGGCCCTTCTGCAAATATGGAATTTGTTTAAAGCAATATGAAAGGCAATCCATTACACACTCACATATCTTTACTTTAAAAAACCCCACAAGGGTGGTGATGGCGATGGGGAGGTGTTTAATCAATTTCCGGTCTGGTCATTTTTCATTCCTTCCACTTAGTTTTACCGAGGATCACCCGGGAGTGCATCGTTTCAACTGGAATTGGAAAAAGGAAATTAGGAAATTACTTTACCTTGAGTCCCCGACTTAGTTTTTATTTATTTATATATAACACTATAATGACTGCCAAATTTGTTCCCTCCTCCCATTTTAAATTTAACTTTTCGGCAGACGACGAGCAGGAGGATGCAGGTGAGAAACACCAGTTTCAGTGTGTTTCAGGGTGGGCCTTGAGCTTTGTTGAGCTTTGTTTAGCATCTATGTCTGCAGACTTCATTCACTTTCACTAGTTGTTTTGCTCGTTCATCCCCTCGTGATAATGTTAAACGTATTTGGACGGTAATAAATAACCGTGTGATGGTCAGGTGGCGTCAGTCAGGCCAACACAAACTTAAATCTGCGGTCTACATGCGATTTCAACTAACCAGTAGTTAATAGACATAGCATCTGAAGCCTACAGTATTTTACATGTATTTTGGAATTAGGAGATACACGCAGGCCTTCCTGTGTATTTAATTATTTATTATTATTTATTCGTATTATTTTTTCAGTAATGTAGGCCTTTGCTGAAACCTAAGCAGGCGTATTCGTGCCTATACTGACATCTGGTGGTGTTTTATAATAACGTTGTTGAACCCACTGGACGTTTGAAGCGTTGACTATCGAAGGAAGCTGCCAACCGTGGTAAAATGTTAATTTAAAAAACAATCAAAAAACAGCTATTTGGTGTGTTATTTGCGTGTAAGCATTTTCTGGGCAGCGTGAAGCTCTAAATGAAGGACAGGGCGGGGCTGAAACGACAGTAGAGGAATGAATGTCCCATGATGCACTGCGGCTTGGTAACAATTTCTAAATAATTTTAAACAACCAATGGTGCATACTTCGGCAAACATCGGCGGTGGACAAGTGAACGATTGTGATTGTGATCAAGGGACCGTAAAATTATCAAAACAAAAACATGAACGCCCACGGTTAAAACCCTAACAGAAAGGTGTAGGGCCCAGAGAGACTACCCTGTCGGCGAAGTAGCTCCTCAGCTTTGCGCAGTGGCAGTATCGTAGCCTATGAGGTTTATCCGAGGCGCGATTATTGCTAGTTGAAAACTTTACCCAATACCCCGCCTTGACGACTTGAAATATAGTCGGCAATGGCAATTTTTGACGGTCTCTAAGGAGACTCATCTTCTTGTAAAAATGAACTCTATTATCTAAATTACGTTGAAACAATTATATTAAGTGTTTGTACATTTTAACTAGCTCATGTTGAAAGGTTAGCAAGCTATACTGTTGGTTTATTGTGATGATTTTGAGAACTGCTCAGTTCCCGAGCCCACATTGATAGACGTACCGTAGACTACGTCATTTCCTTTTTTAAATCCATAGCGCTTAATTATGATATATATATCCGCTGCACTTAAAAGTAAATTCTCTTAATTCATCTTTTTTTTAACATTTATATTTGACTTTATTCACACTGATAAGCCCCCTGGGTATTTAACCGCAGTTACATTCAACACTACCTGCCAGCCCCGCCAGTTCATTGTTTAGGATAAGGGGAACGCTTCGGTGTGTTTTGCATCAGTATAATCCCAGCTTTCTCGTGTTTGTGTTCATTTGCGTGAGTTTGCGGTAAATGATACGGCTAATTCTACAGTAGCTCTATAAATCGTACATGTTAAAGCCACGCCCACGGTTAAAACCCTAACAGAAAGGTGTAGGGCCCAGAGAGACTACCCTGTCGGCGAAGTAGCTCCTCAGCTTTGCGCAGTGGCAGTATCGTAGCCTATGAGGTTTATCCGAGGCGCGATTATTGCTAGTTGAAAACTTTACCCAATACCCCGCCTTGACGACTTGAAATATAGTCGGCAATGGCAATTTTTGACGGTCTCTAAGGAGACTCATCTTCTTGTTAAAAATGAACTCTAATCAAACACATTCACCACTGTTGTATTACTATAAATGTGTGGAATACTTCGAGAAGCTAGCTGGTAGTTAAAGTATTGAAATGGTTTTATTATGGGCTACGGTGTTCGCGTTTAATAATGAAGAGTATGATGCCTTATTTATTCACATTTTGTTGAGTAAATGTGTGAATCGCAGTTTTAATTCGTACTTAATATCGTATGTTCTGTGTGTTTTATAAGTTTGTATCATTGGCTATCCTCTCAGTTTTTGAAATGGCACGGTTAAAACTTTCTGGGTGAATGCGGGAGCCCTAAAGTGACGTACCAGGGCACGTCACTTCCGGTTACAAGTTATTTCCAGTACTTGTATTTATAATTTTTTTGTTGTTGCTATTTAGTTACTCAGGCGGTTTGCCCGTGATTTTACACGCATCGATAACAAGCCATCACGTGCATTCACACGTGATGATGTTGTTTTGGATTACAATGAGCGCTTTTTGTGTTTTGTTCATGATCAAAACATTGTCATTCGCAAGGATTTTTATGTATATTTTTTATTTTGGATATTCTGTGCAACTAATATTGTTTATAGCTATATATACGTCTAATTACAGCTCTATAAATCGTGCATGTTAAAGCCACGCCCACGGTTAAAACCCTAACAGAAAGGTGTAGGGCCCAGAGAGACTACCCTGTCGGCGAAGTAGCTCCTCAGCTTTGCGCAGTGGCAGTATCGTAGCCTATGAGGTTTATCCGAGGCGCGATTATTGCTAGTTGAAAACTTTACCCAATACCCCGCCTTGACGACTTGAAATATAGTCGGCTAATGGCAATTTTTGACGGTCTCTAAGGAGACTCATCTTCTTGTTAAAAATGAACTCTAATCAAACACATTCACCACTGTTGTATTGCTATAAATGTGTGGAGTACTTCGAGAATGGCACGGTTAAAACTTTCTGGGTGAATGCGGGAGCCCTAAAGTGACGTACCAGGGCACGTCACTTCCGGTTACAAGTTATTTCCAGTACTTGTATTTATAATTTTTGTTGTTGCTATTTAGTTACTCAGGCGGTTTGCCCGTGATTTTACACGCATCGATAACAAGCCATCACGTGCATTCACACGTGATGATGTTGTTTTGGATTACAAGGAGCGCTTTTGTGTTTTGTTCATGATCAAAACATTGTCATTCGCAAGGATTTTTATGTATATTTTTTATTTTGGATATTCTGTGCAACTAATATTGTTTATAGCTATATATACGTCTAATTACAGCTCTATAAATCGTGCATGTTAAAGCCACGCCCACGGTTAAAACCCTAACAGAAAGGTGTAGGGCCCAGAGAGACTACCCTGTCGGCGAAGTAGCTCCTCAGCTTTGCGCAGTGGCAGTATCGTAGCCTATGAGGTTTATCCGAGGCGCGATTATTGCTAGTTGAAAACTTTACCCAATACCCCGCCTTGACGACTTGAAATATAGTCGGCAATGGCAATTTTTGACGGTCTCTAAGGAGACTTATCTTCTGTTTAAAGTGAGATCTTGCTAGTTAGAAAGAGTTACATGAGGTCAGTGTAATTGTTTGAGTTGTGTATCATTAGCGTCTATATTGTAGTTTCCAGAATATGTTGCCATCTACGTTAGGGTACTATAAAGAAAGGACAGTGTGTTATTCTCACCCTTGCCTTCATATATTACTGAAGTCATAAAAGAGAAAATATTGCACTGTAAGGTTGTATAACCAGAGCTTGAAACAAACTTTTTTTTTCTTAACTCAATTTTACTTTTAAAATACATTAAAAAAAGTTAATTGGCTTGTAAAATACAATCAGAGCTTGAAAGCTAAAGATACATTTTTAAGGTCAGTTTTATTTTAAAAATATAGCCACTTATATTACCTTACTTAAACACAGACAGACTGCAGACAACAGCTTAACAGTCTGAATGGTCTGAATAGAGTGTGTGCGCGTTAGTGACCTGAGTGATGGGGTTTACTCAGACCATGGCTGGATAGTTTTTGTTGACAGTTGCTGTATGTCTTTACTGTTAATACTGGAAATCTTTTTCTTTTAGATATATTCACTGAGAACTCAAAACTCTGCTCTCTTGTAGTGACATACTGTAAATTCTTATACATGAATTTTTAAAGCATTTTTAATCACCCATGTGTACAATGCAGTGAAGCTACCAGACCAGCAGGGGTCACTATATAGTTATGCTGAACTGGAGGATGACAAAAGCCTAAAGCAGAACTTGTATTTGTTTGTATGTTTAAAGTCTTTAAACGAAAGGTCATCTATTTTTTAGCAGAAAAATGAAGAATTTATACATATGCTTTAAAAAAAAAGTTTTTCAAATTTGATGGTGATTGCCGTATCATGGTCCCTTGTGCTCGGTAGTTGCTTGTAATTGAGATTCTTTTTCTCAAGTGAAAGTGACATTTGCGTAATCATGTTTCAGCACCCTGTAGAGACTTGTGATTGCAGTGATCTCTGATTAGAAGAAGGGTGGGTTTTAGTCAATCACAGGGGTGGAGGTTTTAATCAAGGCGGTGTTCTCGTTTGGCAGATGAGCTCTAAGCCACTCGTCAAGCCTGTAAACATTATTACACCCTTGTTGTCACGTGAAAGCACTTCCCTCTTTCCCCCTTTCATACTGTAAGTACATGAAACTGTGATACATTCATTTTTCTAACACTGCTAAATCAGCGCAACATTGGCTGAGATTTATAACTTGTGTCAGCAGCTTTGGTAATACGTAAAAAAAAAAATTGCTTTAAGATGTTTGCAAATACATTTTCATTCACAGTACTGCAGTTAAATTATCAGCAATATTAAAAACAATGAAATGCATTGACTCATTTTGATTTGTGTCTGAGCAATCATAAGATTAGCCTGCATTTTATTTCTGTATCTTTAATTAATCAGATCTGTTGTAATTTGATTTACGTAATCTTGCTGCTTGTAGCGTCTCCATTTCTGTTAACCAGAGGGTGGGAAAAAAAAGAACGCTTTCAGATAAGTAATACATTTGGTTTTGTTCATCAAAGGTGACACTCTGGCTTTGAAGAGTGATTCGTATTTCCATTAATGACCCAAGTCGGCTTTTGCATTTAATCTGCATTCAGTGTGACCCATGAATAGTTTGCTTTTACTGTCTGTTGTACACATCCACCGAGCATTGATCAGCCGGTGCCATACTCAATATTCCTCGTGACCTGGTTATGGCCCTGTGTTTTCTAACTCTAAGAAGGTAATTATTATCTCAGTGGAATAATGTCCGATAATATTTTATTATTTTTATTTTTGTCATTTATTGTAATCTCTCAAACTCTGACCTTTCCGATTTCATATAACAGCTCTGTATGTGTCAGAAATGAAATGGAAGACTTTGGGTGTTTTTCATGTTAGCGACAGCTGCAGACATGCCGAACATAAACAAATAAATTGCACAGCATCACAAGGACTAGTTCCTAGGTAACCATGTGACAGTACCGACAATTGCTATGGAAACCAGCGTATCCCCACTCTCGGTGTCTTTCTCTCCATCACCCCACCTCCAATGTATCTCTCGGGTCTTTCAGGAAATGTGTGAGAATCTTTTTTTTGTATCCCTGTGAATTGCTTTTACTTTCCAGGTTGGACAATGGCGTAGACTCGCTATCACATCACAGAAGGTAATTTCCCCTCATAGAGATGTAGCATAAATTCAGGTACGCTTAAATACCACAGACTGTTTACAAGGAGG
Organism: Haplochromis burtoni; assembly: GCF_018398535.1. NCBI lineage: Eukaryota > Metazoa > Chordata > Actinopteri > Cichliformes > Cichlidae > Haplochromis > Haplochromis burtoni. The sequence continues at coordinate 492,236 of NW_024582465.1, forward strand.
GGGAAAAACATGTTTCATAATAAATTGAGTTGACAAAGCTTCCTAAAATATCAGACCTACTTTTCTATATTACCGTGCAATTAACTGTTCTGCTTTCATGTCTTTCTTTTAACTTATATGATACTGTAATTTGCACAAAGCACACTGCAAATGTAGACATTTGTCAAGATCAGAGTAAACAAAAACTTGTTTTAATCATTTTCCTTAGATCTTTTGTTCAGCGGGCAATTTGCAATCTGCTTTGCATGAGGTCTTTTGTTTTGATCCTGTTTATCACAAATCCAGTTACAACTCCGTGCTCCAAATGGAAAATCAAGCTTCTCTTCAAAGACAGAGACATCACAGCCTATTCTATGTTTAAAAAAAAAGCAGGTGCAAATCTAATAGAGATGCTTTGATTTGTGGCCAATTATGGACATCCTTGTTGCTTCACCTTTTTGTAAGGGCCCTTTTTCCTCGAAGCTACGTCCGCTATTCTTGGAAGAGAACCAGTAATGTAGCGATCGCACGAGTGAGCAGAAACCTCAAAAGTTATCAAGTTATTCAACACACCCAATTAAACTTGTTACAATCCTCCAATGCCATTTCCCTCTTAATCGCTGCGTGGCGTACAAGGGGTTGCCCCCAATTAGTTGCCTCATGTGACACCCTGACTCGGAAGACGGCTATTGTGATTGTATTTCAGCCTCAATTACGTTGAAAATTGTTCAGGCAGAGGTGAACGGTCTCCTCGGGTCTTTTATCTGCCTTTCTTTGTCCGTCTTCTTTCGTTTGATTATTACAGGGTGTCGAAGGGTAGTCCATCGTGTTTGGAACTGAACGAGTCTTTAGCTGTAACAATCGTATCCGTGTTTTGTAATCACGCCATTCTAAAGAGATAAAGAAGCTATTTTTAACAACTGTATTTTTAAAATGTTTTAAATACGGCTGGATTTTCTTTCATCAAAATAGGTGTAGCATGATGTTAATGTTCCATGAATTTAATTTACAAATGTCTGAAATATATTTTTGGGGATGCAAATGTACAGAAATTTTACTTAAACTCATTCAAAATGATTTTTGTACCTGACTGCCAGTGAACTTTGAGGTCATTTTAGTTATATGAGGAGTAAATGGTTATAAAAAGTCATTTAATAGCAGATAATTTGAGGTTACAGTCTTAATGGTTTTCCATCTTAGTTTTATAGCATAGCCAGTACATCATGAAACATATTCGGTAGCATTAAACTGACGATTAGTCCTTTTAGCGAGGATGAAGGTAATAATTATGGTTGTTACACTGTAGAAACATCATGATTTCAAAGGTGAACTGCATATTTTCTTCTCAGTCAGTGCACATAAATAAGAAATGCGCTTGAAACGTAAGAACATTTACCTCCTGTGGTGATGTTTGTCAAAGTTAAAGTTAACATAAGTTTGTTAATGCGAGGAAGAAGGAACACGTGAGGAAAAAAATTGTGCAGCGTTAAAACTGAATTACTGTGCTGTTTTCACGATTCTTGTCTCAGAGTTTTGAGTTTTGGCATTTGTCTCTTGTTTGTTTTTAGATGCTCTCTTTATTCTTATTTTAGCTCATTGTTTCCCACCTTACCATAGTGGATAGGTTTGTGTGTCCCGTAGATCTTCAAATGGAAATTGATCCTGGGTGAGGAGCCAGACGAAGAGTGATCCACGAAGTGGTTGCTGTCTGTCATGGTGGTAATCCCTAAACTGGATGGTGGACTGAAGAGAGAAGAGCTGAAGGAGCCCCATCGAGCTCTGTTAACTCGTGAGACTCAAGAGGCAACTGACAGGTACAAGCAGGTTGAGTGGTGTGCAGCTCTGGCAGTAGCTGAAGCAAAGATTCAGGTGTGGGAGCAGTTAGGTGAGGTCATGTAACAAGACTTTTGGTTTGCCTGGAAGCAGTTCTGGCAAACCGTAAGTAACAAAGAAGGGAGAGTGGTGTTTTAGCCACACAGTGTATATTGCATTTGGAGTGGACTTTGACCGAGGATATAGTCAGTTGAAGAACGAATGTTTTGAGTACCTCCTCAATCCCACTGTCATGCCTTCCAAAGGGAGGAAGTAGAGTCTAGGGACAGCTCTGTCTGATGACTCTGACTCACCCATCACTGGGGTGAGGGCGCATGGGGCGGATGAGATCCGCTCTGAGTTCCTTAGGGCTCTCGATGTTGCGGGGCTACCTTGGTTGACAGTTCTCTGCAATGTTGCATGGAGATTTAGATACCTGCTACTCTTCCACATTGAATTATGATGGTTTGGGCATCTCACTAAGATACCTCCTGAAGACTTCCTGGATGAGATGTTCTGGGCATGTCCCACTGGGAGGAGGCCCTGCGGCAGACCAAGGACAATCTAGAGAGATTGCGTCTCTTGGCTGGCCTGGGTATGCCTCAGTGTTACCCTGGATGAGCTGGAGGATGTGGCTGAGGAGAGGGAGGTCAGGGCTTTTCTTTTTAGGCTGTCCTTCATGACCTGGACCTGGAAATAAACACAAAATAAATGGACAGATGAATAGATGGATCATTTATTGTTAGGATTTGATTATCATGTATCCCTATTTTAAGCAAGACACCTGTGTCTTTCCCCCTTTGAGTTCATTATGTCTAATCAAAGTTTGTTTAGCAAAAATGGGCAGATAGATGTGCTTATATATATATTATATACATATGTAAACACTACATATAATGAGCAGCAGTTATTACAATGATACCACTATTTAATACTGTTGATTTTATGATATGGTTTCTACAATACAAGCTTAACAGCAGAACAAAAATCAAAAATACTTTAGTGCAACAGGATATATTAATTGTGCTGTCAAACAAACCCCACAGTTGCCCCGGCTTGGACAGTCTCGGTTGTTGACCAGCGTCCGGCAGCCTCGCCTCTGTCAGTGCGCCCCAGGGTGGCTGTGGCTATAATGTAGCTGGACGCACGAGTGTGTGAATGGGTGGATGACTGGTTGTGTAAAGCCCTTTGGGGTCCTTAGGGACTAAAAAAGCGCTATACAAATACAGGCCATTTACCATTTAATTACTTACACAATCTCAAGACAATTCCCTCAGTGCATAATAACATTGTACTGGAAATTAACAGTATGTGTATGAAAAGTATGAAAGAATTGATGTAACAAGCTAGTAAGAAAGGTAAAGCTAAAGAATTTATCCAACTTCATGGAAGTGCATCATGGGTCAGTTAAATATACAGTCTAACTCACGAGTTAGCTTAGTGAGATCCAAATTTACATAATATCTACAAATGAAAACAGAAATGATCAGCAATAATATTACACAGGTTGAACGAAAACCAAACCATTTAAAATTTGTCTAACATAATTTAATTGTCGACTTCTCTATTTTAGAAACTCGTCACGGTCCAGTTCTCAGATGCCATGTCTTTAATTCTTCTCCTGTGTAAAACTGGTTCAACCCTTCTAATTTTCACAGCAGACTGAATGTGTGAATATTCACACAGTGGAACTGCAATGTAACCAGGATGTCCGTAACAGAACGTTTCAGTTTCTTGTTGTGCTATGAGGCTTCTTCTGTGTAGCCAGAATATCATGGGCAGATAGTTTCTAAATTTATGCTGTATAGGAATTGTTATTGAAGTCAGTGTATAGTATCATCATGTTTGCACATTCATATAAACACATAAGTGTACCGGTTGTCAAAAAAGGAAACCATAGCTGCTTCAGACTATTAGGTGCCGAGGCCTTGTAGCCTAGAGTAGCCTGCGGCTCTCAGAAATAACTTATCAAAAGGTACCAGTCTCCTGTGTTTCCCCAGGATCCAGGTGCTTTTAATTGGATTTCTTTGACAAGATTATTGCCTGCTCTCAGGCCAAACTTGGATAGTGTGTATTTTAACAAGCGTCCCTATATAGCCCCTTTAATCATGAGCAAACTTCACAAAGAACTTTCACTTGATTAAAAATTACAGTGTGACCAAGTGTTGACCCTACACCCACCCTTTCCAGTGTTGCAATTTGATGTAATCCTCTGTTTAGCCTAGTGTGACTTCAATAAGTTTTACACTATTAATCATATACATGTATATCTTTATTTAATACCACAACATGGAAGAAATTAGAGATGTGCCACTGCTGAATATTTCCAGAGTCAATTTGTAGAACTAGCTTTACAAGGGGATGGACTGAAATCCCCAACGTATAGTCTGTTATAAAAGCATTTTATTCCCATGAACCCAGCCCCCCAAGGTATTCTGACCTTCTTAAATGAAACAGAATTTAAGAAGAGCGTGTACTGAAGCCAGCGAGTTATACCAGCCAGCCATATAATCCCTTAGAAAAAGGCTCTTTTAAAATCCTATTATAATGGGAGAGTAGGTCCAAACCTGGTCAAAGCAATTAGTCAGAGGAAATGAGCAACATTAAATGTCTAAATGGGTACAAAAAATGATAAAGACAAAGAATAGGATCTTATCATGCCAATTTGAATGTTTTATTATTTTAAGTTTTAATTAATAGAGCTAAGCTACTTGGTGCTTTCACGAGGACCTTTATTATATAAGTTATTGTTCATAATTGCAAGATAGTTAATATCCAAAATTATTGTGATTTTACTTTCAACATGTGTGGCTTAATGGAAAAATGTCACCTGAAATGAATGCGTTTGAATTATTGGAAGGTAAGTCAGCGCAGCAGCAGAGGCCCAGTTTCAGTGATTCAGTAAAAGCTCATTTAGAAAGATTTACACCAGTTTACTGCAGTGAAATCCAGTCAGTTGTAGTTGATTTAACCCATTTGAATAGCCAGGGAAAAAAATATCAAAAAAAATATATAAATACAAAATTTAAAAATCAATAAAAATGGTCAACCCATGGGATATGATCTTTGTCCACTGTTGTAGGGCCTGGTGTACAATAAGTGCTGTCTCTGATAGTATTCTTTCATGTTACTGCTGAGAGGCTTTTCAGCAGAGTGAGAGCAAAGTATGAAGTAAGATATAAGCTACTTTTCTCGAGGCTCAGCTGGGAAATTTTAACAAGGTGCAGGACTTTGAAGTTGGGACATCAGGTGGGAATTTATTAAGAGACAACTTCTATATCCACTGTGTCACGCTCTGCATGCTGTGTCTCATCTGTCTTTGTCTTACCACTTGTTATATAGCCAGCTAAAAATGGGTTCTGGTGTTGCTTGCACTATTATAGTGCCATATGTGTTTTTGGAACTCCACATGCTAAAATCTGAGTAGTAGCAAGAGTGAAAACTTCATAACTGAGAATAAGTTTCACTCAAGTCAGAGCTGTTGAAGCAAGTGGAAGTTACATTAATGTGTTGGGAATATTTGTGTTGGCCGATCAGTCAGTCTGCCACTTTGGTCTAGACAGAAAAACTTGGGTTGGTGTAACATGTTGGAAGACATTCATGCTCCCCAGAAGTTGAACCACTTGACTTTGATCAAAACCCCTTGGTGATATTTATAGTTGTGAGTATTCTGTTTGGGAAATATAGGATGAAGAAACATACTGATGTCTACAAACACACCAAAATACAGAAAGCTTATTGAAACGAGCCAACCTAATTTAAATTGCAAAGCAAGGAAAGATGTTTGAAAGAATTGTTGTCCTTGGCAAATATTGGGTCGCTATTGTTGCCACTGCTGAGCCCACGGAGACTGTTTTAGACGGCTGGGTCGTTATAAAACAATTGGTGCCTTAGCCAGGCATGTGCTTGCTTTATTTTACAAGAAACAGATACAAACATAGCTATTCAATGTAAATTTTGTCATTTTGTTTATTATGTTTTTTCATTTTGAGCTCAAAATATGTACACTATTACAGCATAAATATGCAAGACACTGGGGTTATTATTTATGAAAGATATGATTAAAAGTTGTTTTTCTGTTATGTTTTTCTCTTTAATGCTACGATTTCCCCCTTCTATGTTATTTAGATGGATATACATTTCTATATACATTTTTATACTGGGAGAGATTGAAATCACTTTATAATTATTAAAGAAAAAAAGTTTCAGTTATTTCTAATGGAAATATATAAACACTGTTATCACGCAAACAAACCAAAATACACTTAGCAAACAGGTTATGAACAAAGGCTAGAAGAGTATTTAGAAGTTTTTCCAGGATTTAAATCCAGGATGGAATTTGTGTAAAAGATCTTGATGCCCCGTCTTATCTTAAAGACCACATGGTATCATATTACCCTAATAGAGCACTTCACTCTCAGATTTCAGGCTTACTTGTGGTTCCTAGGATTTTTAAAAGTAGAATGGGAGACAGAGCCTTCATCTTCCAGGCCTCTCTTCTGTGGAACCAGCTTGGATTCTGGAGACAGACCCCCTGTCTACTTTTAATATTAGGCTTAAAAGTGTCCTTTTTGACTAAAGGAAAGTTTTGAGCTGGATCAGGTGACCCTGAATCGTCTCTTAGTTACATTGCAGTAGGTCTAGGCTGCTCGGGACTTCCCCATGAGTGTTTCTTCTTCATTCACCTTTTTCACTCTCTGTGTCTTTATACACCACTCTGCACTCGATCGTTACTTATTATTAACCTCTGTCTCGCTTCCTCCCCTAATCCCCAACCAGTTAGATAGCCTGTGGTAGGACTTGACTTAAGCAGTCAAAGAAGTGCAGGAGACTGATGCTGTCCAGTGTAGCAACCGATTTATTCACCATTTTGTGACCCAAACAATATTTACAAAGAAACAAATAAGAAACCCAACTCCAAATTAACTCTGTTCAAATAAACATAACTGAACTTAAATCAACGGAAATTAAGGTCAAACTGCACACAGCTACACTGACCTGAACCTTTCTCTTCAAACACCTGAGTTCTTCTGCTTAAATAGTCCACTGAACCAAACAATTTCTCCTCTGGACTATTCCATTCAGCAGGTAGGTAAGATGAACATGGTTATATTCAAACTCTATTGCCACTCTTTACTAGCAACACAAACTCTATGGTGTAATCAATACATAGTACAACAATAAATCTATTTCTCCATAAACACTCTAAAATCAACTTTATTAAATTACAAGAATTCTTCCCCTTCTGCTCTTGGTCTCATCCTGTGACCTCAGATGAACCCAGAAGGTATAAAGCAGAAAGTAAAACTACATTTCCTCCTTTTGTTTCTGGAAGTCAGGTAGGTAAGGTAAGTTCTAAACAACACAAATTAACAGTTGAAATAAAGAACATGTTAACTTAACAAACTTGTAGGAATTGATTTAAACCAACATGTTATATTATATAATCTGTAAAAGTGCAAAACATAAACAAACCCGAGATAGTAGATGTTTGCCTATTGCAGACTACATATGAAATATGGTTAAATCAAAACAAGAATGTTAACTAAGAATATGGACAAATGGTCTTCTCACCGACTTTGTCACATAGCCCCATGCTGGTTCTGCCAGAGGTTTCTTCCTGTTAAAAGCGAGTTTTTCCTTCCCACTGTCGCTAATTGCTTGCTCATAGGGGGTTTTCTGATTGTACAATATAATTTCCTTGAGGTGACCGTTGTTCTAATTTGGCACCATATAAATAATATGTAATTGTAAATTGCATTTAATTTTTGCAGTGAGAATAATCAAACAGGAGCAAACAGAATACAGTCTTTAATATTCATATAGGCAGGATTTAGCCATTATTTTTAAAAGACAGATATTAGTATAACTAGCATTGCACTTGATACATAATTTTTCTTCTCAGTAAATTTAATTTCTGTTATTCTTGGCACTTAACTCACTATAATATTGAAACAGCATGCATAATTCATATTGTAGTAAAATGTTTAATATAGCACGGCAAGTACGCTCCCCACTGATGTTGTAGCGGTTGCCCCCATGAAACATAACAGTCATTAGAGCCACTGGAATTGCAATTCATCTCTCCGTCCGCACAAATCAAATTTAGAGGTCAGAATCAATTATGCTCCTTTATTGGCAGTTAAATGAGTCTCCTTAGGGTCCAGCTGGTTTTGAGAAAGTAGTCATACTTTTTTTTCTACCCAGATTGTGTGATGCACTGGCAGACAGAAGCCTTTCGCTCAGAAATACAGAGGAGTGTTTTTTCTTTATTTTTTGTCTTTTTTTTAGCGCCCCATCAGCTTTGTCACATTTAATTATCTGCACTCTGAGATGATTGACTAGAGCAATAACATAAAGGCTTCCTTGTCTGAATAGGATACTCTAAATTACTGTGGCAAAGAGTGGTGATTGCGCCAAGCAAAATGTGTGCAGTAGAAATCACTTTGCTAGATGTGACAAAGACAAGTTCAGGCAGGACCGCTGTTGTGAAAAGAAGATTGATATTTCCATGTGGAGTAATTTTTTCTCCCAGTAGATTTAATCTATATTTTATATTTATGAATATATAATTTATTTACTGCTAAAGAGACAGACAGTGAAAGTGGACTATATCCTTGTTTATCAACATAACCTGACTACCTAGCTAATTTCCTCTGTCTGTATAGCCCTCAGAGAGCACTAAGATCATCGGGCCAACTGCTCTTAGTGCAACCTAGGTCTCTGCTGAAGACCAGAGGAGACCGTGCCTTTGCCGTTACCGCACCCAGTTTATGGAATACTCTTCCTCTTCATATTCGCGCATCAGATTCCATTCAGTCTTTTAAATCACGTCTAAAAACGTATTTGTTTAACCTGGCATTCAAGGCTAATTAGGGTAAAATACATTTGGCTTTGCATTTAGATTATGTAATTATTTTATTTATTTTATTTATATCTGTAATTTATATTTTATGTATTTTATATATATATTTTTAATCTGTATCATGATTTATTGAAAAGCACTTTGGTGTACTTCGGTCTTTAAAATGTGCTATATAAATACATTTTGATTTTTTTGATTGATACTGATAGAAGGTGGCACTGCACATGTTCTCAAAACTTACATTTTAAGCACTTTTTTTCATAAATCCAGCTTCAGCTTCATGTCAGTTTTTGAGAACAGGACTTCATGATGTAAATGAATGTTTATGTGTTTCATTTCCTTTTAAAGGCTTTTGGTGCACAGCACAGAGTATGTAGTAAATATGAGGGTATATGCAAGTGACAGGGTATACATTAAAATATTGATGTTGTCTGTAGATTTTTTTTTGGGGGGGGGTATATATTTCAGCAAAT
>NW_024582465.1:501384-533629 GCF_018398535.1 Haplochromis burtoni
TTCAGGTGTAATACCACTTAAAGGGTCAAATGTGTAGAGCAGTTGCTTACCTGAAACCTGTGTGTAACAGCTGACCTATATGATGGCAGAACAAGAAAAGGAAGGCTTACTTACTGTGAGATGTTGACCCACATACATATTAATGCACATACTTGTTTTGACTGTTTTTCTCTTGGATGCTATGTGAAGCTGCCTTTGTGCAGCATAGAGGCTTCACTGTGTAAAAACTTGAAACAATACAAACTCACGGGCTAGCTGTTAAAAAAAACAACCTTGGCTGCCAGTAATAGCATGTAATAACCTCTCATGCTTCACATTCAGTTCTGTTACGTTTTGCTCTTTCTTCAAAATACTGGTATTATTGAGGACTCACTGAGGAGTTACAGGAGACAGCCAAAGCTTTGGCACTGCGCTCGCAGCTTTCAGCTGTCCATCTGTGCCAGTTACGCACTCATTCTGATAATATCGCCTCCTGGCATTCCAAATTGATTAATGCTGCTAGCAAACACTATCACAGCCACATCGTTAAATTTAGCACAATTTCCAGTTAATTGTGTGCTGCAGACCTTGGCAAATTAAGTTTGTGCGTTAATTTAAATACTCTCCTAAAATTTGCACCCTCAAAGGAAAAGGTCCTACAAATATATATGCATTAAGGCTAGCCACAAAACCACTTTTGTCCATGCCTTTCAGTTGTAAAAGTGGCATCGTGCCTCTTTAGTAAGGCAGTAGCATTTTAGCATAAAAAAAATGGTTAATGAATGTGGCTCCAGGTCTCACACACTATACAAAACTTGATCGGCCAGTTACACAATATGTAAGACGACCTGCTAAACAAAATGAAATGTGTTTTACAGAGAATATAATTGGGACTCATTTTGAACAGTTCAGTAACTGGTCCTGTCTTCAAATGGAAACTTGTTTTTGCGCCCATAAAATTAGCTGAGAATAACATTCCACTGAATGCCTCCAACAGGTTTGCCATTTAACTCAGCCAACTGACTCAGCATGTCATGATCTTTTGTAAGTAAAAGAGTCATTGTTATTTGCGGCAACTTGAACTGTGGGGGTTGGAGACAAGTCAATGAAACTACTCGTTTTTGACATTTGCTGTACAAAGCTCTTCTGTGTCAATACCAGTAAGTCAAGCGCTGTCATAAAGAGGAAATGTTGACTTATGAGGAATGTCAATGAACCAGCAGGACCCCAAACTTCTACCTGTTTCCTGTGTGAGCAGTGAATATTTCCCAAAGAGCAGGCTGATCTTTGTTTCCCGTTAGGTCACAAATACCCACGCAGAAACCCGGGAGCTTTGGAGCGTCAGTGCATGGTCAACATCCATGACAAATCTCCTGTCAGATGGGTTCTCATTCCACCTACTAAACATGGAAGGGAAAACATTATCTTCGAGGCAAGATCTAGCTTTTTAAGAAGCAAACGTCAGTATAGACTCCAAAGCCAGACGGAAAACAAGAGAAAAAATGGTCTAGACTATTTTGCCCCAATGAGAAATTATTAGAAACCTTAATAAGATTGCCACTAAGATTATTTTGATTAAGACAATGTCTTTGTTTACCAGTGTCTTTATATTAAAAATTATTATATCATGAAAAGAAATATTGTCTATCAGACGGTAATGAGCATAACAAACACTTCTGAAAGCTTGTGTAACAAATGCTAGCGATGAGTAAAACTAATGTGGATCAAATGAAACCCATGCAGTTGGTAATAGTATGACCAGTAATAGATGCAAACTGTGAATCAACAACACCATCTGGCCATAATTCTGCTTGTATTGTATATTACTGATGTGTTTTGAGGAAATCTTGTTGAACAAAACAACCTTAATGTAATCATTTTCAACACTAATGTCACTCAACATTTCCAGAATGAGTTCAGTAACATTTTTACCTTGGGTTTGTGAGTCGATCTTAAAAACTGTTGCGAGTACATGCTGGTGTTGCTTTTAAAAGAAGGGAAAGTATGCATTCATGTCAAAGTACAACCTTACTTCTTCCATAGGAATTAAGAGGCTAAGTCATCAAGAGCAGGCACGACCATTCCTATAAAAGCAGAAGCTTTAGTAGTTTACTGTTCTGGAGCATTCAGGTGTGTGTGTGTGTTAAAACAATGTTGCTAGCTCCCCAGGAGTGGGCATCCCAGCAGATTCACCATGCGGTGCTCAGAAAAAGCGCCGCAAACTACATCTCAGACTCTACAGGCCTCCGCATGTTAAATGTTAAAGCTCACGACAGTACAGACACCATTATAGCTCATTAAGCTGGTGACCCATATCCCAAAGGCTACCACAGGGGTCCTCGGTTTGAGTCTGCCACAGACCATGTCCTGTATGTCATTCCCACCTGCTGTCTCAGTACTTTCCTATTTACTCTGTCCTGTCAAATAAAGGCTTAGAATACCAGAAATAAATTTTAAATATTCTCTTTAAAAAGAGCATAGCAGTTCGGCTTCAGTTTGCAAAGTTGCATCTGAACAAACTGCAGGACCTCTGGAACAATGTCCTTGGGTCGGATGACATCGAAGTGGTAATGTTTGGCTATAATGCACCTGTTTACCATATTTCTCAAAAGCCAAACAAAGCAAATCAGAAAAACCACCTCATACTAACTTTCAAGCATAGGGGTGGAGAGCTGATGATTGAGGTTGTTTTGCAGCTGCAGCACATGGGCACCTATTTTGCAGTCAAACGTGAGATCATAAGACTAATAGCTAAAGCTTGGCCAAACTTAGGTCATGCAATAGGACAATTAACCCACAGGAGCAAAACTACCACAGAGCGGCTGAATAATCAGAGGGTTGCAGTCCAAGCCTTAACCTGAGTGGAATACTGTGGCAGGACCTTAAGAGAGCAGTATGTAAATGAATGCCTGCAAACTTCAATGAAGTAAAGCATCAAAATTCATGATCAAAATTCATTCAGAACTTATCTTTTCACCTATTTTGTCTCCCATTTTTCCTTACGCTATTTCTTCCTTCCTGTCAAGTCTGATTTTGCAATGACCATTAAAAATGTGAGAAGCTGAGGGTCATACAGTGAACGATTACTTCAAATAATTGCTGCCAAAGGTTGTTCTACAAGCTGCTGAATCATGGTGTTCTCTAAGTTTTTCACAGTGTTGTACACAGACCCATAAAAACTCGCTTTTTCCTATGACTGTAAAATACAGTGAAGTCAGTTTTGAAATGTGTTATTACTATTACAGATTGACAAAGGTACATATATGTTAATGCAAAGCGTTCAGTATAGAATAAAGTTATTAAGAGAATCTCATTCATTGGGAGAGACAATGTGTCTCCATGCCTGTATCATTTCACCGTTTGTGTGTGTGCAAGGACAGGGGCTAAACAAGCAGAGGACAGAGAGATGGAGTGAATGTAATTGAACATGAGATGATGACAACTGCTTCCATTACTGTCAATGCAGTAAACCTTAACAGTCTGTTAGTAGGTAGGTAAACTAGTGCTGGCCAGAGCAATAGCAGGCTACAATGGCATCTGCTTCAAATGAACAACCAATTAAAGAATACAGAGATGCAGGGAGGGAGAGAAGAGAAGACACCAGAGTAAGGGCTGTCATCAGTGGATGCCCAGAATAAGAAAGTAAGAGCTGACAGGGAAAAGTTGATGAAGGTGAATACTTTACAGCTGTCTCCTTGTTTTAGTTTTTGATCTGGCCTGGAGTTTTTGTAATCTGCGAACTATAACCTCTCTGCTCCACATCGCTAAATAAAAAAACACAAACAAACAAAAAAAGCCCCCACTCCAATCACTACAAGCAAGTTAATATCAAAGAAGCCAAGTTATGAAATCAACACAAAAATAAGCAGAAATGCATTTTTTCCTTGAAAAGGGAGCCTGTAATCCTCTTCTTTCCTTTGCATTCCTAACTCCCTGATCAGCATTAGAGATCTGTAATTACTGCATTTTGTAGTACATGTACAGTTGTCTCTAAGGTTTAAGCCATAACAAACACCAAAATGTAAACATTATGTTGTAACATGTTACTTCTGAAGGATTTCAAAATAAAAAACACAGAGGTTAGTAAAAACAAATATGTCTGTTAGACTTTTTACAGCTATTGTCAATTTGAAATTAGTTTTAGGGACAAAATGTTTGCAAATGTGCAAATAATGGAACTGCTTTAGTTTTGTGCAGGACTACTTCTGATGAATGCACAACAACAGTTGTGATTTCAATGCACTTTATATTGTAAGGTAAACCCTACAATAATACATACAGAGAAAAAACCAACAATCAGATGACCCCCTATGAGCAAACACTTTGGCAACAGTGGGAAAGAAAAACTCCCTTTTAACAGGAAGAAACCTCCGGCAGAACCAGGCTCAGGGAGGGGCAATCTGCTGCGACTGGTTGGGAAGAGAGAAATAAGACAGGATAAAAGACATGCTGTGGAAGAGAGACAGAGGTTAATAACAAGTATGATTCAATGCAGAGGTCCAAGTCAGAGCTTAGAAATGAGGCCTGTGCCAGTGTGACAAAAACTGCAGTTCCTCTAGAGGCCACTTCAGGCCACCTCAAAAAGCAAGTTAATCCCAGCAGACTCCAACGTTAAATTGCACATTCATTTAAAAGCATATCTATAGCCTAGTACAAAAATCAGTACACCGTTTTAGTCTGATCAAATTGTTGACAACTAGATTGACAGCTTCTTGACTTGTCACAGCAGCATATGTAAAAGGTTAAAGATGGGGTTTATTCAGTGTAAACAAGGTTAACTGACAACTTTATTTGATGTTGCCAAACCACAATGTCCCAGCTCTATGTCACCTGGCATTCCCAAACTTTATTTGAAACAGATGATAATTTGTTTTGTGAGCAAACTCAGGCTACGTTAAAATGTCAAACTCAGAATTAGACATAAGCAGGAAAGTAATTCATTGATTTCAGTTTGAACACTCTTTCCAATGGCCTGCTGTGATTGGACTCAGTCAACCTTTTGTGTGAACAGGGCTGAAAGCAAATAGCTTTTGAGGAAATTAGTCAACATCTCATAAATCTTCACTAAAAATTGTGAAAAGGCAATTTAGCCAGTTGAGATCAACTGTCATCTTTATGATATGTTTTTTCTTTCTTTTTGTAAAGGAGCGCTTTAAATATCAGTATTAGTGCAGCCAAGTACTCACTGTACACTGATAAGAAAACAGGACTTTAATATCCGCAGCGAAATGAAACGCAGATTGAGGAGACTGGCTGTTGTGGTGATTGTTTCGGCAGCTCCTGCTTGAAAGCTTCCTCCAAATAGCAACAATTGATAATAGATAGAGTCTGACAAAGTGTAGGAAGTTGCTTCCTCACAATCTGGATTTCAGTCAAACATGGTCCGTGCTGTGACAACTGTGTTAAAGTCACTGGGTGAAATAAATTGCCTCCTCCAGAGACAGATTGCTAACTGTTAAATTTAGAACACATCACCACCCAGTCATCGCCTCCCTGTAGTGCAGCCAAAAAGCATGTCGTAATTTGTGATCACCTTAACTTTCCAGGAGCTGCAAGAGCAATTATCCTTTTTGACTTGAGCTTTTTAGGGAAACTTTATACATTTGTTTTGTACTTGTGGCTTCATTTTGACTGCAACATTTTTTGTTTTTGGGCAGTTTTTTATTTGCTACCAGGGAATTTGCTGTACCAGTTGTAGGACTTGATGTTTGCTACAGCTGCAGACGAACAAAACTGCTTCATATTTATAATTTTTTGTCTGTCTTTCCTTATGTAATATGTAACAATGCTGTGTGTGAGAGGCAAATTGGGCCTTGTGTTAGCGTAGTTATTTTAGTAATATTGGCTAGCTGGGGAAGACCAGGATTTCTAACGATCTTTATTTTCATTGTTTGGTCAGGGAGATTCCAAGAAGAATATTTTAGCTGATACAAAAATGATTTGACAAGGTTTTATTCTGTTTGTTTTTAAAAGAATAATGATGATGTACAGTTGGTACACTACTACTCGCTTCTGTCAGTGCGCCCCAGGGTGGCTGTGGTTACAATGTAGCTTGCCATCACCAGTGTGTGAATGGGTGGGTGACTGGACGTGTAAAGCGCTTTGGGGTCCTTAGGGACTAGAAAAGCGCTATACAAATACAGACCATTTTTACTTACATATCTGCTTAACCATTTATTGGGCAAGGAGCCTCCCCATGGCTCATTGTGAGGTTGTAGAACCACTTGCATTTCTCACAACTAATCAGCAAATACCAGGTTATGTGACAGATAGTGACATTATTGCATTTGACCAGTCAGTAATGGCCTGGAGCATGTCGAACTTCCGTGTTCTTCCAGAATTTGAGAAATTGGGTTTTTCACCCCTTCCCACTCCCACACTTGTGGTCATAACAGCAAACCTAACAGTGGTAAGATGATGAAACCCAGTGTTATTAGTTCAATAGTTGTTCTAGAAATTGAGATGGGTGTTGTTTGTGTTTTTAGAAATTACTGATTTTTTTTTTGGCATGTTACAGCAGTTTCACAAGTACCATGAAACAGTGACTGTACAGGGCTGCACTTTAGTATGTGTGTTATATTTGTAAAGATTTTTAGAGTGAATAAAGAAAGAACATGTTACTCGTGTAGTTTTTAGAAAACATGCGTTTTGGAAAAATGTCTATTGTAAACACGTGAGGAACCATATATGGAAATTTAATTGACCTTGCATTTGTGCTATGAAAATGAAACCTTTTGAAAAAAGTCACACAAGTAAAAAAAAGTCTTGTAATATGCTCCAATAACACCGACGTTTTCAAATTTCCATGTATGCTCCTTGTAATGGGTTAAGCTAGAATCTGCTAATATATTGGCCTGGTGAGGCATGTCTAATTCTAAATTCTTTATTATGGGTGCATTATGAACAGAATAATAAACACAAAACACTCAGCAGGGTCAGGGATTGTTTGGCGGCGATGCACATCTTTACCACATCCAATCGATATCTCAGTCAGATGGGAGCTTGTTCGGATGGATGAGAGCACATTATGCACAAAAATGTTCCATGTAAGAAAGCTGCCGTAGTGCTTAACATTTCTTAACATGTGGTTCAACTCTAAACACAGAAAAGTAACTTCTAGTTCCTGTTTGGGTCCTGACTTTAATTCCTGGGAGTATCTGGTCAAAACAGCCAACAAGCTAACTTTTCCAAGCACCAGTTCACTGATTCGAAAACCTTCCCAAACAAAACCGCAATGATTTCCCTACTCCATTCTTTTAACCTCCCTTCTGTTTGTCTTGGCTGACATCCACACAGCCATCTGAGCCACCAGCTCATGGAGACCAAGACTGACTCCCTCTGCATGTTGCCCGGGGTGGTTGTCTGCCATCCATGCTGACATGCACAGCACAGGCCAGCTCTAAAGGGTGGATGAATAATGGACGACTTAGATGTCGTCCATTATGTTTTTCATCTCGCCAACCAATGTGTATGGAGCTGTCTCTTTCTCCCCCTCTCTCTCCTTTGTCTTCAACTCCCCCATCAAGAACCAGTGTTTCCAAGGATACGTTCACGTCACTCCAACTAAAGGAAGAAACGTTTATGACTTTAGCTTAGGAGTTACCGATAAAGATGCAGCGTGTGCATTTATATTGAGGACAATCCCTGCAATATTTTTTTTCTATAAACTCTACAAACAGCGAGTCTGGTTTCAACTAGCATAAAAATCTTACTGTTGTGGAAGAAAGAAAGGAGCCAATAGCAGTTGCTAAGAAACTGCTGAGGTGATGGTGTCGGACAGTGATAATTATACTTCTGGAATGTGATCGCTTGTGAATAATTTATCCAGCATGTGATGGAGAGACGAGCACGAGGAATGTTGCGTCCCCCATATGTGTCAGAACCAAAGTAAACACTGTGACGAGAAGTCTGCTAATGGAGCCTCTTGGAAGACCTCTGGCATAGCCAAATGAAAGAGAGCCTCGCCAGTGAATATGAAATAAATAAGTGTTATTATGATTTTGGCTGGAGGAATCCTCAGATGGGGAAAAAATGACATAGCCTACATCAGGACTCAGTGAGAAACAGAGAAGACATTGTAACAGCTTGTTACCGCAAAGAATACAATCGCTGTCCCAATTTGCCAAGTTAGCAGTGAATGGCTGCTTCGTTTTTGTTTAACAACATTTGAATAGTCTCCCTCCTTCAGTATACACATTGTTCAGGTTTACTTAACTTGGAATAATCAAGAGAATAAGTTACATTTCTAAATTGTTTTCCCCAGAAAAACGTGAATTGATAAGCATTATTAATTAATTTTTTTCCACTGTAGGGTGGTCCTGAGCAGCCACAGTCAATCCATTTGCTCTGGCTCACCATGAGTGTTTCTTTAGCATACCACACAGAGTTGGTTTACCTGAACCCTTTATAAATCTCCACTTACTGTGTGATAAGCACATTTCTGTTATTATAACATCTCTGCCAACATGCTGCTGGTAACCATGAAAGGCTTTTAGTGTGAAGCAACAAAAGCAGGAAATGCTCTGTGTACATCGGTAGCAAAAACACCGCCTTAATAGAGCAGGAAGACATCAGAGAAAAGTAAAATATGGCTGATATTCAGCACAGTTTTCGTTCATGCAGCGAGCAGACCACAATGATGCTACTGCACATCAGCCCCCAGTCAAGCCTGCACCAAGGAGGCAAACTGTTAATGCAAGAACTAAAGAGGTCAAAGTATAAAGGATGACATACACATCAGAACCCATGTGCATGCCTTTTTCCAAACATAAATATAGATTGTATAAACCTGGCACAAACGTTCTCACTTTCTTTCTTAGCAAGGACAGACAAGGATACTGGTCATGGAAAAGGATAGCTGCTCCAGCAGTGATGTGCTTGGTGTCTCGTCATTTTCCTTAATAACATTTTTTAACTTGTTTTTTTGGGGGGTTTTTTTTGAACAAATTGTGACATTTTAAGAAGAATTGTGACAGATAAAAATTCTCTGGTCTGGTTGATGAAAGGGTTTTAAAAAGTTATTCACACAGGTATGAAAAACATTCTTGGGTGTTATTTATCAAGATTTAAACATTAAGCAAACTCAACTGGAATCACATTGTTAATCATAAGTTGCCGAATCTCATCCTGAGCAAGTTCATGATAGCATTTTTTTCAGTGAAGCTTTGTCTGCTTTATGCCAATCAGTAGGGCATAATAAAGTACAGAAATTATAAATGTGACCTACCTACATTTTTAGGAAAATGTAGAATGAAAAGCTAATAAATGGCATTTTTTCTGGATAATTTTAGTTGCTCTGGAACAATGCTGGGACAAAAAAATCACCCACTAAGGTCTCCAAGTTCTGGAAGTGAATTTCTTAATAATAGCAATATATAATGTAATCCTCTCAGAAAATTCTTGGTCAAGCAGTTTGATTTTTTGATTTTAAAAAAATAAATAAAAATAAAATAAAATGAAATAAAGGAAAATGGAAAAAGGCAAAGGTACAAGACTGTGTACATAATTACAGTCTACTCAACCTACTCATCCCATAGCCCAGTGCCATTCCCAGATTACAGTTAGAATTAATTTAATCCTTTCTGTTATCAGAATGTTTATATTTTTAATAATGGTATTGTATAATGGCATCTTGGTTTACGTTTTTGTAGTTTGTGTAATAAAGCATAGGGCAGCGATCCTTGTGATATGGTGTTTCGTTCCTGACGGCAATCATGCCTACACAGGCATCCTGCCGTTCATGGGTTTAAACATTTCCATGGTAACAGCTACCTCTACCACTTAGTGGTTGAGTAGTACTCTTCTTCAGCATCACAAATAAAATGGGTTATTAATAAAACAAGGTTGATCTCATTCAGAAGCACATACCATCATTTGACAATGTTTTATTTTGTAGCAAGTCTGGGTTGGATGGTTGTTTTTTTAATTTCACCTAACTGTTGAGCTCCATTGCACATACTGCACAGAGAGCAAGAGGAAGATTGAAAGGGGTCCAGCAATTCAATTTTGCCAGGGGGCCCCCTACAGGATAATCCAGCCATGCAGCCAGTTGCTAAATTTAGCTTTTAAATGTCACTATCAGGATAGCAGCACTTAAAAGTTGCATGTCATTGTTGTTCCTGGCAGTTTAACAAACACCCTAACTTACAGTGGTTTAGGGTGTTTGTCTTTCCTGCAGATGTATTTGACAAAGATGGGATGTGACAGGGATCCTCTTTTACATCGTTTCATGTACTGCTAGCCAACAGCATGCTCTCAAATTTCATGACCAGAATCAAATCAGTTATTAATGTTTTTAATAAATTCAACATTTCAGGATCTCATTGTAGAGTACTCAGGCTCAGGCTTACCCTAATATCTAATATATATATATATATATATATATATATGTATATATATATAATATATATTTATGATATATATATAGGGCTGCCACAACGATTATTTTGATAGTCGACTGTACCGATTATTTTTGCGATTAGTCGACTAATCAATCATGCATCCATGGACGTATACTGTACAGCTTATTGCACCAGCAGACTGCTGCTTATATAACTATCATTAGCTTACAGCTTTAAGTGTTTAAGAGTATGTGCTAACTAAAAATAAAGACAAGATGATGTTTATTAAATTTTAATGAAATTTGCAGATTGTTTCGGTGAAGTTTTTAAACTCAGCCTGTGCTCCTTGCTATCTAAAATAATAACAGGACACCGGAGTAATTCTTCCGAGCATCTCACACTTCTGATAATCAGTTGTCTGCTTGACGCTTTATTCAGCTGTGTAAAAACCATAACTTTAATCTCAGCCAAACCTGATTTACTCAGGAACAAATAAAATACTAAAAAAAAGCCAAACAATAACATTTTTAAGTTATCTAAGTGACTTATATATCATGTTTAACTGGATAGCGGAAAGACGGCGGTGGGTTTGAAAACGATTTGCCGGGAGTCGTGTGTTCTCTACCGCTCTAGTGATGCCTTCCCGGTAGCTATCGAGCTTGGAACAGCTGTCTCCGGAACAACGTCGGATCTGCTTTTGAAAATATGTGTGTCTTGATAAACTGAGCAGATATTGAGTTTACACAGCTACATTCTCGACCTGAAAATATGTTAAACGTTTATTTTGTGACCCAGAAAGAATAATAAGAGTAATATTAAAACTATCTGATTGAGAAATCACTCATCTTTGGAAAAGAGAGTTTATTACAGAGAAATGCTCTTTCCAAAATAAAAGCTATACTATACGCTTCTTCTGGGCTATATTCTCAGCAGCATATTAAACATATCAGGTCCCCATAAGGAGAATCATGTGCTAACGGCTGTCTAAATGACTCGGGTAAAGTTTGTAGCATGCTTGTTGTTTTTGTCTGCTTCCACTTGTCTTTGCACTAGGATGATGTCGGCGTAAATGTGCAGTCATATTCGTTGTATTCCCACTAGTACTGTCAGCGTTAATCTTGCTAAAATGACGTTAACGCCACAACACGGAAAATCTCGGTTAACGAGCTATTGCGGATCGCCCCGTGCGTGGAGCTGGACGGCGTCAATGCGTTAATAAGCTAACTACGCTAACGCACTAGTACCCACCAATGTAATTGAGCATTGCGTGGCACATTCGACATACTGTTTTACTTATGTCCATGACGCGCTTACCTTCAGGGTCATACTTCACATGAAGACCAAAATAGTTCCAAAGGCCAGATCTGAATTAGGGTGGGGGAGGTTCAATTTCGGGTAGCGTTGAGACAATTGCCATGTTGCAACGAGCTTAGCTTCTGTCTCGCTAGCTTACTTACATAGTGATTACGTCAAAGGGCAATCCTCTCAGAGATGCATGAAAAGCAAACCAATAATCTTCTATGATGAAAAGGGGAGACGAACTGTTTTCCACATCAGTTTTTCATCTGTGCCTCTTTTTTCCCCTGCTTGGATATTGATTTTAAAATGGGAGCACCTGTGGCGGTTTCCTTATTTCCTTGGGCTCCCACCCAAAAAAATCTGAATTTCAGTGGGTTTTATTGTTCATGTACCTTCTGATTGGACTAATGTTCTGGGCGATCTGTATGATTTCTAATTAAGAAAGATTGTCAAAAACAAATCTGACATTCTGCTGTATGCATGTGATAAACTTTTATATATGTAATTTTGGGTCCTGACATTTATATTGATGCTAATTTCCACACACCTAAACACTGTTGTATGCTACATATACCCCAAATGGCAAAGACATTACCTAATGGCAGCAGCTTCTCACCACAGGACAGTGCGCCAAACCACAGCTCAGAAACTGCTCAAGAGCAGCTTTAGGAAAATGACAAAACAGGATTATTATAGCACCATCATTAAGTAAGAAATGTCCTTGTGCAATATTTCATGTTTGTGTTCTACCACAAGAAAATGGTGAGCATTAAAGCTGCTAAACATCTGCACAGACCATGGTAGTTTACTGGTTACTTTATAACTCAAAGCACTGCTGTACCCAAGTACAACCTTACAGAGCAGTTAGTTATGCTTTTGATAAAAACAAATATGCATCAGTTATGTCTTGATGTATGCTCAGTCATCCATGTAGGTAAATCCCAAAAGGTTGATTCTGTTCATCTGGACGACCAGATGAACAGAATCAATACTTGTAGCTTTTGTTGGTTCTAAACTGTTCTCTGGTCGTTGCTTCCTCTACATGTGACGTTTTCATCTTTGATAGATGATGCTGATGATGGAAAGGACATGTCCTTGCTTAGATGGGGAGGTTGTTTCATGGAAATGCATACGCATTCACAATAATACAGAGTGATGCACACAGCCAACCTACAGGCTGGATGGCTGTAATGGTGCCATATACACTGAGGCTAAAGACCACCCTCCATTCTCTTGTGTCTCAGCAGTAAGAGCTGGAGGACACATTTATGGTGATGACAGCACGGCTTCTCAGAGCAAGGTTTAACCTTACTTTGCATAGGATCGAGTGTCATATTGAGGAAAGGACATCTCTGTTTCATTGTTGTGTCTGTTTTAGTTAGTAGCTGTGGATGTTTCTTCTGTTTTTTAACAGACACAAATGTAAGTGGACACATCAGATTTAGGAAGATTTAGCAGGGGTGGAAGCAAAAAGGTTACCAATTTGAAACTAATCTTAAGTTAAAGCATATTATATATAAGGTTAATCACATGTATTTATCAAATTAGAAATCCTTTATTTGCTAGGTTAAATTTGCTGAATTTTAAACGGGGTAGTATAAATATTGTTCCAAGCAATAATAGGTATATGTGTAATGTGGCAGCAGAAATCTTTTTTACTCTTTATCCAAGTTTAAAAAGCTGAAAATTTGTCCTTGTGTTTGTATTATGAGAGACGAAACTGACTCACTTTAAACCAAAGATGTCAGCTGGAACCTTCAAATGAACAGGCCATTATTTATAACCAAGTGCAACACAGTGACTCCAAGCTACGACCTCGTAATGGTATTTTATCAGTGGCAGCAAATGATAAGCATGGAGTATAGAGCTGATGGATTCAGCACTGGCTTTGTCACTGTCCTGGTAGCTCACTCAAGATAATTAGCTGCTGGGAAGCGGAGTGTCTTGTCCCCTTTAAGCCTGTTTGTTGATCAAAGGCATTTGACGGACTTACTAATCCCCTCTGACGGTTAGAAAGGAACAGTGGCATCGAAGTGTGGAGTGGCAGCTGACTACACAAGGACTGGGAATCTGTTTATTATCACTTTAATTCATGTTTAAGATTTCCCTTTGTAAAATAGAGCTCTTATCGGAGGTGTGTTTAGTTAAGAATTCAGACCTGTTTTATATTTTTCTCATATGAAATCATTGGTTGCCTCGGTGAGGTAAAGGTCCCCCAATTTCACACAAATTCTGACACTAATGAAGGCATAAATATACAAATGTAGTTTCATTTTCAGGACTAAGTCATTTCATAAAACTACTTTACAGTATAGTTTAGGAGTTAATTAGTTATGCTTTGGCTGGTTCAGAGGAAGTGGGATTGGTGGAGGAACCGATCAAGGACCACAGGACTTACTGGGGTCGTTATTTTTAGACTTGGCTCACTTATTATTATTATAACTTAAAAATTACTTACAAAAAATGTATTATCAGTCATAGTTTAGGTGTCCACACTAATTGGTTTAGGTTTAAAAAAAAGACAGCTCGTTCACAACTTTAAATTTTTATTAGAAAATTTGGTATGAAAAGATCCACTAAATATAATATATAGTGTGCCTTCTGAAAGGTTAGGAAACTTTTAAATGCACTAATTGCCTCAGCCGTAAAAGTTCACCTACATAAACATAAACCCAACTGTTGTGCATTGTCTTATAATTTTGACAATGAGCCTGTTTAAGGCTAAAGTTTTGTTGCCACATTACACTGTCAAAATGACAGAAGCAGATTTTTCTAGAGAATGCAAATGATTCATTAACTAAACATAGAATGAAATGCGGAGGCCAGCATTCCCACTTTATTTATTTTAAATTCAAAGGACATAAATCTTCAGTATTGTACAAAAGGCAGCTTTGAAGCTCATTCTTACTTGTTCAGTCTCTATCTCTCCATCAGTTTCCCGGCTTTGTGATTTTGAACAGAGGCTTTTGAGCTGACAACTTAAATACGTATTGAAGGGAACAACAAATGCCATTTAAATTAGCAGCCTCTGTCTCCAGGGAGCTTCGCTCTATGGCTGCTGATAAAGCCATTTGGGAAATTAACTGAACGGCCAGAATTTTGTAAGAACAACATGCAGACTGCACCCATAGTACTTTGAAAGAGGAGAGTTTGTGTTTTTAGTCTTTGAAAAAACATACATTTAAATTCAAAGTGGTCAGTTTTGACAGAGCAGTTTTAGATCACTGGGGATGATTTAAGTTCCAGGCTCCTTTAATGACAATGATTTGCTCTGTGAAGCAAAAGATTAATTTTTGTAAGTGGATTTAAAAATGTAAATGAGTTCCCTAATAATTAGCCTCACAGTGTTTCTCTTCAGGCATTGTCAAAGACGATTTTAACTGACTGATGTTTGCTCTCCTTTAGAGCAAAGGTTTTCACCAAAATATTTATTGTTAATGTCATACATGTAAATTTTCATTAGCTTAACAAAATTCTGCATCACTATCCCGTCAAATCTGTCAATGTATTTGGGCAATTGACATTGAAGTTGTGGACATAGATCAAAAGTGTAATCCATGCAAAACCAAACATTAAATTACAACCTGGATCTGTTATTATAGATGTCATCTTACTGATGTCAGTGCTGAAACACACAATGTGATTTGATTTTTCAGGCTTTAGGTAACGTGTGGTAACTGTTTAAACATGCTTTAATTACACATATATTATCTCTGGCAAAACTCAAATATTGCCCATATTTACTATAACATGCAGAAATCCAACTTTGACAAATGCTACATTGTCTTAGTCGTTGGATTGCTCTATAGTGTGGCCAAGCACACTGCATAGCATATTCTGAAGACTCTGAAATATTAAACGGTTAAGTATGCAGTGTCATAGTGAGAAAAAATGGCATTTAGGTTAATATATTTCTGTCATATTTTGATTCTCTAAAGGATCCCCTTCACGAAAAACATGCAGGCATCGTCCTCGTATCGCAGCTCATAATTAATTAACCATTTACAATATGCTTTTAAAGTTCAGTGTCATGTTTGCTAAATAAGGAATCTGATGTATAAACGATAGAGCTAAACATGAGGAGCTGCAGTATGTCGCGCTCCAAAAGTGTCATGACAGGACGAGAGGCTGGCAGCTGGACAGCTGTGCATCTCTAAGGCACAGCAGCATTAATTGTTTTGTCAGCCAGCACTCCCAGCAAAGCAAACAGAATCTGGCTGTCAGAAGAGCCCCTGCTGTACTTCCACCAGAGCAGTCAAGTGTAAGCAGGTTAAATATTACCTCACAGCCCAAGTCAGAACCTGATAAAAGAAATTAATCCGTGATATTCACCAGAATTGCATATATCGAATCTAAACATTTCTGTACGGAGATTTACTTCTTTTTTCATATTTGACTTATTTATGTTAATTGCAGGCTACGCTCCCAGAGTTAGGGGGGAGGCTTTACTGGAAACTTGTGTGGGGTAGAAGTAAATTCTAATGATGTTGATACGTGTACCATTAGTTCCAAGAAGAGGTCAAAGAAAGTCAGGCATTACATAATGCACCTCCAAGTCAAAGTAAATTAAATTTAAAAAAGCCCAAAGCTTGTTTCATCCCTGGGTATGCTTGGTCTAAACTTCACACCGATGTGCACATTAAACAGTCTGGTGAAATGAAATCACCTCGGTTGCTGGAACGTTGCTCAAACTCCGTATCTGCCAAAACACACAAGGGAGATCATTAAAAGTAAGAAGAGACTGAGTCCCACTTGCCAGCCACCTCACCAAACTCTGACACCATCTATTAGTTTGGCACAGTAGTGCTATCTCCATTTATTGCTCTATCTAAACACAAATGTCAGTAACTATGTGCTCTGACACAAACAAACGCTCAGTGGGCTGAACTACCATTCATTTCATACCATGGCTGCAAGGCGCCTCTGTCCAGTGTTATGCAGACAGTCTAATGAACTCACTTATAAAACTGGTATTTCAATAACATGTCTGTTCTCAGAAATAGGAGTACATTTAAGATCTGCTGCCTCTTAACAGGTTCACTGAGAAGTCTTTAAAACAAAGATAGTAAGTGAATATTGTCTTTAAAGGTTTCTGCTTCATACAGTGCTCTGCTTTTATCAAGAATTGGTAAAATTCAACAAAAATATTCTCCACTTTAGAATAGTCACCCTGAACACTGTCAGATAGATTGAACTCCATGAATGTGACTCACAGCTCTCCTTCTGCAATAAAAGTGTGTTAAGTTTGACCTTTGAGTCATTGAGATCTTTTACAGATATCGACTCTTTGCAGGAAGGCCTTCTGTGCTGCTGAAATCACAAAGCTCAAACTTGAGTTTCAGACTTGGTAATTTAACCACATCGTCACTGTGAACTGCTATTCAGCTGTGCACCTGTGTCAAAGACATTTCAGTCAAGTGATGAAGGTTGAGCAGGCAAAAACGGAGTCCTTCTAGTAATGTGTAAATGCACATGAAGTTTTAATATTCAATTTGTTCAAACAAAAGGTTATGTCAACCCTGTCTGAAATTCTGCTACCAGGTTTCTGTGCAGTTATTTGAAACGCTATACATATAAAAGCCAGCCAATTGTTCAGTCATCATAATCATCATACTTCTGCTATCAGAATTTTAAAACAGAAGTCACAGCTCTATTTATAAAGACAGTATGGTTTGTACCTTTAATTTGCACAAAATACCACAAAATAATTTTCAAGTGCAGATTTTTGTAGTTTGCACTAATATTTTCACATTTTGCACATAAAATAACATACAGGAAATTTAGTGCATCATGTGTGCAATTATGATAACTGTGTGGATTTTTTGATATTTTGGGGACTATTATGAAATATTTAATATAGGGAATTCTCAGCTTATAGCTTAATAAGAAAAATGAAATTAACAGATTTCAGGAGAACTGTCTTCATAGCTGCTAGATTACATTACATGAAACGTGGCACATGCCTAACGTATCGCTGTCCAACTGCTATAACACATACCGCATGGCACAGATGGAGCAGTGAAACTGTGTAGGTGCAGCTCTCGTTGCTTTTTCTGTGACGACACACTAATGTGCGGCTAAAACCGTGGTCTTTCTTCCTTTGTCTTTTTCTCCCATCTCTTTAACATGAAGAGAAAGTAACGTAGTCTATACCAGGTGGGGAACAGATGGATCCTAGTAAACCTACAGAAACGGCAGTCATCCAACCTGCAACAATTATTGGACAAAAATGGATGGATATAAGCTCAACAGCCTGGGAACAACGGCAAGAATTTGTAACATTTGTCTGGCTCTGTTTGTACCTTTGGTTGTGATTCTTTATAGTTCTACCAATATTTCAGGCTACCACAAAATCCTTGATGTTTGGCCCAGTGGATCACCAGTGTGCATTTAACACTACACCACTGTAGACTGAGCCTATAGCTTGCTGAAGTCCCAGAGAATCAGAGAAGCCTGATGATAAATCGCCATCGTCCAAGGGTCACTGTCACTGTCCCTGCTGTACATGGGAGAAACCTCATGGGCTTCGTCAACCTAAAGGCACTGGAGGAAAAAAAAAAATCAAACGTAATTTACTCTTGCCATGGATCAATGAAGCCTATTTGGTGTTTCAGGAGCACTACTAGTGTTTGTCAAACTCTGCTCTTGTGTATCCAGTGTGGTGATATAAAAACATCTCTGGCAGAGATAATGTTGCAGCCAATCGGCATTCAGCTAGACTATATTCTGTTTAAAGGAGAAATGTTCGTTTGAGTTCATATTGATCCAACTCTTGAGATCATTGTGTAAGTGTGTGCAGGCATTACACTTCCATGTGCACATATACAGCCCCTTAAACTCTATATTAAATTAGAGAATGTTTGTTTGCAGAGATTCTGACCTTGGAATCTTTATGAGAAAAAGAATAACACAATGTCTGTAGCTTTCAGTAGAGCTGCTTCCTGCTGAAAAAATGGTCCCCATAAAATATCAGCTGTGTGGTCTGTGACACAGATGTTAAGAAGCACAAGTGTAGCAAACACAACCCATATTTAGTTTGAATTTGATTAAATACTATAGAAACCCATCGATCCATCCATCCAAGCTTTGTGCTACTTATCTGGTTCCAGGTCATGTCCAAGCAGAATAATCTCGCCTTGTCTCTAAAGGAGAACCTAGCCACCCTAATTTCTGCCATTTGTGTGAGCAGTGTCATTCTTTGGGTCACTACCCAGAGCTCATGACCTGGAGAATGTCAACATAATTTGTACAGTAAATTGGCAGGTTTGCTTTCACATTTAGCTCTCATCAATGCAACAGTGTACATGTGACAGCAGATGCCCCACCAATCCATCTGTTCCTTCCCTACTAAAGACCAAGAACAAGTGATACCAAGTGAGCCCTCTGACCACCAGGTGGTCAGAGGGAACGGTGGTGCCAGTATCCGGCAGCCTCGCCTCTGTCAGTGCGCCCCAGGGCAGCTGTGGCTACAATGTAGCTTGCCATCGCCAGTGTGTGAATGTGTGTGTGAATGGGTGAATGACTGAATGTAGTGTGAAGCGCTTTGGGGTCCTTAGGGACTAGAAAAGCGCTATACAAATGCAGGCCATTTACCAGGCCATTTTTACCTAAAACTCGTAACTTATTCCAGACCTCACTGAGTGCGCAGAGTATATTTTGTTTGTGAAATTGTGGATTAAGGATTCTGTAAAATTTTATCAAAATCTCACAACCAGAGGGTATAAAGAAACACTTATATGCTGTCTTGCAAAGCACCATGAGTGTGTTGCTCAGCCACAACAATACTATGCGTACTTTAAATGCAGATTGGTTGAAAAGCTGGGCCGAACAGAAACCCATCCATCCATGGGAAGTAAATCTCTTTTTAAATTTGGAATTCTGTCTGTTCCACCACAAGGACTGAGGTAAAGAACCAACAGTATCACCAACAGAAACGACAATATCCCACATTATCAGTTGTGCCACATATTCATAACACTGCCCCTGCTGACAGCACACAGATACAACACCAAAAAAGCAGCCACAAGGGGAATTTAATATACATATTGTATATTAATGTACATATTGTGACACTGAAAACAGGTTAGAAGTTTAGAGACATGATATAATTTTACTCTTTTTCTTTTTTTTTGCATTCCTGCACATCATAGCAGCATTTCTGGTCCCACTGACATTTTTCACGCCTGTCATTTGCTCATCAGTGTATTACCCTGTGCTTTTGGAGCAAAGGGCAACTGAAGTTAAACAACTTTCATAAATGAGGCCAGCTTGACATTGTTGGCAGAATGTCAGCAAAGGTCAAATATTCCTTTCTTAAATGCGAAGCAGGGAAGCGTCGGCAAGTATTAACATATTAATGATGTGCTGTTCTCTACAGAAATATGCCTAGTGGATGACTTAATTCTCTCACTAGTTAAAGGTCGGTCACATTGCAACTCGTCTGGATACATGAAAGAGAAAGAATGGCATAGAGGCTGGAGAAATGCAGTTCTTTGAAATCCTGGAAAATGTTTTTACCAGTTATTTATTTTTCTAATAAATTTGTAGTGTAGTGTATCAAGTGGAACAGTATTATGTGTTTTGTAATTTAGGAATGATCATTTAATATGCTTAATGAAACTCCATATAATATTCAACCTGTCCAATGTGTCATTTATTTACATTGCCTGCAGCACAGTCACTGGTCTGAGTAGTTTTTCGCACCCTGCTTCCATGGAAGCCAAAGCATGACATAAATTTTACATGAGCTGAAGCTAATCCGCGGCGGGCTGATTAGGTGCTAAAAAGGGAGTAATTCACCAGATAATGAATATAGCTTGATAAAAATGTTCTGCAAATGTCAATGATGATGCATAATCCCTCAATAACTGTCACATCCCCTCCTTCTTCTTTTACCCCATTGGCTTTCAAGTCTTCTTCCAGTAATTTAGAAAAATAAAATGGATGCGTTAAATTGTACCAGTGATATATACACCCAAACATGTATGAAAACACATTTATCATACAATAATGCCTTTAGACAACAGCTGCATACTCCCATCAAGCTGCCACAAAGTGAAAAGAATGACTGAAGTGTTTTACAGTCAGCAGAACTGTGTACTTTTCAACTCACACAAACAGCTTGACATCTGTCATTCAGAGTAAGGTTTCAGCTTGCAGGTTTTTTGCTCTTTCGTGACGGCTTATAATAGCACATCTTGCAGTCCAAGAAATAACCAAGTGAATCCCTCTTTGAACAAAGAGGGTTTTCTAGCATTTTTCAAAGTACGATCCAACAAATCAGAGAGCTCAGTGAGGAGTGAGGTGAAGGAGGATTGCGGTGGGCTGAGAAAAAGGTCCAGGCTACACTCAGTTATCTTTCCAAACATGCGAGAACACCCACATTCCCACCCGAGCAACAGCGGCGCGGCCATTGTCTGCTAGAGGCGAGGCACTCAGGTGACGATGTGACAGTAGCTATTGTGTGCCAGTCCTGAGATGGGTACTTTATAATGAACTGGGAAAGCAAGTGGCAGCCTGTGGCACCACGGGGCTGTCAGCGTGCTCCGTCGGCATGCATTGGCAGTGCAGATGTGACATTTAGCTGGCCGTTGCCCTGCTGGTCCCCCCTTTTGAGCTGGAAGAGGAGATAATGACATGGCTCACTCTCCTGGTTAGAGCAGTACACTATGTGCCCAATGTCACTCATGACCTTTAGCATTTATGTCACAATATTTGTCATTCTCATTTATCACAAGCTCACCTTGACGAATTTTCCTCGCTCTCTTGTGGACGCAATCAACACAGTTCAATTCCTTGCTAAAGCTAGGAATCAATACTGAAATGTCAGCCTCTGCACTTTTGTCTCCGTGTGTTTTTCCGAGTGCCTCAATGCTGTGATGCACGTTATGCAAGATGAGTAAAATTGTAATCGGTGGCTCATGATTAAGCAAAGAATGGCGGATCAAATGGTCTGGGGATTCACTGAAGATGAGAGAGACGATAGAAACATCTGTCAGACTTTTCAGGTATCCTTCAATACTGTACGTCTAGATAAACAAGAAGCCAAGTCTGTGAACGTCCTGCTTCTGGAAAAAGAAAAGACATTAGTGAATGCAATATTCAGCTGCTGTTCTGGTTGGTTTGCATTAAAACAGAATGATGAAGTTTCACTTGAGTGGACAAGTGTTTATTGTCCTTACATGTTTACATCTCAAAGTGACAAGTAATTCACTAAAGTGTTAAAATGACACTGGGAAACCATGCCAGAAGTTCATTTGGATGTAAATATTTTGTGATTTTTCTAGCCTTCCATAATTATAAAATTAATTTGTGTTTTGGACCTTTAATTGGACAGAAAAAGCAGTGACATTTGAAAATGGGACCCATGGAAACTGAATTTTATTTATTTATTTATTTACATTTTACATTTTTGACAGACTCCTAATTGGAAGACTAATTAATATTGGGATAATAGTAAACAAAACTATTATTTTCTATCAATTCTCCAACCAGTAAACATAAAATCCTCATCAAAGGCTCCTAATACTAGAGATTTAAAAACAAACAAGGAGCTACCGTGACCCAATTCATTTGCCTTTTTGCTGTGGAGCATGCATGCCGCAATGCTCCACAGCAAAAATGATGAACTGTGCCCCTTCAGTTGTCAGTTGGAGCCTACTCAGATCAGCCGGTAGATGAGTAGCTATTTCGACATGTGTGCTCCCTTGGCAGGCAGTGAAAGACAGAGAGGAGATGGAGGTGGGGTGGTGGTGATGGTGAGCAGGGTATGTACAAAATACCGGAAGAAAGTTTAGTTGCTGAGGCAGATAAGGAGCTCTACAAGCTGCGGGGTGGCTTTGAATCAGATTCAAGCCGTGCTATCAGAGAAGTCAAGCAGTTCATTATTACATGAAGTGCATATAAAACGGGGATTAAAGATGCAAAAATGGGCTCAAATGCTAATCCTCTTCAACAGGTGCAGGAGTGTTGATTACGGTAATGCCATGAGTGGTTCACTGAGTGTTTCCTCACTACTGCTGCAGAAGCTAATGAAAATCATTATTTATTTATTATTTATTTTGGGGGTTTTTTAGTCAATTTTCCAATATTAGGTAAATGGTTTCACAAGTCTTTCTATACAATGCACAAATCCCCAACAACCTAAGACTATCTCTAAAAGAAAGGTGCTGAAAGACAACGCTAAGATAAGATAAAACCGACTAGTGTTCACATAGAAAATGACAGGGACAGAAAGCCCCAATGGAGAAAACCTATTTCATCAAAGAACTGACAGTTCTGATGCTGCAGGAGCTCATCAAGTGCGGGAACAAAAGCTCAGGAGTCAGTGTGGATATTCCTAAATTGATCGCCTTTAAGACGTCTTCTTTTTTTGCTTGATTATATATTCAAGATTATTGAGAGGTGCTTACTGAAGGCCACGGGAGATACAGGGAAACCTTTCTGGCAAAAAAGAGCTCAAGCTCAACCAGGGCATCCTCTGCACTCTCTGGTTGTCATGGTAACTTATTAGACACTGCAAGAGCAGACAGATGCACATTTTTCAGTCCTATTGGCCTTTTTGAACAGTTATATGGTGTACGTCTCATCAGTTTCTCTGCATGCATACTTTTGAGCATGGCATCTTCAAACATTAGCAACGATCTTCACTGAGAATCTATATGGATATACGTGCACAACCTCCTTTCCATAATGCAAAATGATAAGTTTCATGCAAGTTTGCTTTTTCCTTTAAGGACAGCCATGTAAATAAAGCTTGTATGTCTCAGACAAGCTGTTTCTACATTACCAATTCTGCCATTTCAGTGAGAGCACTTGCAGAGCACAACAGGACAAATATTGCACAAGCTGCCAGATGGTGGCCTAACTGATGCATTCATGCCATAGGGCAGCGGTCCCCAACCTTTTTTGCGCCACGGACCGGTTTATGCTTGACAATATTTTCACGGACCGGCCTTTAAGGTGTCGCAGATAAATACAACAAAATAAAACTAGTACCAGTACCGAAAAAAAGAAGAATTATTCATAACACACGTGAAAATACCCAGGAAAACCGAGTTAACGATAAAGACGATAACAAAATAACGCTGAAAACCGATAAAAACCCTGAAAACCATACATTTCATACCTGAGCCTCAACTCTCGCAGCCCGGTACCAAACGACTCACGGACCGGTACCGCTCCGAGGCCCGGGGGTTGGGGACCGCTGCCATAGGGCACGTGGTTGCACCGTACAGCTGTACTTTGTCAGGAAGGGTGTTAAATACATTGAAAACTTCTGGCAACAGTTATGCTAATTAGTGCTAACCAGTTTTAAGTAGTATAATGTATCAAATGTACTAAAAAAAAAGTTCGGAGAGCTTTCCTTGTGAAGCAGATTAAAATCAGCTGACGTGAGGCAGTGGTATGATGGTATGAGGTAAACTCACACCTCCACCTCTACAAACACAATGGCTGCACCTAATCTATGGGATTTATAGAACTCCCTCTCAACTTTGTCTGTTGCATTATCTCACGTTGGACAGCTGGCTAACGGCAGTGTGGTCGCCATGGAAACGTGCTCAGTTCCTGACAGAGAGAAATAAGACACAGAACAGTTTTTTACAACTCTGAGATATAAAAGAAGCCATGGAAAGAAA
The DNA here is from genome assembly GCF_018398535.1 of Haplochromis burtoni. Classification (NCBI taxonomy): domain Eukaryota; kingdom Metazoa; phylum Chordata; class Actinopteri; order Cichliformes; family Cichlidae; genus Haplochromis; species Haplochromis burtoni. The sequence continues at coordinate 525,641 of NW_024582465.1, forward strand.
CTTGTGAAGGGCACTTTCTTTTGTTTCTTCTATCAGCTGCCACCAGTGTTTGAAGATCCAGAACTGTGGGCAGATTGTTTTTTTTTTTCCGCTACCAAGAATGTCAGGCAACTTTAAACTAAATGTGACCCCTGGATAGCATTATAACTGTTTTACATTGTATATTTTACCAATGACTAATTGTTTCACTGTTTGTTCGCCAGTGAACTCTGTGAAATCTCTGCCTTGCAAAAAGCCACAAGGCGCTCTGCCCAGTTATTAGAAACAAAAATATACAAAAAAAATTTTTTTTCTTTATTTTACAACCAAGAAATTGGGGCTCACACAGATGGTTCGTATTTGCTGTTGCCTTTGAACTCCTACTGAAACATTTCTTTTTCTCTCTCCCTCATTCTCTTCCTTTGTGTCAGTGGCAACAATTTGCAAACTAAGGATGATTTGCAGTCCCGTGCAAAAACTCGTTTTTGATTCAAGCCCTTGTTACCTCGTTTAGTTTGCATAAAGTATTTTAATGAAACTGAGGTCCCTCATCACACACAGTCTGTAAGCATACTGTCAGTTCAGAAAGCGACTAAGACTGTCAGGGGAATGATGCGACTTAATTATGGAGTGCTATCAATTTTCAGTAAATAACACCTTTTCTAAGCACCTATGCTAGATGTTATATTCTTTTGGTATTTAGTCTTGATAATAAAAGAGAAATTAATATGCATGTCACAGGAGCAACATTCACGGAGACACTGGGATCACAGTGATTAGTGGAAGGGTGTCCAAAGCAAAGAGGAATACTTATACTGAATGAAAACAGCCATGTTGGAGCAGCCTTTCAACCCATCTCTCGCCAGCAAAGTTGACCCAGACAACAAAGTAAAGCTAGTTTTTGGCTACGAGCCCGACACGTATTAGCCAGAGGTCCCTTTACTACGGTTCGGAGCCGCGGACCTGAATTATATACGCACGGAATAGTTTTCTATATGAGATCGCTGCAAAAAGTGCAACCTTACCTAATGTCCACCCTACTGTTACTCATTTATATTAAGATTTAAACATCTAGTTGGTATTGGTATGGCGAGTTACCTTCAGTAATAGTAATAAATCACACGGCAATAGTACATTCATGTAGTTGTAAAAAAGCATAATGATATAATAGGTAATCCAAAGTATTCAGAATACGTTACTGTCATTGAGTAACGTAATACGTTACAAAATACATTTTGGGGCATGTATCATGTATTCTGTAATCTGTAGTGGAATACATTTTAAAAGTAACCTCCCAACACTGCCTGTAACACTCTGCCTATTGCCTTCATATTAAATAGTTTTTTGAACAAGAATCAAAAAAAAATATTTCGTCACGTCATTTTGCGAGCTGGAAGTAGGGGTGACATGGGCCACGAGATTGAGACACAGGCATTAGAGCCTCTTAATGCGTGTTTTGTTTGGGTTTCCACCGATGTGGAATTACGAAAAATAGAGAGGGCATAGCCTAACATATGAAACAGGAAAACCGCAGTTATCGCTTTATTTAAAAAAAAAAGTAACTATATTTTGAATACCACTTTTTTAAACAGTTACTCAAAAGTGGTACAGTTACAGTTACTCATATTTTGTATTTTAAATACGTAACGCCAGTACATGTACTACGTTACTCCCCAACACTGAATATTAAGACGTTTTGCACTATATACCCACTCATCCACTGCGTGGTCGTCTTAACCGTGTCATCTAGACATAGTCAAGACGACCTGTGTGAAGTTTAAACCAAGCATCAGAATGAAAGGTGATTTAAGTGACTTTAAAAATCTATGATAGATAATACCTGATGTGCTGATATGATCTACTAGGATTTTCCTAATACAATTTGCACGGGCTCATCAAAATTGAACAACAGAAGTTTGGAAAAACGTTGTCTGGTCTGAATGGGGCAATGCTGCATATACCAGTTGAAATAAAGTTTCAAATGTATATGTCAGCTGTCAGTTAAAAAAACAAAACAATAAAACTGCTTACAGTTTTTTGTTTTTTTTTGTCCACATCTTCACTGCTGTCTCTGTATATGAATGTTTTATGAGTATTCCTCGCTGCGCAGCCGTATTCAGAGGGTTATGGTTTCGTTTCATCTGGTATTCACTTAGCCTTCATAACTCACCCAGTACTGCTAGATGTCCACACTGTCACAACGTTATACGTTCATATTGATTGTGACAGGCTTGCTGTCAACAAGCCAATTATGCAGTGTAGCATACAAGACTTTGAAAATGGAATGAATTGCATCCAAAACAGAGCTTCACTCTGAGTCCATGCCAAAATATTTCACCATATCCAATTATCTATCTAACGTCTAGTGCAAATAATGAGCTGCGTTACAAGAAACGGAGATGCAAAACTTCTTCCTGGTTAAATTCCTGGTCATTAACTATATTATTATCTGGACCCTAAATCGAGAAAAGACCAAAATTAATGGCATTCCTTAAGAAAGGAATTACAGGCAACCAGATAATATTGCATGCAGGTTGCAGTATGTGATAAATCTTGAGGTAAATGAGTCGATAGCTACAATGGTTTGATGATTAAGTGGCAATAATTGTAATGGATAAAGTATGACAAATGCAACATATGAAAATTTTTAGTTGACTAGTTTTATTGGTCTTTGGTAATATTAAATCTGTGGGAAATAATTATAAACAGTTTTTCTGCTTTATTTTTTTAAAATATGCTATGTTGACTTTTCATTTGTGAGATATACTTGTAGACTGTGTATACTAATCATGGGCTTAGGCTTCTGCTTTGTGTTTTTTAAAGCCAACATAGGTGGTTGAGTGTGGTTACAAAAAGAAGTCCAACAATGTAGAAGACAGAAAAAAGTAGCAATTTTTTTCTTGATGTCATATATTCTATATAAAAGGTGTTAGACAGGGAGTAACTCATGTCTATATTTTGTTTAATGACCAACAAGGGGCAACTCTTGTGTTACAAATTGTCCTCCTTTTCTCCAGCACATAATTAAAAAAACAAAAATCATTACAGTGGTCTGATGCCTAAGCTTTTTGATCACTCTTTATAAAAATCATGAAGTAAATATATCCAACAGTTTGGTTTCTAATTTAAATGGTAAAAAAAAGATGATACAATATTAATGATAGTAAGCAAATGAGTGCCAGTGGTTTACAAAGTCTTGGAGACTAGTAACACATAAGCTTTTGTGACATTACCCAGATGTGCAGGACAGCTGCTTGGGAACTTCCGTAACAAACAGCCAGGCACAGGTGTCTGCCTCCTCTCAGAATCATCCTGGTAATATTCTCTCTGACTCGCTGCTATTCCCAGACTAATTGATGTCTGAAAAGCAAACCCATCCAGGTCCAAGAATAGATCTGACTTCCACCCACTCACCTCGCAAAGAATCCAAAGTGGCATCTGTCCAGTGCTTTTACTCTCCTGTCAGTGTATGGGTATGATGTATGACTAGAGAATAGTACACATGGATGAGTCACTAAAGCTTCTGTTTTTTCCTGTCACACAAGGGGTTAGGGTCCCTTGGTGTGTTTAGGAAAATGTGTGATTGTGAAGAATCTGTGACTCCAAATGAAACAGAGCAATTTGTTTTTGTTTTTACTATTTTTTTTTTTAAACTTTAGAAGCAAGACAGAAGCAAAACTTTGCTTCTTACTGTGAAAATGCATTGAGATTACATTGCAATTTGACAGGCAATCCATGTGTCTACAGGAGGGCTTTGTCTCTGAAAACAGATGTGTGTTTAGGGGCACAGGTGGACGGGATAACAAGTGCCTCCCTTGACCTGCCTGCTGGCATTTCAGGCTGTCTTCCTATAATGCGCTCACCCGCTAGGCTCTCACCACAGCCCTGTGAGCCTTTTGTCCCCCTCTCTTTTTTCCCCATTTGCACCCTGAGTTACAATGGTCAAAAATGGAGCACTCAAATTACAGTCTTGTGGAGCTTAAAATAGCCAGGATCTGTGTATGTGTGTGTCTCTGTGTTCGTGTGTGTGGAGGGAGTGTGGACGGTCCTCTCTTTGCGTCAGCCCTGCCATAGCAACTGGTCTTTGTTTGTGAGCGTCTCCCCTTCTTCTTCAAATGTTTCTTTTTATTAACATCAGAGAGTGTCCACACCAATACAGCACGCTGTATTCTGTCTGCGGTGCGTCACGTAATGATCAAGCATTATAATATGCGGTTTGAAGGAGCAAACACGCTCAAACAGTACAAAGGGGACAGCAGAGAGTGACACAAGTATTACATCCATCCTTTTATTTGTTCCTCCCCCTTCTGCTGTTCTCTACATGTGCGACGTGCTGCATGGTAACTCCATTTGCAGACCACTATGTTACAAATGAGGGTTGATTGAAAATTGAAATTCAGTATTAAAGCAGCCTATTGCCGGATTAGGAGAAGCACTACTTTAAAACAGTGACACGCAGACAAAACACAGCTCAAGTGTGTCAAGTATACAGATGTATTTCTGCTTCATCAGCCTGATCAGACATTTAGTGTATCACAAAAGAAATGTTAAGTCTTTAATTGTTTGCGTGCCTCCGCCGGGGTACTCAGATGTGATTTGCTGCACAGAGCATGGTGAATCCCAGTTGTTATTCTGTCTTTACTGCATTTTCAAACTCAAAAAGCTGAGCATTGGGGCAATGAAAAACAAGACAATTAGAAAACGGTGACCTGTTTACACCTCCTGTGGACAGAGTAGATTAACATAGGTCCTAGATCCAATCTCCCTTTTGCTTCTTAGCACTCTACAACCTGTGTTGAGGGACACACCTGACTCTGTAGCTGCTGAGTGCATCAATATGTTCACCAGTTTCTTGTGCTCGGCAGGTAGTGTTTAGTCGGTTCTTGGGGGAGGTTGGTTGTTTTCATTTTCCAAACTTTCAAAGCAGCTGCCCGGGAGTGAATCAAATAAGTGAAACTTTGAGCGTGGATAACAAAACAGGGAGCTGAAAGATCTGTAGGTCCTTTAAGGTAGAGGGAAGAGTGAGGTGGAGGTGGGGTAGAAGTGGTTGGGTGGGGCGTTCTGCTTTGATTTATCGCTACAAGCAATCCTGTTTACCTTCATATAGTCATTTTTTATTTCTTATTATGTTCGTTTAAATTTACAGGTGCTTCAAATTAACTTTTAGATGTTATTGTTTTTCACAGTACTAGGGACCTGTTGTTGTCACTGAGGGCTCAGTCTTGACTGTGGAGGTTGGCTGTAGAGCCAGCACTGAGCACAGGGGGAAAGCTCAAGCCTGTGGATCTTGTTGATGCTGCTCAACATTCCTCTCCTTGCCTGTTGAAAGCCAAGGCCCATAGCTCCAAGTCTGGCCGGCTCCCTCAGGCCTGGCTTCAGGAAATGGCCCTGCTGTCCCACATCTGTCCTCTTTTGGCCACCTTATTTGACACTCTTCCAGTTTGGTGTGTGAAACACTAAACTACTTTCTACTGACATAAAGCAAACAATTCAAAGTCACAGGGTCGTATAGACTTCCAAGTGTATAGGCTTAACTGACACCTCATTAGGTACATCTGTTCAAGTGCTCGTTAACTCAAATATCTAATCTGCCAATCAAATTGGAGCAATTCTTTGCATTTAGACATGAACAAGACGACCTGCTGAAGTTCAACCTGAGCATTAGAATGGAGAATAAAGGTGATTTACATGACTTTGAATGTGAGATGGTTGATGGTGCCAACCCATCTGGCACCAACCACTCTACCAGCAGTTCAGACTGCTACTGGTGGTGTAATGGTAAATGGTAAATGGCCTGTATTTGAATAGCGCTTTACTAGTCCCTAAGGACCCCAAAGCGCTTTACACAACCAGTCATCCACCCATTCACACACACATTCACACACTGGTGATGGCAAGCTACATTGTAGCCACAGCCACCCTGGGGCGCACTGACAGAGGCGCCCCAGGGTGGGTAATGGTGTGGTAATGGTGTGAGAGATATTTTCTTGTCGCACTTTGGGCCTCTTAATACCAACTGAGCATTGTTTAAATGACACAGTGTTGTTGCTGAAAATGTCCATTCCTTTATGAGCAGAGTAGACTGGTACATCCAACAGGATAATGTGCCATGTCACAAAGCTCAGATCATCTCAAACTGGTTTCTTGGACATGACAGTGAGTTCACTGTACTCAAATAGCCTCCACAGTCACCAGACCTCAAACCAGTAGAGCACCTTTGAGATGCAATGGAATGGGAGATTGACATATTGGTTGTGCAGCTGACAAATCAGAAGCAAGGTGCTTCATTGGCAAGGTGCTACCATGCCAATATCTCTGAGGAATGCTCCCAGCACATTGCTGGGACTCCATTGTGAAGAATTAATGGCACTTCTGAATTCAAAATGGGTTCAAACTGGGACTAGAATGGTCTACCTCAGAAAGTGTAAAATTACAAAAAAGTTGCAAATTTGTGTTTAGTCATATATCCAAACTAAAGACAATACCAGGGAAAATAAATAGGTAGGTGATGGTAGTTCTTCTGCACCCCCACGCTGAACTTGGTATAGTGACAGAAATTCTGGACTAACATTGTCAACAGCAGTCCAATACAGTGCATCTTGAGTGACAGTGGAGACGCGCCTGACCTATTGAAGTCGCCTGATGCAAGATTTGAATGGGGATTGAGATGCCTGGGAAGGGATCATAGGCACCTCAACCTCTACTGACATTTTTTTATAACTTGGCTCATCTGATGACACACATGATTATTACTGGGTCAACGGCCCTCCTGAGGGACAACCCCCACTAGGGTTTAAATACCTGGAATGCTCCATCTTTTGGTTTTAGAGCTGAACAAAAAACACAAAAACAAAAAAAGAAACTTAAAGAAGTCCAGTCGCCTTATTTCGAAGCTCTTTTTACTACCATGACCTGGATGACCGAGAAACTACACAGACATGACACAAAATTTACTTTTGTACCAGCTGAAGTTTCAAAATAAAACACATCTAGCACTTAACAGATAACAGCACTGTCCAAATGTTCCTGCTTTTTATGATTTAGGATAACATCCTACAAGAAGTAACCGCTTCCTGTCAGAATTTGGAGAGTAAAATTTGATGAGTGAGTGATTAAGCATGTGGGTTAGGGTTATACCTAAAACGATATGATAATATGTACTCTTGGAAGGATATTTTCTTGTATAGATTTCTAAATTCTTGACAATCCTGTTTTCATCAATAGTTAAAAGAATGAGTCATTTCCCAGCAAAATTAGTGTTGATTCACTCTGTCAATAATACGCTTGATGTAATTTGGCTGTTAATTATAAAACATACAGGATGTTTTGAGTAATAACCACTGAAACCACTGTTTGTTTCAGAAAGTGATTAAGCAATGAGAGCGATGGTAGAGAAAATTACACCACTGTAGGCTGGTTTACCATGTGGCAGTAATAATATTGCCCACTTTAACAAGCTTAATGGACAGCACTTAAGTCAACAGCAGTTAACTGCAACAGAAGAGGGGCCTTTTTTCGCTATGTTAATGCAATCAAATTAAATTACTTTCTATTTGTTAATTTCCGCCTGGTCGCTTGTTTTCTACGAAGCTGCAGGCAGCTGCGTGTCTTTATCTGTATGCTGTCAACACGCATCTGCCTTCTTCAGTGAACAGTCAAACTTCTTTTTCTTATCCATCACTCAGGTGCATCTGTGCATGCGCATGTAGGCGTGTGTGTTTACATGCCAGTGCAGGGGAGAAAACAGAGCTCTTGCCAAACCCTCCTACGGTTTAATGATCAGTGCATGTTGTAATTGTTCTTTGAGATTTGCTGAGCATAAAAATAAAATCTGAACATTCTGCGGCCTAGAGTAATCCAATATTATTATAACTGAGGACGCAATTATTCCCCCGCATCTGGTTTTTTTTTTTGTTGCCACAATCAGTTATAATTTATAATGTCATAAAAGTTTTCTTTCACCATCATCCCAATTTCAAGTGGTTTGTCAGTCTGTGCACATTTTTTTTT
>NW_024582465.1:533649-587131 GCF_018398535.1 Haplochromis burtoni
TGCCACAATCAGTTATAATTTATAATGTCATAAAAGTTTTCTTTCACCATCATCCCAATTTCAAGTGGTTTGTCAGTCTGTGCACATTTTTTTTTTACATGAGTGAAATTGTGTATCTTACAAATGTAAATAATAGTAGTAAAATGATGTTTGGAGCACTTTATTTTTTATGAACTACTTGATTCAAACACTGAAGGCTTTTGTATAAAAGTATTATTATTATAAGCTTAAATATTTCATGAGTAGCTATATAATATTAAAATGTATCTGAAACCTATACCTCAGATTATTATATAAACAGTATGTGTTAAGTGAACTGGACTTATAAGAATACAATATACTTGGACATCTTGGTGGTGGTGGTGAATCAGAAAGAAACAAGAGCCCGAAAAGCACTGAGCTTTGTCAGCCTGCAGTGGATGCTCCTCTAAATGCAAAAGGCTTCCGAGTGTTCGGTCAGTGCCTGTGTGTAATGTCTGTCTTGTGTCATGTTGAATTAATGTTTTTTGTGATTCATGACAAATCAAATCGAAATCACCTTGTCTGCTTTTTGCAAGGCTTTTGAGAGGGCAAGAGAGTTTGTCTCTTTCTTCTTCCCACCAATTTCAAAGGGATGCACGTATACACACACACGCACACACAGACTCACACACATACACACACACACACAGGAAAGATAAAACACAGACCCTGATGTGCGTTAAGTCTGAAGAATTGACAGATGGAATCAAACAGTGAGAACAGATGAAAGACAAGGCACACAATGTCTGTTGGTTACTGTGTGTGTATGTATGTGTGCGCGCACAAGTGCGTGTGTGGATATGATCAAAGCTAATCTTGCCTTTTCTTAAGGGGATCTCTCAAAACACAGTGTCACTGTTTGCTCAGCATAGGCCTGGTTGTGAATACATAGCTACGACTGGAATTACAGAATTTTTTTCACATCCCAAGGAAAGAATGCAGGTCAGCACCAAGTCAAGACAGGAAGTAGCTGCAATCTTTTTTATTATCTTTTTTTTTCTCTACATGCCAAAAGGCCTTGATAGTGAAATGAAAACCCCTCCACCTTCGTTTGCTAGATTTTAATTGTGTCTCGTTTGAGAACCACTGGTGGAAGCCTTCAGGTCATGAAATGCCATCATTTCACTGCGCCATTTCACAGCACTCACAAAGGATTTATCAGATTTATAGTGAACGGGATAACATATTTCCAAATCAGATATGCATTTATTATCCTCTCAACCATGTAGCGTGATCTCAGGACACCTTGCAGGAGATTTAGTACAGCAGCTGAGAACCTCTGAGCACTGTCGTTTTCACATAAATATCGATAACTCAAATAACGTCACAGCACAGAGAGAAAAAAAGATGACTGATATTTGCTGAGACTTTGCACAGAGCTCATATCACATTTACATTCGTAACATTTTTCAATGCTGTGTTGCAGGTCTGCCGGGAGCAATGAGATCTATACTGCTAATAAATCTCTTGCCCATCTATCTTCCTTGTTGGGGGTCTCTCCTGGTTTCTTTGGAGTGATTATTTAAATGCAACAAAGCAAATTGGGGAAACTTAGATTAGCAGTGTGTGACTAGTATCAGAAGACCATTGACTGTGGGATTTAGATCAGCAAGGACATTGATAAATTGCATAACTACCAGAAGATAATTGGCCACTGAGCGCAAAACGTGATAAGAGTACAGCCTGTTTTAGCTCTGCAAGGATGAAGTAACTGGGATCTGTTCAGTTGCAGTAGTTATTTAGTGCACATCTAGTGGATATATTTTTTGGTACACAAAATTATGATCATGTTGTTTTAACACTTCTCGTACTCTGTGTTCCCTGTTGTTTAGTTTGAGCTATTAAAATTATATTGTTAGTTTTATAAATGGTCTTCGAGGTGATGAGTCACTCTTGTGCTGTCTCGTGCAGCCAAACCCAATGCAGTGCATGGAAAAACAAAGGTTTATGTATTAGAGGAGTCTGTTTCTTTTTACTGCATTATTTTCAGCCAGTCGCCAAGGACACCAGTAATCAAGGATTGCGCAGGCAGGACAAATGCAGAATGTCAGCAGATGTCCTTGGCTCTCTGCCCTTACTTGTAGTGGTTAATACTTTTTCGTGACAGCATTAAGAATCACAAAATTAAAATCCATTGTTTGTTTTTTTCCATCCCTCTTCTTCTCTGGAATTTGGAAAGATGGTAGATTGGTCGGGGTTTTTGTTCCTCACTCATGAAGAAAGTGTTCTTTTTCTAAATAACCACTTGGTAGACAGAACTTATTAAGTGCACTAAAGCAAATCTTATTAAGGTTAATAATATTTTTATTAAGATGGTTAAACACAGCAGACCAATGTACCAAGAAACTTTTGAGGTTATCCTAAGCAACGCTGATTCTTTTATGTAAACTCTCAAACTTCTTCCACAAATTTGTATAAAAGATTTCATGACAGTCTATCCAGTAGCGTATTTATTGAAATGTTTCAGTAAAGGCCAAAGTGGTCAAACCAGTCAAAACATTCCTACAGTCATGCTGCTAGCAGGCTAAATATTATTTCTGTCCACTCTATAGCTTTTTGTGGTCCTTCTCACCCATCTAATTATTGTTGCAAACCAGGCCCCAAGCTTCCAGAGGACCTATATCCACACCACAAAAGAGAAAATGAGAACCAGTTCTTTGGGGGAAATGCCTCATTGATGCCAGAGGTCAGAAGAGAATGGACAGACTACATCAAGCTGGTGGGAAGGCAACAGTAACTCAAGCACTCATTACATCTAAGGTATGCAAAAGAACATCTCTGAAAACACAGCACATCGAACCTATAGCAGAAGAACACCAGACCAGATATCGCTCCCGTCAGGTAAGAACAAGGTTCACCAGAGTAGAAGATTAAAAATATATTATTTCGTCTGATAAGTCTTGAATCCCACTGGGACAGAATTTGGTATAAACAACTTGAAACCATGAATCCATCCTGCCTTGTATTACCTGTTCAGGCTGATGGTAGTAATTCAATTGTTTGCAAGATATTTTCTTGGCCCAGTTTGGATATAGTTTCAAGTAAGCATGATTTAAACACCACAGCCCACCTCAGGATTGTTTCTGATCATATCCATCCCTTTATGCCTGCCATGCATTCAACTTCTGATGGGTGCTTCAAATAGGACAATATACCATGCCACAAAGCTCAAATGATCCACAGTGGTTCCTTGAACACGCCAGCGAGTTCATGAACTCCACAGTTAACAGAGCTCCACCAGTAGAGCACCTCTGGGATGTGGTGGAATGGGGGATTGACATGATGGATGTTCAGCTGATGAATCTGCAGCAACTGAATAATAGTATCATGGTAGTATTGACCGAAAATCTCTGAGGAATGTTTCCAGAATCTTGTTGAATCCATGCCATGAAGTTAAAAGGGGGTTCAACCCAGTGCTAGTAAGATGTACAGAAAAAAGGGTGCTGAATACATGTGCCAAAACAAACAACCGTGTGAAAATACCTTGCGGGGCAGCTTAGGCCTGATGGCCACTGGGGTTGTAATGCACTGGCAGAATCCCTTAAGAATATGATGAATTGTAAAGGCATTTCCAGTCAGTCTGTTGTTTAGTCTACAGAAATGGGAAGCTGTAAAACAAACGGTTTGTGAATAACAACTTCTCTCAGTGGTGAAACAAACTGTACCTTCTATTAAAGGTTTTGCTTCATTTTGAACTGAGATCAATGCATTTACATATTGGTCATACTTGTTTCAGATAGAAGATAAAAGATACTGGGCAACAATGACATCGGTGCAAATACTTTTTCACACCACTGTATGAATTATTATGTTATTTCTAATCTTAGTCCATCCAAGAATCTAAATCACCTTCCTGTTCAAAGTTTTAGGAAACACTTGCAAGTCAAACAAAAGTACTTTCTATAGCTGCTTTGAAATTATGATTGCACACTTAGTTTACAGGAGGACTAGAAATGACATTTTATTGATTATGCCAACATTAAAAATGACAGTACATCCACATACTGGGTTTCTTTTATTGGAAAAAGCAATTGAACAGTTTATATTTATCCATCCATTGTGTAAGGCTACATGGCCTTCAACGAGTCACCGAGCAGATGGCAACTCCAATCAGGCTGCTTATGACTGACGGTCATGCCTGAAAACACACAGAGGTCAGCACTCATCTATAAAGCACACAGCTATCTATACAACACAGATAAGAAACATTCATGATAACATGAAAGCCTGAAATGTGCACTCACACCGCCTTGAAGCTTGTCAGTAGGGCAAAGAAAGCCTTGTGAGTAGATAGATGAATTATTCAGAGTAATATGGTGTATAGTCTTTCACACCATATTCCCCTGGCTGTTGAGCTACACTCACCTTCACCTACCGTAGCTGAAAGTGTTTCCTATGTAACCACCACTGAAGTGCCATAAAATATTTAAAAGCAACTATAGTACCCTGACTGACCTAACCTTCTGTTATCATAATATGAAATTTCTCTGTATTTTGCCACTTATATATTTCAGATTTGTGTCTGACCACAGCAACACTTTGTTAATGCTATCATTTTCTGTGCTCATTTTCCACATCAAACTGTAATTTATCTCACTGATCTTAAGCAAAACATATGAAGCACATAAAATCGATTAAACAGATTTTTTGCATCATCATGCATTAGAATTCTCAAGCTCGGACTTAAGTGTGTGAATGTATTGGTACTGTCTTTTAATATCGTGAGTTTATTGAGGTCAGAGGTCATCTCATCAGTCATGGGTCGTGAGCTCCCCTCATATCCCCCAGGTCTCCTGATATTATGCAGAAGGACCTCTTTAAAAGCACAGCTATGCTAGTGTGCTCTTGAAGGCAATTCAATAACTATCTAATGACCGTGTGCAATCACATGAAAAGACCCTTATGCTGATTGACAATTAAAGTGATGATCATTATTCTCTTTCTAATCAGCAACAATTTCAGAGGAAAGACCTTTGGCCCATCCCATCCCACCCCCTTCCCCCTGCCATTTTCAGCTTCTCCAAATTCAGCTTGAAATCGAGGGTTTATTGTTTATCAATTGTTTAATAAGTTATTGCAGTTCTTTACCTTTTCAGCCACCACAGGCCTATTTCTAATAAAAAGACTGTGGGCAGTTTTCAGGCATTGAGGAGAACACACAGGTTAAATTCACTCAGGGAAGACTGTCACATGGTGTTAAACCCAACCTATTAAAAGTCTGCCTAAGTTTCTATATGGTAGACTTATGGCTAAAAGTAATATCAAGACTAGACAAAGTAGTTATGTTAGAACAGTAAGCACCCTCTACATTAAAGAGAATTGTAACTCCTGGGGATCCAATTAATTCTTATCATTTATTTGGCCCTGTCCAAAAGTAAACACTTTGTGATGTAAGTATGTATAAGGATGTATAAAGACTTTTTTTCTTTTTTTTTTCTTTACAAATATGAAGCTTTAGGGGGTTTAAAGGGTTACATTTGAAGCAAGGCTCTGTTATTGTGATTACTTTGGTCCAAAATGCTGCTGTTAGACTCCTGGGTCTACCTTGCAATATAAAGCGCCTTGAGGCGACTGTTGTTGTGATTTGGCACCGTATAAATAAACTGAACTGAATTGAATTAGTCTGAAACGTCAACATATTTCAACTATCTTGGCAACATTATGCTGGTTACTTGTGCAAGTTAGGATTCATTTCAAAATACTTTTGTTTACTTCTAAATGCTTTGATGGGATAGCCTAAATAAATAAATATAAATAAATATATATATAGGTTGCAGCTCTGAAAGCCTGGAATAGCCTTCCCGTCTAGATCAGGTTGACTGCCTCACTAACAGTTTTCAAGTAGCAACTAAAACCTCTTCTCTTTCTTTAAACTTTTTATTATAGATTTAATTTACAGCTGTGTCTTTCTGTAGGTTAGTAATTTTAACTATGTTAAGTTATGATTTAATATGTGTTCCCTTATTGTTTTGTAATTTTGTTCTACTGACTTCTGTGCACCAATACCTGTGCTATATAAATAAACTGAGGACCTGTTTTTAGTGCAGAGGGTAAAGCCACACAGTGTGAGTAGGTTGGTGACAATCCTTTGTGTCACAAGTTTCTGTTGTCAATAAATATGTCCAGTAAAGGTGGCACTGTGGTCGCAGTGTTGTAGTTACAGAGGAACCTTTAGAGATTTGGTTCCCGCAGCAACTGTGCAGCTGTCATGTGGCTGTCCCTATTAACTACCAACTTATTTTAAATCCTTCTGGATAAATATGTGTCTAAAAGCCTCAAATGTAAACATAATACGAAGAGCCATGTTCAATGCTGACAGGCTTTGTGTGTTATTCTTGTAAAAGACCACTTGGAGGACTTTCTTTAAAGCCTGAATGGATGCTCTTGTTTGCGTCAGAGAAAACCTCATGATCTCTCTCCATTTCAGACACAGGGACAATATATAATTCAAACTCTCCTCACCTATCTTATTTATTGATCATTTTCATATACAGGGAGTGGTTTTGATACAATACAAGAGAAGACCACCAAATTAAACAAGCAAACTCTTGACCCCTCACTCCTGACACAGGTTCTAATTAAATAGTCATATTAAGACAAAAAATATATAAAACTTTGTATTCATTTTCTTTATTTAAATCCGTATCTAACACAAAAAAAGGTAAATCCATATATTCATTATGTCCAGTCCACAAAATTGGAACAAATGTTCTTCTTGTTGCTTTCATGCATGCTACAGGTAAATAAAGATGCTTTTTTTTAATGTACTGTCTGTATGTGTAAGACTATCTGTAAAATCTGAACATTGAGGGTTGAAGTGAGTAAAGACAAACTGGGGATGAGATGTTACAAGGTTGGGAAAGCCTGTGTTTTTGATGACGACTCTCCTATAATAAAAAGGTTTGTGCTCAATATAAAAACAACACTTCAATGCAGAGACCACTTTCAATCATCTAAACAGCTACCTGTTATAAACAGGATATAGTCATATGAAAACGTGAAAAAGAAAGTTTTCATAGGTCCTGTGAAAAACTAAGTACGCCTTTAGTCTTTCAGTAGGAGTTAAGAGGGTAAGTAGAAGCCAAATGCAGTTGGTTCAGTCATCATGAGCAAGTGTGAAAGCAAGCACTTAGGCGGTTTGCTGGTCTGGAGCATTCAAACATCTTTGAACACAATGCTGCAATCCTCCCAGGAGTGGGATAATCTCATCCCGAGTCAAACTGTGCAATACACAGGGAAATGGAAAGAAAACTGTGTTAAAGTTAAGTACAATTAGAAAAGAACTGACCACATGTCTCTTATTTGGAAGGGTTGCCAGGAAAAGGCCTCGTCTGCCTAAAAAGAAGCGCAGGTCAGCGTAGGTTAGGTTTGCAATGCTGCGTCTGAGCAAACTACAAGACTGCTGGATCAATGTATTTTGGACAGATAAGATGAAAATGGAGATTTCTGGACATCATGCATAACTCCATATTTGAAAAAACCCCAGAAACAAATACAAAAACCAAACAAGCAAAGAAATGACTGTAGCATACGTACAAGCACAAACAAGTCATAACAACTTGTTTGTCTTGCATGGTGGTGGAGGGGTAATGATTTGGGCTTGTTTTGGAGTATATCTGTATACCAAAATATTCTAGACTCAAAATTGAGACCATCAGTCTGACAGCTAAAGCTTGGCTGAAATGATCCTAAGCACAGCAGCACATGTAGAACACAATGGTCCAGTCAAAGTGCTGACCTCAACCTGATTGAAATGCTGTTTGAGAACCTTAAGAGGAATATGCATAAAGCAAACCTCAGAGAACTGAAGGAGAGTTTTAAAGGAGAGTGGGACAAAGATCCTCCAAAATGATGTGAGAGACTGATAAAGTCATACAGAAACAGTTGATTCAGGTTTTTGTGCCAAAGGTTGTTCTGCAAACTACTGAATCATGTGGCGTTTACTTATTGTAGTTTTCACAGGACTGTATGCTATATTTAATATACTACGAGAAAACAAAAATCATCAACAAAAAACTTTTTTTTTTTTAAAAGCCTAATCAGTTTTTGCTACAAATCAGAACTGAGGATGGTTGCGCGTTGCTTGTGGAAGATTTAAAATGACTTTTTACTATCCAATCTTGATAAAAGAGGTCATTTTCAAGAGTTAGATTTGCCTTTCCTTGCTGGGAGCATGCCAGGCCTGCAAGAGCCATGAATCTACTCCTGAGATGTGAGGAGCCAGACTTCCAGGTGTGTTAGATTGGACTCGGGTAGACATAACAAAAGCCTCTTGCCAAAAAGATTTGCAGTTTAATGTTGCTGTTTTTAACATTTTTAACCTTTTTAAAAAAAAAACACACACACATTTTGGAGTTAATGCCAAAATGAGTTGTATTTCAGTTTATACTGCTGGATTGTTCCTCCCACACTTCTTCTCTGGTTTTAATTTGTAGCCCCACTTTGCTGAAGCTATCAGCAGATTTGGCATGGTACAGGAGCCTGAACTATAAAAGGCTTATTAGGCTTATTAGCAGAAAGTTCTTCAAGTACTTCACATAAAAGACGACACCTGAAGGACTTCCAGCCTACTTCTTGTCCTCAAATATGTCTCTATTACTGTACATTGCATTAAAAAGAACTAAATTGCATTTTTCATTAAAACGTGAATTATTTGTTCTTACTAATCTTTACACAGCTGTTTCAATGACCTTTTCTTTTTTAACCTTCTCTAAGTTTATTGGTGCCCGAGAGTGGAGGGCAGGTCAGGATGAGATACTTCCAGTTCTTTACAGGAACTCTGAACTTGAAAACTGCACACGTCTCTGTGCTGAATGCTCTATAATTTGTGCTCTCCTTTCCCCCTTCTTTTTGTCTGATGTCAGACTCTCAGTCTTTGTTACTGTTAAAACCTGTCAGTGAATCCTTAAAAACTGCTAATTTACATCCTTGCTTTCATCAGTTATGCTACAGTAACTTCCATTTTTACAGCCCGCTGTCCTGATGCAGTGCTTCATTCCATTATCTATGCTGGAAAGAAAAAAAAAATCCTTTGCAGCCACTGCTTCTAGCTGAGAGAATTAAACTGCGCTCCAAGAATCCCTACATTGTTTTCTCACTAATTATCCTGGACCAAATCAAGAGTGAAAGCATCAATCACTGGGAAAGACACAGTTGCTGTTGAGGTGAAATGCTATTAAACTTTGCACAAAAAAAAACAACTTCATCTCGGGGGGCTTATTGCTGTAATGATGCATAATCTTCATTTACAAACACCAAAGCATTTCTTGTGTTTTATGACAGCAATAACGACTCCTCGTCTGTGACGGTGACCGCGACTGTGAAAAGCGCTTTATTTATTTCAATTTCTTTTTATCCCAGAGTAAGTTTTCACGTTGCCATTAATGCCGACAGTCACACAAGTCCCTTTTTAAAGCTTTAACACAAAACCTCATGCAAAATTTAAGATGGATCTCCAGTTTCATGAGTCTCTGTCAGCGTGACTGATGGTTTCTTTCCCCCACTGGGGCTTCAGAGTGAAGTATCACAATAGGTGACAGTGATCTGAGACTTTGTTGTTTACACACAGGTGGGGAGGAAAAAAGCAGAGGGACCATTGCCTGTTGCTAAATATTTTATGGAGCTGTCCTCTGTCATCTAAAAATTCCCTCAGCTTCTCCATACTTTGAATATGTTGAAAAAGAAAAGGGATTTTTAAGGACACTAAAAATAATTGATGCCTTATTATTTGCCCTCATAGCAAAATTTCAGAATAATCGCTACAGTTCTGGTACATCACAGACCTTTCAGACGCATGCCCTTATCATTTGAAGTATGTAAAGTAATTACTGGAGAGCTCAAATCCTTCAAAAGTAATTTTTACATCCATAATAATGTCCAAAGTGTAAGCATTGAACAACAATCGCAGTAGTTTAATGATCTTGTTTGTTTTAGGGGGTAATAGCATCTTGACAATCTCTTTGAGTTTAATTAAAAAATATACTTTCATTCTTCCCCTGTGTCTGCTTTTTATCTGTACTCTTTTCCTGTTACTTCCTGGACTCCCTGGGGGTAAAACAGCTGGTTAAATATTCAATAATTTCACTTACAAAACTATTACAGAAAAAAATAACTGAAATGATTTGTTGATTACACAAATCTTTGTTTCTCTCTCTCGATTAACAGGTATATGATAGAATATTTTCCTCCTAATGAATGTCATATCATTTCTGATATTCAATTTTGAATACTTACCAACAGCACTGTGAGATTTAACACAAATATGAATCATTAGAGGATGATGGTGAAGTAATGGTAGAGCTGAAAGAAAAAGCACCACAGCTGAAGTGAAGCTTGGAAGCGTGACGACAGTTGCAAGAGTTCAAAGTTTGCGCAGAAGGATTCAGAGAGAGCAAAACTATTTCAGTGCCATGACTGAAATACCAGGACTGATTTGTCACTTGTGCTGTTGGACATGGCATTGATTGAACATATGAGTGATTTACAGAAAAAACAAAACTCTTTGGAGGAGTGATTTAAAACCTATCAGAGAGCCTTTCTGCTCCGTCAGTACGGCTAAAAAGATCAAGGTTGAAAATGCTTATTTTGAGGTTTTACTTCATCACGATCCCATAAAATATATCCACGAAATTATGGTCTTGCCCAAAGTTACATGATGCACAGTGAAAGTTAATTTCTCTGCATGTAAATACGCATCTAACCTCCTTCCCCAACTCTGCAGATGTTAAATGTGCTGAGAGATACAGCTCAGGATAATAAGTATTCACCTTTTCAGTAGCATATTATTGTGTTCATAAGGTTTGTTGTTTCTGGAGGAGGAAAAGATGATTATCTTAATGCCTTTCAGATGGCTGAGCAGTTTATGATTGAATCTTGTAATTTCTGATGTTAAGTGACACCCCATTGCTTTCAAGATGGGGTTTACAGCTTTGCAACAGGCAATGCTGCCTTCAAGGCAATTAAGAGAACACACTTTACTAACTGAGGGAAATCACATGGACAGCTACCCATTATGGGTTTGGCTAACAGAGAGCTGGGTTCTTTCTGTGTTTTTTGGCATTTTTTCCCTGCAGATTCTAATATGGCTTGGCAATCCTCTCAGATGGCAGCGCGGTCCCCGAACAGCAGCACCACTGCTAATGTTATGCTGACACTTGGACCCATCTCTTGCACTTAAACTGCTTCTGAGAACTCAGCCTTCGGGAATTACTGAACCTGGAGCCAACAGCTTGAATGGGTACAGCAGAGGCCCAACATGGCCCTTCACCATACTAATGACCCCTTGAGGGGATTTGGGGAGGAAAGAGGCGTCTGCGGTATCGAGATCCCATTTTCCTCTGGTCTGGGGATCATTGTGTCACTGCTGACTTCCAGAGTCACGCCTCTTCCTCCCCAGCCAATTCCAGCTGAACAGCCCACCTTAAAAGTTACCCTTTAAATGGCCACGTTTTCATTTTTCTTCATTAACCTTTTGAGTTAAAACCAAAACAAAAAAGAACTGCACCCCAATTTCATTTGAAGATTGACTGAGTCATCAGACGTTTTCTATTATAGCATCTATATAAATACCAGAGGACATGTAATGACTTGTAGAGATTTAAACAATTCCCTGTTTGTTGTCTGACCTTTATGTGGTGTGCTTAAGCAGTGCCCTTGCGAAGTGCTTGACAACAGCATACACTCACTTTATAGCCAGGAGACAAAGTAGCATCAGCTGCAGGAATCAGGTTTAGTGCCAGGCTGCATTTTGCATAAGAACCTGAACTCTGTTTTTCCAAAGAGAGAAAACTCTGCGTTTGAGGATGGCATTTCAAAGGGTGAAATAAGAAGAATCATGGAAAAGCATTTTTAAATAGTCATTTTCTTGCTCTCAGTCCTTATAATACAAAGCTAAGTTGAAATAACACTCCTCCACCCCCCACCCCACCCTTTTTTTTTGAAGATTGGAAATCACTGTTACAGTATCAAATAGCCTCTAGGTTTAATGGTGGACCGTGTAAGCTGATCCTCTACATTTACAGAGCCTCCTAAAAAGATTCAAAGAAATCTGGAGCTTGGCTGAAAGGAAGGAAACCGAAGCTAGACAGAATAACTCGTATCATTTGATTCTTGCAGTTGAAGCAAGAGGGACACTGAACAGAAAAGGAAACTGCACCAGATAAATTAAATTCCACATGTAAGAGGGTACAGGTATGATGGGGGTGATGAACGCCTCCATGCTGATTATTATTGAGCCCAGTTGCATGGAAGGCAATTAAGGCCAGGAGCTTGTCGTGAATACAACCTGACACCTCGCTACGGTCACTGACGCTCTCTGAGTACCGTCCAGTGGATAGAGACCTGGAAGTGAAAGCACCTTTGTCAAACCGCTGCAAGAAAAAAATGATTGATCTATTTACAGAATAAAAGACTGCAGTGCATTGGCTGGTTGACTGACATTGCAGGCATTATTTTGTAACCAAGTGCCACCAGCAAACTATCCAAAGAGCTTCCTTGCTTTGCATTTATTTATCCAGCAATTGTTATGCTTTTTTATTTTACTTTTTTTTTGTGATGGCATATTACTAGTTAACATCAGTTGCAACAAATGGCACATAAGATGGCATGCAGATGAATGCGGTGAAATAACCAGCGACACTTGCAAAGTCTATATCTCTCCGGTGCATACCACCTCCTCCTGGCTGAACATCATGCAGCCCAATCACCACACATCCTGCTTCAGGCGTCCACATAGGCTCATCCTCCCTTTCATAGGAGCTGGCAGTTATCACAGCTGCCTCCTCCGGCTGCATGTGGCCACGTGTCTGGGAGCAACACCCACCACTCTCAACAGCACAATACCCAAAGTGCTCAATAGGAGCACTTCTTGCTTACCCGGTCAACAGGCCAACGTGCAGCATCCACACGACGCGGCCATATGTTCATATCGTTCGACTCCCCGCTTTTGAGAAATCCTCCATCACTTCATCAGTGGTGTAACTGAGCGTTTCTGTCACTTTGCCTGTGGCGTGTTTGCCAGTATGACATTTTGACACTTTATCAACATAACTCAGAAAGCTGTTACGCTGTCCCCTGAATCACCTTTCACCGATGTCTGTGACCTGATTGATCCAACACTTCATGGGCGTATTGACCCACTATGCACTGTACTCTGGGGACACACTTAAGCGCTGTGGCTGCCTTCACACAACAGGGACCAGCAAAGCTTAAAAGATAAGCAGAGTATCACAGAAACGGCACATTTTGCGACCGAGTTTTCAGTAACAAAATAATTTTGCCTTTACATATGACAATATATGCACACAACAAAACAAACACCTGTTACTTGTTTATTGTTTAGTGGCATAAAGCTGGGCTTACCAAAATGTCCCTTGAACTGTAGTTTTGGTTGTCTGCTACTATCAAATATGAACGTGCCAAGAAATAGTTCAAAAATGATTCATATCCTCCTGAGGCCCGGAAAAATTGTTTTGATAATTGAAGTATTGTGGTTAAAAGAAAAACGTTACAGCATGTGGATTTCTCGTCAAATATATTTTTATTGCATGAACAATAAAACGAGGAACTGATGGAAACACATCTGAACACTGTTTGGAAGGCATTATTCTTTTTCCTTTATGTCAGAGACATCAAGATCATTTATTACTTTGATGGGCCGCCTCATCTTGAAGAATCTGTCTCAGCTTAGTGAACTGGCGATAACTAGGACCCAGTGTATCTGGGTCCTAGGACTATCTGAGTCTTGCAATAAGCAGATATGTTCTGAACAGTGTTTCTACCCTTAAAACAACAAATGTTCTGGAGATGAGCACCTTCCTGTGGTTTGACATGTTTTTCAGAAACCTGGTTGCCCGTGTTATATTTTATGTAAGCAGAGAGCCTCTAGGCTTGATGACTGTGGTTTGTCCTGTTTTCACATTTCAACCCATTTTCAACAGGGTTGAAAGTAAAGTTCTGATATTTAGATTTTCTTATACATAAGTGAACTATTAGAAACATGCATCGAATAATATGTCTAAACTGGAATTTATTTAAATTTCATCTTCTGTCCCTTGAAGTGGACATCAGATCTCGCTTGATCACAGAATGATATGATGGCTGAGTGAGGATTTCACAGGATTTCATTCAGAACTGTGGAAATTGAGTCAAGTTTTCGGGAGATGAGGTGGAGGAGGAGTGGGCATTAGAACAAGATGGTGAAGGTTCAGACGGAGGGCATACCAGGTTTTGAGGAGCCTCACAGGACCAAAGTGACGACACCTAAAGTCCAGTATGGATAAGAAGTATTGTGTAAGCTAGAGCTCTGAAGATGTTTCTTGACCAATCCCACATGGAATCATATTTTTCACGGCAGCCTCTTTAACAGAGTTCCCACTTTCCAGTGGTCTTCCTTCTTTTCCTGCATATCAGTGACGGGGCGATTGTGGCTCAAGAGTTGGGAGTTCGCCTTGTAATCGGACGGTTGCCGGTTCGAGCCCCAGCTTGGACAGTCTCGGTCGTTGTGTCCTTGGGCAACACACTTCACCCGTTGCCTACTGGTGGTGGTCAGAGGGCCCGGTGGCGCCAGTGTCCGGCAGCCTCGCCTCTGTCAGTGCGCCCCAGGGTGGCTGTGGCTACAATGTAGCTTGCCATCACCAGTGTGTGAATGTGTATGTGGGTGGATGACTGGATATGTAAAGCGCTTTGGGGTCCTTAGGGACTAGTAAAGCACTATATAAATACAGGCCATTTACCATGAAGATTATTTGAATCTGCCTCAACTTATTAAATAGGCTATAACTAGCACCCTATTTTCTGTCTGATGTAATCAGACCACCACATTTGGTGGTTATCCTGCTTTCATATGTCATGCTAAAAAAACAATTTCAACCCAGTTTCAGTATGATATTAGTGCTACTTTCCTTTCAGAGATGAGCGACACCATCTGGTTTGTGAGCTCTAGCATGGTTTTGTTAGCACGGTTTTGCTAGCACGGTTGCCTAATTTTTGTTTGGTGGTTGTGGGCAGCGTTGTCCTGTTTCATCCTATGTGTGTGTTTGACTGTGTGTATGTGTGTGAATTCAGCTGAAGAGGTTTTCGTTTCTCCTTCTAGAGATCATAATGCCTGAAAACTTCAGAGCTCTACATCAAACAGTTCTTTTTATTATAGATGGTAGGTGCCTTCACACAGTCCTGCTCGGGCTCCTCGAAAGCTCGTATCTCATCCTTTGAGCTTTCACCTTCCTGCCGGTGGTTGTGGGCAACGTCGTCCTGTTTTCATGAGTCATGTTCAAAAAATTTTCAGCCCAATTTCATCAATCTCATTAATTTCATAAAACCCAATTATCTGCAAATTTTTCATCGCAAGCTCCCTTGTTGCAATAAAATGTGGAAGCTGCTCCTTGAAAAGAAAGTCCATGGAGTGTGTTAGTGAAACCCCCTCAGATGTGGCATCACTAGAAAGCCCAGGATGTCCTCTTGTCAGTACAGTAAGGCTCAAATACATCGCATAAATTGTGCTTGAGGCAGATCTCTCAAAGCATGTCCTCCCACAGAGGACAAGAATGAATGGCTGGGTCTTAGGAAGATATTGTGCCCATTATCAAGATGGCAAATTGCAATTGTAATTTGATGCATACTGAACCACCTTATTAACATTTTAATGCTAATGATGAGAATGTTGATGAATTAATTATCTTTAATGAATCTGTTAATATTTTAAAAAATATTTTAAAAGATGGAAACAGGAAGTGCATGGTCTTTTGCTAACTGGTGAGTTAAATAAATGTTTTGGTCTTTGTCTTCTTTCTTTTGCAGATGACTGATTATTTGTTTAAACATTAAGACTATAATGAAAAAGACAAACAAAAAACCCCAACGAAGCCCCACATTATCAATTTACTGCGTGATCCCGTGATTAATTGGATCTGTGATGACCGAGTTGAAAAAGTAAAGTATTTTATTTATTCATCGGTTTATCTGTTCAAACCCAGAGATTTCAGTTATCATGTTGACTAATGACAATATTTGCATTATTACAAATGAGCTCTTTTCTTTTTTTAGCCTTGTCAGTACAACTGACTGAATGCAGAGCAGTATCAGATGATGGAATCGTATATTAATCATGCAATTCTGTCTTCACGCAGTATATCAGTTAATTGCACATTTTCATTCTTTATACAGCCAAATTGGAGCGCTGTCTACCAAACATGCAGTTAGTCTGTGTATTGGTACTGTGTGTGTCCAAAATTAAACTGCAGAGCATTCTTTGTCAACAGAGTAACCTCTGGACAAGCGATGTTTAGAGAGAGGAGATTAGATTAACGCCTGCTCGGGCGCTAATAAATCTGGAGTCATGAATAGAGAGGGAGATTATGCGCGAAGGAGAGAGGAAGTAGAAGAGAGGGGATTTTCTTAAAAAAAAAAGCACAAAACTGCTAGTAATTTCACCCATGAGAGAAGTTGAGCAGAGAACTAACAGGAAGTCTTCTCCCTCAAGAGGAAACCAAGTGTTGTTACTGTAAAAACAGCTGACCTCGTGCCTTTCTGTCGGGAAGGAATGCACGCAGAGGAGACAGACAGAGAGATAAACAGGAATCATACAGTACAGAGGATCACCCTCCAGTGCAGACGCACGGGCTCTCTCTCTCGCTCCCTCCCTCTCTCACTTTTTCTCTCACTCGCCCACTTAGTATCATTTCATCTCTCTCTCCCTCTCCCTCTCTCTCTCTCACCACACTCTCAGTCGCTGAGCTCTAACGGATGGGGATACACCGCCAAGGAGGACTTAGGGGTGAGAAGTGTGTGTTTCTTCTCTTCTCTGGTGTGTTTTCGTTCTCTTCCGCCTGGCTTCCCTCATGAGCTGTTAATTCCAGCCCTGGTCCTGAGGATGAGGAGGATCTGTTTGTGAGGAAGACGCAACAAAGGAAGAGAGAACAAGGAGCAACAGGGTGGCAAATTCTGCAAGCGGGAGTGAGCAAAAAGATCTTTTCTTTTTCTCCAGGCTCAAGCAAGGTTGGTAAGGGAAGCTTCTTGTTATTGAAATAAACAGTGCCTGCTATTATTGTTCTATGTCTATTACTTAGTTTCATTTCTAACAAGACATATTCAAAATATTTCCCTCCCTCCCTTAGAGCTTCAGTTAACTGTCCCTGCAGAGCATTTTTCTAAATTGAGAACATTTTATTTTTTTAAAAGTGCCTAGAAACATTTGAGTCATATTTCTTTCTAATAAAGCAAGTCCCCAGGTTGGATACTCAAGTGTCACTACAGGTCAAAACTACTGTGTAATTTCCCCAAGGCATACAGTACAATTCTCAGGTGGAGTCTCTCGTTAGCAAGGTGGCGGAGACTGAGCTTCAGGAAAAGGCGAGGACAGCTCGCTCTCATCGCCACTCCTCAGCTGTCACTTTACACAGGAGGCAATTAAGCGGGATTGGCAGCTGACGCTGCCGGTAACTTAGAAACAGGCGTGTGGGAGACACATGGTGGCACACGATAGGATTTAGAGGAGGAAGGAGCAGCGGAGGAAGGAGATTCCTTTTGTTCGTTCACACAAAATCCTGCTCCTTTGTGAAAAATCCTGCTCTCGCCTGGGTGTCTGAAACCTGGCCCACAGGCAGCAGTTGCGAGCTTTTATGATTTTGCTCAACAGTGAACATTGTTCAAGTGTGTTTACTCTTAAGGGTATGTGCGTAGACAGAGTGCGCGTGCTATGTGTGTGGCTGCGCGTTTGTTCTAGTGTGGACTGGATGTATTGAGTCTCTCAAGTGAGCCCTCATCTTTCATTTCCATGAGTGGAAGAAATTATTCAGTCAAACAAAAGAAGCAGAAAAATTATTTTCATAAACACAACACCTCCCTTCCAAATATTGTGATTACTCTGTGAATCATTGGGTACCTTTGGGTAATTTCTGTACCCTATGAATGAGCAGTTTCATAATTTGCATAAATAAATAGGCTCCCCAAGGACTCTGGCTTTGTTTAGCTTTTGCTTACTTACAATATATGACTGAAAAGTATATGACTGCTCACTATTTGTCACAAAACCTTCTTGCTGCTGTTTTCCGGCACTTATAGAAGAAGTGTGCCTTCAGATGCAAAGGTTGGTCTCTGTCTGGTGGCAACAAAGGGGCTCTGATGGAGGCTTAAGGGAGCCGATGAGCCATGAAGTTTGTTAAATATTCGCCGTTGGGTTTGATGGGCAGTTTGATTAAAAATGTATTCTGGGAAGACGCCAGGGAACAAAGTATTGTGTTCACAGTGTAAACACAGGTGGAGGCATGAAAGTGCAGTTGCTCTGGACTGTGCGTGTATGTGCTTTGACACAAAAGGAGGGCTGTTGCATCAGCCAAAGTCTACCTTATATTCATTTCAGTGACAGGAAAGCGGTGTGTTTATATAGAAACCCCTAAAGTGAAACATTTTGCTCTTAAAAAGGATTGCCCAGCAGCACACTAGAGCTTTGTGTTTAGTCCTGGACTTCACATGTTTGCGTCACTCACACACAGTCTCCTCCACAGGCAGGACAGGACATAACCATGACCGTCAGTCATTACTTGAGCACAATTTCCTCTGTCACCTTGTCTCAAGCCCACCCCGCCACTCCACTGCGCCTCACAGGGACAGCCATGCTGAGTCCATCGGTGACCAGCTGACTGTCCCAACTCAGAAAAGTCATTGACATTGAAAGGGTACTGATGCGTGCATGCTGCGTACAGTATACACACTCTTATCTCACCAAGGCATATACTTGAATACACACATCCGTGCACAAACGTAGACACACACATACACGCGCTCACATCAGCAGAGGTGGAGCCAGCAGAGGCGTCGTGACCACTGGCTTGGCAGGAGCCCTCAAGGTGAAAATTTTTAGTGAGGAGCATTTCAAATTCAGAACAGATGATCAGACCGGTGTTGAAACTGCAGAGTAGCTGGCGGCACCAGATGCAGACAATCTTTTGGCAGAGGCAGAGTTTTTGGTGCCTGAGTCTCAGACATAAAAAGTCAGAGGCGCTGAGCTGAAATTAATACAACTGTGGTTATCACCGTGTTACGGACGCTGGTTCTTATCGCGGTCCAGATGAGGCACAAAGCCTCAGCTATACGACCGTCCTCACAGCACACGTAATCCAGCCATGTATCTAGACATAACAGAGTGCAGAGAAGGTTATTTAGAAGTAAACACAAAGTCAAACGCCGTTTCAGAGTCTCTCTCTGGTCATTACGAAATTGATGTTTATTTCCCACTAAACAGAAGACAGCTTTGAACATTGAGCACTGAACATAAAATACTGGGTAATATTTACTTAATATAAGCCAAGAAGCTACTTACCAGTTCTTTGCCATTAATTCAGTTCAATTCAGTTTTATTTCTGTAGCGCCAAATCACAACAAGAGACGCTTCACGGAGCTTTATATTGTAAAGTAATGACCCTAAAATAATTGAGAAAAGTATACAGAATGTCACAATTTAAACTCAATAATAAATCTTATTTGAATATCTTCTAATTGCTTCCCACATCCTGAATTCCAAAATGTCATGAACTACGGGTCAAAAAAAGAAGCTGTCCTGCACAGTTAGGACAATGTTCATTATTTTGTACTTGCTATGTTTGATAAAACAACAGCAAAATTAAAAAAGAGTAAATGGGACTGATTGAAACTTACCTTAGTTAAGCTGTGGTCACAAAAGAAAAAAAATGAAAGGAAAAACTTTCACTGGTAGTTTCAGCTGTGAGTTAGATCAACCCTATCCCTCTTACTCCTTGAAGTAACCTCAATGTTTGCGTTAACACTGAGGTGAATTTCCGTTATACTTTTCTTGCTAAAGGGCAGCTACAAACCACATCACTGCCAATTTACAAACCACATTGTTGCCTGTTTGACATTTGTGGGCAGAACACTCTGCAGGTGGAAGTGGCCACATGAAGCGCACACACAGGCCACAAAAAATAAAATAAGAATGGGGAAAAAAAAGGTTTATTTTCACACTGTATGTTTATGTAAAAAGTTACAGTTTTACCGTTAAGAAATGATGATTATAATCCCTGATTTAACTTGTTGAATACTTTGTCCAAACGCACCCAAGCATCACATTTTTATATTTTAGAAGCTGTCTTGATATTTTTGCCTCGACAGTTAAACGATTACCAAATTGTTAGTAGTAAATGTGAATACTGCTTGCGAGACGGTCTGTCTTTATTTCACTGAGAATTTAGTAGAGCCAATTTTAATGTTAGAGTGATGTGCACACAATCCTTTTCTTTCATTAGAAGTCAAATTACATTCTGACTGTAGGCCAATCTTACCGCACTTTCAACCCAAAGGAACTTCTGACCACATCATTCAGGTACGCTCGAGCATGAAAATCCCTTTGGACATTTTCTTCTGGTTTTGATTGGCTACTATTTGAATCATTTCACTTCAGTGGTATTTAAAATTAAATACAGCTTTTAAAAATACACCTAACCCAAAACACTGATCTACTTTTTACTTGCACACTGAAAACAACAAAGACTTCGATCTGATGTTCCAAGTGGACTCGATGCCCTTATCCACTACACACCCTGCAAAAAAAAAAAAAAAAAAAAATCATGAACATTTTCCAGCTGTGAGTATAACTGATTAATATTGCAAACAGCATGCAGCAGTAGCAGCCAAATAATTACACTGTCCAACCCAAAATAAACAGCAACACGTAGTCACTCTGTGAGCTCAGAAATGTCTTGTTTTCCAAACTGTGGTGCAGAAAACTGCATTTATTTGGTTAATCCGGTCTGTCATCGATAAATCTCTCTGCATGATTTACGCCGAGTTCCCCTGCCCCGTTTTGCCTCTGTGTATGTGTGCACAGTGTTTTTATGTATGTTTTATCTCCACATTCATTTGTTTTTGTGCACTTGTTAGTAAGACAGTGTGTACCGTATGCATGTATACGTTTCTACAGCTGAGTGAGTAACAACATAACTGAGCCCTTGCATGTCCGACTTCCCCTCCATATCAGAATCCACTGATATGCAGGGGAGATAATAATCACCACTAAGATAATAAGCAGAGGCCTTTAGGGCAAAACATGGCCTGTGTTCATCAACTGTATGCATTCACTTTCCCTCTGTGTGGCCCCTGTTGTACTTCACTTCTGTAACAATGCCAAGGGCGGAAAGCCAGAAGTCTTATTATATTACTGCTAATATTAGTAGCTTGCTTGTAACCATCTGCACCCCGATCCCTTTATGTGGACATAAACATGCACTTTTTTACTCGTATGCATAGGTGCAACTGGCAAAATGGCCCATTAAACATTTATCATTGTCTATAAGCACTAATATGAAGGGGTGAGTTTAGTTTTTTTCCTTCACATTTGTGCTTTGCTTTGAGGTCTGTTGCTCTGTATTGTTTTTTGTCTTTTCCTCCCTCAAGGGGGGTGGGGGCGTTTGGCATCAGGAAGGCATTTCCTCTTTTTTTTCAGCAGCTTCTGAAATTAGAGGCTGAAAGAATAATCGAATAAGAGACAAGCTGTTGAAATTCAGAAGCAGGTTCACCCAGTGGCTGTTTTGAATATTAATGCAGTGTTTGCTCTGTGTATGTGAGTGTATCTCCGGTCAACACAAAAGGGAAGAAAGAAATCACATTAATGCAGACTCCTTTGAGCATTAATCCAGCTGAAACAGTTAAATCATAGATGAGTGATACTTCACAGGAGAATAAAGGAATACTTGGGGAAATCAGAGGTTGGGAAAATATTAACTTGAGCAGAGTCATTATTCAAATTAGTATCTGTGCATGTTTATTCCTGTACATAAAGAATAGCCAGAAATTTTATATTGTAATATTGTCAGTCTGTGACACCTTAGTTGAGGGTTTGCAGTATAGATATTTATATATCCTTTGGCTTTTAAACTCATCATATAATATGATAACTAAAAAAAAAAAATTGTGTCACCAGTCTGATGTCTGATCATCGATTAAACAATGGACATCACACCACCGAGTAAACATCTGTGTATTTTTTTTAATTAGCACTTGCATCCCTGCGGCCACAGTGACCTTTGAGCACATTCCCATGCGTTCATCTTTTAACATTTGCTCCAATTTTAAAGAAATTCCCTCAAGATTTTTAAGAGATATTAAATTCACAATAATGGGAAGATCTTTGGTATGAGTGGACAAAAGAAAAACAACCTCGGACCACAGCTCTCATTCTCAGAGGTAATCTTAATATTGACTTATTGACATTTATGCATGACCTCATACTTCTCAGTAATTGGTGCAGCAGCATCTGACCTCTGACCTTGCTCTTGTGCTTTAACTAAAGCACATGGATGCTTCATCGACTTGAGTTTAACCTCCAGTTCAGCCTCTCCACCGCATCAACCGTGGATCAGTGTTATTACGTGACTAATAACAAGTGGAAACCTGTGGTGATCAACATCTTTCCACGTAAATCTGTGTTGTTATTTGATTACAATGTGTGATCCAGTGTATCATAAACCTGAGGGGAAGCTTAGTCAGTGAAATCAAACGTAATCTACTCAAAACCTAATCACCAGCAGATCATTTAGAGATTTTGCGAACAAACCCATGTGTATTTACTTCCACTTGAGGTGCGATGATTTTAAATTACTGCACTCCAGCAACTTTCGTAGAGCACAGTAAATATAAGATAAGAGAGGCTCTGTGTCTTTACACACTGTGCCTATGCTGTCATATAAAAGCACATGTTATTTCACAGTGTTGTAAATAAGCAGCAGAGAGAGGAAACTCTTAGAGAGTTCAGACAGAAAGAAAACAAAACGGAGCTGCATGGGAAAAAAAATCTTAGTAAATGTGTGACACGGGGAACCAAAACCCCGTTTGAGAGCAGCGAAGAAATTTGGTTTAGGAGCATATTAAAAATAACTTGCAAGTGCAAGTTGTTGTTGTCATGCACTCAGTTGTTTTTCCTTTGCAGACACACAGCTTTTTATTTCTACTGTGGTAGGAATCCTGCAGTTTTAATGACGGCACCAGGTTTGAGTCCTGGTACAAATCTACATTTTCCTCACCTCATAATAGGAATCACCCCAAATAATTGGGGAAATGGAGAGCAGTGAAGTCTCCTGCTCTTAACAGCCTCCATATGTAACCGTATGCCTGCCTGACCTCCCTTCCTCAAAGGTGTTACAGGAAGAGGGAGCAGCTGTGACAGACAGCTGCGATGCGATTGGAGTGAACAAAGGGTTAAACGCTCAATTCAGACGCTTACAGATGATAACAGAGCCAGAGGTGCAGAAGAGCCTCTGTCACTTTGGCTCAACCATGCAGGAAAGAGAAAAAGCTTTTATCACCAGATAAAATGAGCATGTTGAAGTAATGGTATATAAATTCATCAGTGTCAACGAGAAGTGGCAGATAAGGAGACTGACAACAGCTGAGCACACAATTTCTGGATTATGCGCACTTTGATCTCACAAAACAGTAACCTTTCTCATTGACATTAGTTGAAGGATGAAATAATGTCAAAGTGCACATATATAAAGAGCTAAATTTAACCTCCAAGTTTAGATGTAATTTTTTTTATGTGTTTGTGTGTGTGGGGAGGATTGGTAAAGCATTACTTAAAGTAAATGTGGTTTTTTTTGCAGGATTTCCTGTAACACGTGGACTTCTAAAGGTCTTTTCTACTCCAACTGAGCACTCAAAGTGTTTTTAAAAAAATATACAACATGTCTCATTCACCAAGTCACACAGACATTCATACTAACATTTTTTCTATACCTAAGCACTTTGTTTAACATTCATGTACATACTCACAGTCACTTGCATGCAATGGGGGCAACTCCATTTGGGTTCACTGTCTTGCTAAAGAATGCTTTGACATGCAGACTTGAGTAGCCTGGGAAATCCTATCCTGACTGGTAGACCACAGCTGCACACACCTTTTAATTTTTAAAAGGTACATGCAACAAAATCCTCAAACAATACCCCCATTATAAAAATGTCATTCCGTCAAATAGATCATCATTTTTATAAAGGCACTGGGACGGCCACACTAAAAAATGACAGACTGGGTCCTCGGCGAGAGTATTCATGTGCAAATCTTTACTGTAGGTCATCCTTACTCAATGCCTTCCTTTTGGTTTGCCTTTTAACTTGTGGCGGTCCATATTGTTAAAAAAGAGAAGATAAGCGATGCCGCCTTTTGTTACTAAGCAGAAAATGCATGAATATGGATTAAGAGGTGTGTGTCTGTGGGAGATTGGGCTTTGTTTCTAAAGTCAGCTACCACTGAGCCAGGGGCTTTTAAGAAAATGTCACGCAACCAATGCGTGTGTAAACATTTGTCTGTGTTGTAGCATCAAACATGGTGCATATGTGCTCACCGTGCTGGCAGACATTACACGCTATATAAAGCCTAAGTATAATCCATGAGTCATTATGGCTCAAATGACTGTAATTTTTAATTCACCACGATATATAATGCTTCACTATAATCCTTCTCGCCAATAATGACGAATATATTTAAATAAGCTTGATCGCACCCGCCATATTATCAGTGAACAGCAGCAGGTAACTCTTCATTCTGATAATAAATCCATTCACAGTCTCAGGAAATCAGTTCAACAGAAGCGTTTTGCAGACGTGTCGGAGCTTTTAGCACAAACTTATAATATTAGAGCTTTGAGTTGAACTCAAATGGCATTTAGGGAGCACTTCAGGACATAGTAGGAAGTTATTATTCACAAAAATCTGCCAAACGTATGCAACCTGAGGTGAGTTCATTCTATGTGGGTCAAAAGCAGGACAGCCTCATTAATGAGGTGTAATATCACTACGATGGCCAGTCAACCAACACTTCCAATAACGATTGCTGGAACGGTTCACAAACCGTTTCTTGCGGTTTAAGATTTTTCTAACAGGCTATATAAACTGGCTGCCAAAACACCATTAGCATTTGGAAGGGAAGCAGTGGGGAGTATTATCCGTTCTCATCTGAGGTATTCTTGGCCACACTATGTGAAGGTGTGCATGACCACTGCCCTCTGCGACCTCCAGGTGATTTACAGTGTATCTGTAATGGCTATTTTGGGGTGAAGTCGCATGGGCTTTGACCTCTTAAGACTTTTGCTTGTGGGGGTTATCTGAGGGTAAAACTACCCACTTTGTTAAGTTCAGTGTGCTACTTTTGGATCTGACGCGACTGTAAAAGTCACTGAGGATTAGTGATATTTTCAGACAGTGTAGGTTTACACAGGCAACCAAAACTTGTAAAGTAGCTGGGTTTATTGAATGCCGTTGAGTCATTGAGTCCGTAATCTTCTGTTTAAAAATCACATGGACTACGAATGGTTCCAACAATGTGCACGGAAATATGTTAGTAAACATTAGCAAACCTTGAGTTTGTGTCTTTACCATTTATCACCATCACACATGGAACAAAAGTGCCAGCTTTAGGGCTAGTGTTGCCTCTTTGTCATTTTGGTCTGTGTAATTAATGCAGGCCAAAGGGACACAGCAAAGTGATATTTTTATATTTGTCATAACTTTCTGCTTCATTTTTTGAAATTCCCACTGGGATATTTGTTTGCAAGTAGGAGCTATTTTAAATCCAGGGTCAGGCGGATGATGATGGTGGGGAGCACTTCCAATGAAAAAAAAAAGGGAAAGAGCCCAGAGTGGGGTGTTTAAAACAAATCCAAACAAACAATGCTGGCTATTGTCTGGGAGAGACTGCCGTGTCAGTCTGCATCAGAGACACCGAAAAATTCCCCAGGATATGTCTCCCAAATCCCAGAGCCAAACAAGTCCAGTTATTCTGCATGAGTCACAGTCTCGCTACCAAAGAAAACTGAATGCGAGTGCCAAAGCCCGGATGCATTGACAGATGAGGACTTTGCTGCCTGCTGGCGGCTCTGAACTTTGATGGAACGGCAAGTGTTGGGAGCTGCTGCAGAACAATTCCTGGAAGGCGTTCTGTGGCCTTGAAAGTGATTTAAGGGTGACAGCTACTGTATCTCTGTGACATTTAGCAGTCAAACTCAAGAACACCCAGTCCTCTGAGTCGCTTGATGAAACCCAAATTCTCAAAGCTATAGCGGCAGCAAACTCAAATCAAAAAGAAAGTCTGAAACTGATCCCCGCTGTAGTTATTATTATTATTTCTTGTTGAAAAAAAAAGATGAAATATGTCAAACGTTAGAGAAGATATTAAACAAACAAAAGCGGCACATTAAAAGCATAATAACTGATTGAAAAACTTTGTGAAAGACACCAAGCACTGCAGCTGCTTTTCTTATTATGCAATAAAGGTTTTATGAGTCGATGCTTAACCTTAAGCGTTCAGTCCCTTCCAAATGCAGCATCAAGTGAGCTGGATTCATTCATACTGCATCACATAGAAACAAGGTCTTTGTTGTGATCTGCGTTATGTTAGATGAGGTTCCAAGAATTCTCATCCCCCCTGCTGACTTCGAGACCTTGATTGTATAATGAATTCAACTTATTAGACTCCAGTAGCTGTCTCATTAGTTCCCTCTCCCTCTCTCCATGCATATATTTATTGCCCCGCCAAAATTATTTGTGAGAGAATCGCCCTGTTAAATTCCCATTTGGTGCAGAGGAGACCTTTTTTCCTGTGAGTTAGGGTTTCCCAGATTTCCCAAGTGCTTAAATGTACACTAATTAGCCTTTTCTGTGTTGTTTTTCTATTTTGTGTGACTAAAGCTTAAGAAAAAGTATCACATTCCTTTTCTCCAACCTCCAAAGTTGTGATATTAGTTGTTTATTCAACTTGAGATGTGGCTGGAGCAGTGTCGCGAGAAGCACTGAGCAGTGATCAGATGTGTTTGGAGCCACTGCTGGGGGAGGTTAATTTCCAGATGGATGCTGATATTGCCTTCCTCAGAAATACCAGCCAGAAGTCTTTCTATCTACAATAGATTAGCTCAACAATATAATGCGGTGCTGCCGTTTCTGCCAGGCGCTATGAAACTTTAAAAGCAAGTTGAGTTATAATTCTAGTTATACTGATGGGGGAGGGGGTGTTCAGACAAATACCTCTGTTATTTTCCAATCTTGCTTTGTAATTCAAATTGATGATAAATTAAGGGTGTGAGATAAAGTGAACGTAGAAGGCAGAATGGTTTCCATCAACATGACAGCTCTCAGCAGGTAGATGCACTGTGTGCCTCCACAGACACTGGTTTGATTACAGTTGTTCTCTCATCTTCTGCTTGTGTTATGCTAACAAACCATTACCAAGTCAGAAACAGAAACAGACCACCCATGCAGCAAGCTAGGTGCACTTCACAATAGCCGAGGTTATTATGCTGCCGTATCGACCAAACTCTCCACAACAAGCCCTATGGCAACACTGCTGTTTTTCCTCCCTTAGCATATTTAAGGATTTTAAGTATTCATTTCCTGTCCACCACATTGTGGGTGGTAATTACTACAGGCTACACTCTTCCTTATGTCCTCTGTGACGTTAAGGTCTCCCAGGCAACATCCAGGCTTTAGACGAAAACATGTTGCTGCCGCCTTTGGGCTTTATTTAGAATATTTGACCTGGAAAATTTATTCAGGTGACGGCTCATGTAAACCGAAGAAGAAACTCTGTTCATCAGTCAAATTCATATCTGCAGACCCGGAGCTCAAAATGACACAGCACAAATAAGCTCTTATTGCTCTGATCACTTTGTAATAAAAAGGCGTCAGATCAAAAAAAAGAAAAAGGCTGCTGAGAGAGGATTATGGGTAGTTGTGTGAAACGCACAACTTATTGATGAATCAAAAACAACCTTGTTGCTAATGTGACGCTTGCTGTGTAACTGTAATTTTTTTTTATGTTTATTTCAACCTCTTGTGATTTATTGAAAGATATATTTAGGATCACTGAAACAGAAGATGATGGAGAAACTTGTCCTTTTATCTTGGTCGACTGGTTTACGTTACAAAATTAGAGCTACTGGGAGAAGCTGCTTTCATAACTGCTTTCAAGACCATAACACTAAATGTCATGCTTCACTTTAGGTATTTAGATCCATCGTTCAGTACTGTTAAAGATGCGAGCAGCAATCTGAAATGCTGTCTGCAGCATCTCCCCAAACATACACTAAAAACCTCTCTTTTCATTCCTGAGGTCTGTCCTGGGTAGATAACTCTATGCTGAAGCAGGAAAAGTTATGTTTTATAATAGGAGATTTATCAATATATACATTTTGATGGACGACTGGGCTTTTTAGCTGCAAGCTTTAACATATCAGGACATAATCCAAAAAATGACAACATCAGATGTTGTAAAAAACAGAAAAAGCACCTTTAGCAGCATTAACTCGAGTTAATCATTTTGTGTATGACTTCGATAGTCTCTTTTTCTTTTGTTCCACTCTTCTTTACAATGTAGAGAAAGGCCATTGAAAAATATCGGTGTAGTACTTTGACTCTTCTTTTTTTTTTTTGTCATTTTGTTGTACATTTTTTGCTGTTCTTAGTGTCATCATCCTGTTGCATGACCCACTTTTTCCCAAGCTTTAACTATTAGACAGATGGTCTGCTATTTGACTCTAAAGCATTGTGCTTGATAGTTGGTATGAAGTGTTGTTGTGGATATGCTGTGTTATGCTTTCAGTAAACATGGTAAACATCAGTAAACATGAATTAAGGCCAGACTTCTCCACTTTGGTCTTGTTCCAGAACTCTAGAGATTTGTTTAGATGCAACTATTTGCTCTATTCCATTTGTACCTACTCAACTCGGCTTAACTTTACTCAGTTTTTAGGGTTTTCTATTAGGTGGCAGTACCTTATATCAGGTACTTCCTTAGTGTCTGCATGGCCGGGGTTCCAAGTGAGCTGACCCAATCCAAAATTGTGACGTCAGCAGACTGCAAACCACCGATTGGACAGTCAATGTTGTCACTCGATGAGTTGTGAGAGCGTCTTCTTCACAAAAATCAAAACTGCTATTTTTGAAACTGGCTGCACAAAGATCAGCACCATGGTCCCCGAGCGTGACAAAAAGCAATGCCTCGACGTCCTCCATTGTTGTGTCGCATGCAAATGACATCACACGTTTGACGTTTACGTTTCATGACATGTCCTGTACTTCATCTGAGGTTATATTTATCTAATCTTATGTCCTTAGACGTAAAACCTTAAAACTGAAAGAGGATGCAATGTCTTTCCTGCGGACTGATTTTACGAGCAAAGGCGGTTGAGGTTTATCTTTTTTATGCATTGTGAATTAAAAGTACTTTGTACTTCTTTCTTTTCTTTTTTTTAAACTTTAAAACTGCCCTTAAGTAAATAAATAAATATCCCAGACTACTGTTATCCTCTAAGGACAGTTTTTCTTTTATCATCAGCTGTGTCACATCTTGTACATGTTCACCAGTCATTGCTTTTAATGACTTAGACTGCCACTCCTTACTCACTGATGCTGCACACAGTTCAGTCCTCTGTGCCAATGACAATCATTAGATCACAGCTCTAAATCTCCTGACATGGGCTCATGTCCTAATGGAGCACTGTCGGGCTTCTGAGTGAAGCTCTAATGCCATCAAACGTGAACGAAATCCAATTTATTATGATGATAGTCAAAGGGAGCATCAATTAGGTAGAGGGCTGCAACAGAATGTATTTGGACGCAAGCCCATCTGCAGACCCACAGTCACTTAGCTATTGCTCACTCTTCCCCTTGTGTGAAGTGGGAGTCTCATCTCTAAACTGTACTTCACTGCGGATGCTCATGTGTTTTAGGGTGATTGATAACGCACATTAACATGGATTAAGGGCAAGCAAAGTAAGAGAGAGTGCATTTACTCTTATAATGAGACGCAGAGGGCGAATAAATATCCAACTACTATCACCCATGGAAGAAAAAGGTTATGTGAATACTCAGAAAGACAGGCCTAAATGTTTAGTCTAAAAATAAAGTTAAGCTGTAGAGAGGAAGACAGCGAGAGAGAGAGAGAGAATTGTA
Organism: Haplochromis burtoni; assembly: GCF_018398535.1. Lineage (NCBI taxonomy): Eukaryota > Metazoa > Chordata > Actinopteri > Cichliformes > Cichlidae > Haplochromis > Haplochromis burtoni. The sequence continues at coordinate 563,614 of NW_024582465.1, forward strand.
ATGTCGAGATTTTGCCTTTACAAACTTGAAAGCTTCTCAGATAAGGGACACTGCAGGCCAAAATAAATAAATAATGACTTTTAGAAAGCATAATAACATGTCGCATACTTTAAAGTTAATGTTTGAACAAAAATAAGACTCGGACAAGGATGTTCATGAGACAGGCCCCGCTTATCGCTGTGTGTAATCTTCAAATAGCCCAAAAATCTTCCACTGCGCTCTTCCTCATCAAACTTCTGACAGATTTGGGTCTCCTGCTGTGTTGTGATGAAAAGTGTGCTGCTAGCTTCGCAGTGGTTACTGCAGCAATTGGACACTTAATATTTGCTTCTGTTCTCAGCGAATAATGAGGAACACGCAGGCAGATAAATGAAATCTACATGCTTTTTCGTAGAAATACAGTGTTTCCCCTCAGAGCAGCTTTCACATTTACTCAGAGAGTGGGTGTTTCCATGGCCTTTATGTATATTTTAGTTTGATTTGAGACACAGCAAGTATCTAGACCCTCCATCTGTGTCGTGTGTCTGTTCGGCTGAACAGTTTGTTCTATTTTAAGTCCCAGGGAGCTATGCACTGTGTGCTGTGCTGTGTGTGCCTGTATACATGCACTCCTGTGTATTTACAGTACATACTCTGCTTCACTACCATCAGACTCATTACACAAACCCTTGAACATTTACGTCTTCGCAAACAAGCCGTGCACCGTGATGCTGTGAACCTTGCCCTTTTATAGCCTGCGTAGGGAGCAGGGTGACTCCATGTGACAATACAGGAAAACAAGTAATGTATATAAAAGACCACAGCAGTGAGTTGGTTGTGGGGAGTGGGTTTAGAAAGGATGGGAATCCCTCGTTATACTTTACATGCTGTCATCTGACAGTACACTAAAGCTTTCACCAGAAATAAAAAGACTGGAAAAAAATATATGAAATGCCACTCTAACAAGTCTCCCGGGACCCCCGTTGCCTGGCTTTCTGAAGAAGGAACAGCTTTTAAGATCAAAAAATGCTTTAAAAGACTTTGACAGAAAAAGCTTGCTGTGCTTCACTTGCAGCTCACAGTCTGTCCATGTGGTCCACAGTAACTTCATTGTATATTGGAAGGGTTATGCACAGCATTTATTCCTTGATCTGGGATTGAAACCATTTAACACATAGGAGACGGGGCGGCACCTGTGACAGAGAGTGGGATTCTCCACAGTGTTTGCACAGCTTTAATTTCTTCTAAAATATTTGTTTAGCCTCTATAGCTCAGTTTGGGAGCCTGATATGTTTCTCAATAGCGCATGACCTCACACTCACATGCTTACACGCCATATTTATAGAAAGCAATAGGTTGTGTCTCAGCGAGATAAAGATAATTGTATGTCTTATTAAGGTTATGGTTTATCCAGCCTGGAATAGGAGCGTATGTCTTCTTAAGGATAGAGTCTACATTTGAGTCTAATCATATTGCTGCTCCTCTTGAGTGTGTGTCCATGTATGCAATTCAAGACAGCAGGCATTTTCTCACCTCTAATCACGTGAGATTTTTATCACTTGAGGAAAAAAATTCTCTTTTTGTGCCATTAGCAGAACTCGTGTGACCTGCTGGGGAAAAACATCTTTTCCTCTCTTATTAACGTTGGATGCTTGTTAACTGGTGTAGGCTATCATCCTGCTGCCAGTACTGGCGTTGCCTCCCCTTTTTAAGTCTGTTAAGGTCAACAGCAATTTGGATAAAGGCTAGGTATTTTAATCTGACGAATCTCTCTGCCCTCAGGTTACTTTGAGGTTTCGGTTTTTCATGAATGGCTTTGGATAAAATCTTAAGCTCTGGACCTGTGAAAGGCCTCTAATATCTGAGGCCTGCATTTTCCGCTTTTACAGCTCCGTAAAACTGACAAACTGACCTGACAGCTTTGCTGCTTTCTGCATCAATTGCCCGAGTGTGCAAAAAGGTGTTAAAGGTGTAAAAATTGCCAAATGCTATTTACTCCACAGCCAGCCCGTTTCATCCTCACTCTGTGATCCATTGTGTACCAGCTGCAAAACAGGCCGCACCATTGTAAGCAATCAACTTACAGCACATTTTCAAAATTGACATATCTCTACATAATTTTCTCAGTGAGTTTTTGGTTTAAAAATAAGGGAGCTGAAAGATTTGTGCAAAATATTCCACAGCACATGTTGACGTCTTCATTTGACTATCTGAAAAACATTCTGTTTACTTGAAAAATTACAACATAATAACATAATAACATTTAATTAATTGATGCTATTCAACTTTCAAAGACCAGAATGGAAATCTGGAACGAATGTTGAGCATTAGTCTGCACAAACATTACCTCACTGTGAACCCACTCATCGGCAGATGTGGCTACTCGTGTAAACTCTTGACCAAAAAACAGAAACATAGCTTGTTTCTGACCTCTAGCACTTTTTAAATCTGACCTGGTGAACGTTGTCTGCATATTTCTGATAAATAATTTTAGGCTCGTAGGCAGTGCCCCACCACTAGCACCATTTCTCTTCTGACTGTGTGCTCATGTGAAAGAAACTAAACTTTCCAGTCGCCCTCCAAATGGAGCTGTATCTGCGCCATACTTCGGAGTGTTACCAAAACAGCTCGAGAAAAAAGTCGGAGGTTGGTGATGCAACATTGGACTGGCTTTGATCCACCAATAAACTGAATTATTTTTATGACAGGAACACTGATGGGCCTTCTACACCCTTGTTGTTGCTCTCTTTCCTTAGTTTCTCCTTCTCTGTCAGCCTCTGTCAGGTCCTCAATAATTTAGGAGCCGAGCTTGTAATATTTTCCAACTAGCTCGTGCAGAAGAAGACTCTTAAGTTTCTCGGCACATATGTTGCAGCTAAAGCAATCTATGATCCTGGTACATGTTTGAATGAAGTTTACATTCAGAAAAATGGGATCTTAAAGGTTCGGGGAGTAAATAATGGGTGTTTTTATGCGAAATTTGCAAATGGCTCGTATATAAATGATCAGAAACATTAACTTAAACGAATGCACAGAGAGATACTATTTCTGTGCACATAATGAGGCTATTAAAGCAATAAATAAAAAAAAAAAATCAGAAACAAGTGTGCCTAAGCGAAATGTACTGCCACCCCATTAATCTTACTTATCATCAGTAGAGGGATGACTACAGCGAAGCTTCGAATGGTGATAATGTGCAAGAGGAATTCACGAACCCCCACAATGCATCACTTACAAGCAAAGTGCTCCACAGCAGCTCTGCAATCACAAAACTTTACACTGTGCTGAAAGAGCAGATTCTGTGCAATTCATTAAATATTTGCTCTACTTAGAGCACCGTACTTTTAATGCATGATATGTGCAGTTTTTCCTTACTGCAACGCATAGCTTATAGAGTTGCATAACTAAGACATCTAGTTTAAGATGTTCTTTTAATCTCTCAAAAAAAGTCAGTTTTATTAGAATCAACTAAAAAAATGACAACAATTTCAGCTCAAGGAAGTATACATATTCATGATTATCGCTATAATTTACCATGACTTATACACAAGAAAAAGCAAGCATGGAACAACTTTTGGCCCCAGTGTTGCCAGAGTGCCAGTTTCAATTAAACCGAATGCCCAAGCGGTCCTGTTATGTAAGCCTTAGGACAGATTTCGGGAAAGGCATCATGGACGCTCACTGCCAGACAAGCTGTCCACACAGTTGGATGGAACTTCCAGAAATCCAAATCAAATATCTTAATCTTTTCTCTCCCCCCCCCCTGCTTGTCTTGTTCCCATTAGGAGCCCTGAGTCTAAGAAGCAGCCATGTGAGAGAAGCTGTCAGTGAGCAGAGGATGCCCACGTCCAGCTAAAGCAGCCCTTCCCCCCCTCTCTCCCCACCCTGCTGCTCCCTCCCTTCTTCCCACATGAGGACAAGAAGATGACTATCTCCAGCCGGCAGTCCTTCAATGTCCTGACGGTCATCTTCCTCCTACTGTCCACTGCAGGTCTGTGAATTTTAGTCCTAGCCTGTTTTTGAGTCTGTTTATCTGTTCCTCTGCAGACACTCAAATCAGAGTTTCAGGTAGTGCTGCTGACATTACACATGCCCTCAGTTTCTACAAACTTTGGATTTCCCCCAAAATATAGGTGTCAGTCCTTTGCATGAGAAGCCACTGCAGTGTTATAAACTGAATTCAGGGAACAGAAAGACTGATGTTGCCATGTGATGGCCAGAAGTCGAGTCAGACACATTTAACATTTGGGTGCTTTCAAACATTTACTGCCAAGAACTTACTTTTATTTGGCAGGAAACGCACTGAACCTTAGGGTGCTCTCTAAATGAGGCCAAGCAGCGTAAACTGTAAAAGAGAGCATATTATAACCCCAGAAGCTACAAAGCAAAGAACCCAGCCAACACATATCTCTTAGATATGAAACACACATTATGCAGAAGAAAAAAAAATATGCCGACTCAAGTTTGAAAATGACAAAACAGGGAGGAGGAGGAGGATGAATAGCGAGAGCGAGAAATCAGCGCTATGGCTGGCAGGGCCAAGCAGCAGGTTGAAAACCCATAACAACCAAAAGAGTCAACAGTGAGTTATTTATGTTATTGCCCTCCTCACTCAACATCCATCTTTAGTTTGAAAATGGCCATCCTCGTGTTCCCAGAAAAATGCATCAAACCCAAGGACCGATGATTACAACTACAAAGCAAATTGTGTACAGCACAGCTTTGAATGCTGAATGAGTGCCAGAAATGACAAATAAAACCCAAATTTTACTGACTGAGGTAGTAATGTACAAGGAAATACAACACTAAACAATCTCTGCAATGATTTATGATTTGTTTTGCGTTACACAAGGTTATGCAGTTATGCTACATATCTATGTAAGTGATCACTGTAAGTGAATAGAATAGAATAGAATAGAATAGAATAGGCTTCAGCTTTATTGTCATTGCACATGTCACAGGTACAAGGCAACGAAATGCAGTTTGCATCCATCCAGAAGTGCTTTAGCCTGATATAGATATATTACAAATAATATAGATATGTAAGTATATTACAGAAATGGGTCTATTATGGTATGTTATAATGTACACGGTATGAAGGTATGTTATAACTATAAGTATGTACAGGCTGTAGTGAGTACAAGCTATGTACAGGCTATGAACAGGATATAAATATGAAAAACTATACAGAAATATGAAATAAAAAAATATACAGAAATATGAGATATGCAGTTATACAGAAATGTGAACTATGCAGGTTATAAACAGTTGTAGAATTAAAAATTATCGTATTGTACAGAATGATTATTTACACAGAATTATACAGTAGTGCAGTTAAGATAAGTGAGATATGTGGATAATTCCTACAGAGGCTATATAAAGTGCTAGTGGTTGTGAGTGGTGGTTCAGTCCATGTTATTATTGTGTGTATGAGGGTACAGTTGTCCCTTGTGTGTGTGTGTGTGTGTGTGTGTGTAGGTGGTTGTGGGTGTGTGTATGTCCAGTCCATGTGTTTAATGTGAGTCAGATGTCAGGAGGCAGAGTTCGGGAGTCTGACAGCTGTGGGGAAGAAGCTGTTCCAGTACCTGGTGGTCTTAGTCCGGAGGCTCCTGTAGCGCCTCCCAGAGGGCAGGAGAGTGAAGAGTCCATGTGATGGGTGACTGGGGTCTTTGATGATTTTCCCAGCCCTTTTCAGACACCGCTTCCTGTAGATGTCCTTTATGGCAGGAAGTGGTGCTCCAGCGATGCGCTGGGCAGTTTTCACAACCCTCTGCAACGCCTTCCGGCCCGAGGCAGAGCAGTTCCCGTACCAAACTGTTATACAGTTGGTCAGGATGCTCTCGATGGTGCAGTGATGTTGGAGTTAACACTAAAGACTAGACAACAGAATAACTTTAAATTGTAAACTGAAAATGTAATTGTGTCTCAGTATATTTACCATCATGAAAATATTGATAATAACTCATTATCATCAAATTATCCTGATAATCAAAGTGCAACTATTTTATTTAAAAAAAAAAGGCAGATTGATATTAAGCTTAAAATTATTTTTTATTTTTTTATTTTTCATCAAAGCTGTTTTTCGTGCTTGACTAAGAAGAGGTAGAAAAGCCTATCGTGGATTTGGTTTAACACTGCTGACACAGAGACAGACAGACTGTGAGTGAATAGCAGACAAACTAACCAAAGGCAAAGATAATAGCACCAAGAAGGTGCACACAGTGTATTGTACTTAGCTAAAGAAAAAGGATGCGCACATTACATTTACAGCTTACCAAAGATCTGAGTGAATGGGTTACTCGTGAGCAAAAATCATTTTGTCTTCTTTGTCGAGGATCACCGAATGAAACCTTTATGTTTCAGAACAAAGACAAACTACAGATGCGAGCGCAGTTATGGATAAAAAAAAGTGATGGGTGAGCACTGACTGATGTTTTGATGTTGTGTGTTTGCGAGCGAGAGAGAGAGAGCCACAGCCATTTTCAGACCACAGGCAGTAAACAAACTGTAGTTCAGGAGCCAAGCTGTTAACTGTATCCTAAACTTCAAGAGGTGTTAATGAAATTAAGCAGGTGGGTGTGTTTACAACGCTATCGCTTCCAGAAGCAGCTGTTGTTCATTTGAGAAGCCAGAGACTGCCGATGAACTTGTCTGTTTCCAGTTGTGCATCATTAGAGAATTTTATACTCCACTTACAGTGTGAAGGGCCTCTGTTTCTTTATTACCAGGTTACTAACCCTCAGCCGCTGACCCTCTTCTTTTAAAGGGCATAAAAACATGAGCGTACCGCAGAACTTTTTCATGGATTAACCGACTTGTATTGTCAACGCAAGGGTCAAATGAAGAGCTTCCTTTCACTGCTGAAGAAGCCATCCTTGACTTTTAATTCTACCGTGCCCTTCAGTAGTGTTTCATTTTACAGCCTCTCCTGCTGAAATTAGCATCGCTGAAGCGAAGATGGCCAGCAAGCTCATTATAACCTGAAAGAGGACTCTTTCAAATGCTGATCTGTCTTGGCCTGAGATGAGTGAAAGACTTCTATCACATTGCCTGCACAAGTGGACCTTGAACTAAATCACAGCCGAAACACTTTAACTGACAACACAGTCATATTTTTTGGGCTCATAAAAGGAAGCACATATGAGAAGGATAAATAAGCTACAATAAAAACATCAAACTAAGCTCAGTGCACTTCACATGGAGTGACATCATTTCAATTTGTGATTCAGCTGAGAATTATCAATCAAAGCCAAACAAGAATACACGGTGCCAGAGTGATTCTGCAAGCAAGTACAGAAATGCTGATATGAATTAAATCACAGTAAAATGCAGTTTTACATCAATGAAGCCTAAAAATCTGAAAGCACTGGCAGCTTACTGATGAAAAAGAAAACATAAGAGAAGGATCAATCAGGTACACGTCCCATGGAGCGGCATCTTTCAAGAAGTGAAAACAGAATTACAGGACCTGCAAATGCCACATATAGAGCTATTAACAAGATTAAAATCTCATTGGTTCACCTGCAGATAAGTAACAAAAACACTGCTATGCTTACATACAAGCTGTTGTACCTATTTTGTGGAGGATGCTCACATGAAACAAACACCAAAATCAAAGATAATAAAGTGAGTGTATGTACAAGTAATCCTTTAAACATTTGGTTTCTTAGCAGTCAGAGGAAGCGTCTTACACTTTAGTGTGGCTGTAACTAATAATGGTTTTAGAATTGCTTGTTTCAGAGGATGAACTAAGGTGCTGCTGAGTCTCAGTAGATCCATAAGAATTATTTTAGACTTTGAATCATATGCAGTTACTTCAGCAGAGTCCCAGAATAAAATTGTGGAGCTGGAAATGAGCAATAGATTTCCTGTTAGATACATAAAACATTGTCACATAATCCCTCTATCGGAGACTGCAAAGAAATATAAAAGTGAACTGCACGATGATGCATGCTTCAGTGCATTCTGTATATTTGTCACTATTCTGGCTTCCAGTGCTTATAGGCTTCATCTGCCCAAATGACTGGTTATACTTTTCAGGATGACTTTGGCTTTGATTAATTTCTGTTCAGATTTCTGAAATTTACCCCATTTTACTGAAATTATTTTTTTAAGTCATGTATTGTGTATGTGCAGAACAAAAACTGCATTAAAAAACACAACCTATGATACTGTACTGTGAGTTAAATAAAAGTGAAACCGGTCCAAGATTAAATAACAGTGTTTAAAACCATATAGTTAGGCGGCACCAGGTTCACAGTGAAACTCTTTGTTCACCTATAAATAGAATGACAAAATAGAAAAACACTCAGACACACAATCACAAAAAACAGAGGGGATCCTTCTTTTGGAGGGAGGATGAAGCGAGGCGGTCAGCCTAGGGGAAGCAGCGTGCTATATACTCATTTTGTCAAGTAATCTGAGAAGTATGTTTGTTGTTTCCATACAAACGCACAGAAGCCACCCTTATGTTTGTATCACGCTTGGGTGTTATCAAAGATGTCCAGTATACCGGAGCACACCTGGCACACTCAGATCTCTCTTATTAAACCGGTAGAGTAATGCTGTATTCAGACTATATTGTAATAGCATGTGCCACCTGACATCAGCCTCTTCTGTGGAACAAGCAGAGAACTTGCTTGTTGGACTAGTAACAAGAAAAACGCCGCTATCCCTCTTGGGGAAACTTTGGGTTTAGACGTGATGATAAAAGTAAGCGGGCCGTCAGAGACTAAACTCTGTGGCCTCAAGAAACTTGTAGGTAAAGACAAGAAATCAAGCTGCGAGTCTGCCACCACCACCTACACATTTTCTAGTTTACCCACTGATGTGTCAGAATCCACTGCTGCAACAAGTGCCATTAGGTTCCATAACTTCCAGCTCATACTTCAGTAAGCTCCTATGAAATCTCTGGATGGTGTGAGGACATGAAGAAAATAAGACGATGCTGTCTGGTTTGAATGATTAGCTAATCAGTTTGATAGTCTCTGTGTTCCTTCAAGAATAAAAATGACTGCTTTTGCCATCATGCGCCTGCATGCATAATTTAATATCTACTCTCTGATTATTTTTGCAAGTACACCGTGTTTTGTGTTGCTTGTCCTTCGCCAGAGGTATTAATCGAATTCAATCCACTCGTGTATCTTCAGAGGCCTCCAAAGAAAACAAGCATTCACGATTATGTTTTTGCAATTTGGATGCTGTAGGTTGAAAGGTGCTTCCTGGCGAGTTGTTGTCATTTTCAGAACTGGGAGACAAACACAAATTCTGCCTCAAAGGTCATGAGTCCTTTGTTTAGCTCCTGAATATTACATCTACGGTTTCTTTTTTTTTTTTCTCTCCCCCTGTTTCCCACCACTGCAGCCCTCTCTGCTCATTACCGAGTGTGTGAACCTTACTCTGACCACAAAGGGCGGTACCACTTTGGCTTTCACTGCCCACGCCTCTCAGACAACAAGACCTATATGTTCTGCTGCCACCACAACAACACCGCCTTCAAGTACTGCTGCAACGAGACTGAGTTCCAGTTGGTCATGCAGGTCAACCTCACCACCACCCCTGATGGTTATGCACACAAGTGAGTAATCGTTTAAGATGCCATTTGAGTCAAATGGATTTTCACTGTGAATCTTCTGAGACAAAAATCTGCACTGTCATATTTTTCCTTTTTTTCTTGGTTTAGAAAAGAGATTAAATAAAACATGACAGTTAGCATCTTCAGGCTTAGATGCCCAATGCTACTCAAGGGTTACCAGTTCGAACATTGCCCATCTTAACAAAGTCAAATATTGGGAATCATGGCATACTGATGAGAAATGGGCTGCACAAGACACATATGGACAAGGACTAAATACATGGAGTTTTATACATATTTCCATCAGAGTCTGTTTCTGACCTCTTGTTTTAGGTGTGTGTGTGTGTTTTTGTTATCATTATAAGTTTTGTCACGCTGTTCGCTATCAGGCATTATAATTGCCCAATAGGACCTGTGGTAGTAGTAAAGGTGAACTTCAGGCAAAAGTTGCATTTGCAAAGAAAAAAATTGCAAGAGTCTTAGCTAGCTTAATGTGCAGAATTTTAATTCAGGCTGTGAGGGTTTTAAAATATTTTAAACATGTCTCACATACCCTCGGCTGACTGTATTTAAAACATGGAACACACTTGTAGGGTTTTATGGGGAAAACAATCCTTTTTCAGGGCAGTAACTACATTGTTTGAAGTGTATGGAGATTATATCAAGTGCAAGAGCAGAGCTCTGACTGATTTTTTACCAAAAACTTTACAAACAGAGGGACATTAGAGAACCTAACAGTGACTCCAGTCCACAAAAATCAAATCCCCCAACAACCCTGAATAACCCTAACTTATACTTTCTTTCCACTGTAATCATGGGGGTCAAACCTAGAGATATTTACAATTTATTCACAGAAAAAAAACCCTACAATAAATAACATGAGCATCCTAATACTATAACAGACATTTAAATAATAACAAAAGCATTTTAACAAAAGCCCAAGACAGAAATCATCCCATTCCTCCTTCTATCCTCAGTGGTACAGCCCAATCACCTGACTGAAAAATGAAAGTCAGGTGGAGTATCCCCATGTGTACTTCATGAAAACACCATCATCCACCAACCCGAATCGAGAGAGGAGAGTTAATAAAAACCAATACAAATCAAACTATTAAAAAAAAATACCCACACCATTAAGTAGTATCCTGCTAAAACGAAACAAACAATACCAAAAGATAACCTGCATGTCACAGTTAATTAGTGAAAACTGGCTTCGCTGAATCTTGGGAGAGCTTTATGTGAGTTGCTACAGCGACAGATAAATTTATCTCAAATCATATGAAACCAGCTTGTTTTGGTCTCCAGACCTTCTTGATGGTATCGTGCTCAGAGACCTTGTTGACACTGACCTACACCTGAAGAGGTATTCAATACCACCACACAGGAGAGCAGATGCTAAAAGCAGCCTATGTGTTTTGAGTATGACGCCTCCACATGAAACCCTTTGCAAAGCCAGGGGTTAAGTGCTGGCTATTAAGCATATAGAGTCTATAAAGTCCTAGACTGTTTCAAAGTAAAAGTCTGTGTAAAACTGCAGAGCTGTATCAGTGTGGCATTATTAAAAAAAAACTGCACACATGCCAAGATATGACAGATTTCTCACAGAGGACAACTAAACTGAAAGAAGTGCTTATGGCGTGGAGTATAAGCAGATTTAAACTGAGTGAAGGACACAGAAAAATGCCCCTCTTCTTCTGTGGGAGCACCCAGTGGGAGGCTTGGGTGACAAAACCACAGCTCTTTGTACTAATGCCCTCCCAGCATGCCTCTGTCTCAAACGGTACACAGTGCCCTGCAGCAGGTCATGATATTTCATTTTTAGTGTCAGATGGCCTGTTGGGCCTCTCTTTTATCTTGGCTCAGTGGCCAATAAGACTGCAGGCTTGATATTTACTGCTGGCCAAGCGAGTTAAACTGGCCATAATTTTGCGCTCCCTTCTTACACTTCATGGTTAAAATGGGATTAGAGTTGAGTTTGAGGTAAAACTAAAGGCATTTTGACTCCAAGGGTTTTGTCACAATGTTGTGCGCCGTCTCCTATAAAGTAACAGAGCAGCTGAAATATCGTGGATCTGAAACATATGGAGAAGTCATCTTAGAGTAAATGTCCAAGAAATTCACAGGAAAACATCAAATATTGTTATATATTTGACAGATAATCCTTTCAATCTGCTGTCTCTGGGAAAGATGTGATTAATATTGAATGGCGTTGGTGTTAGCGGTGCGGTTCTGATCAGTTTCGCTAAAAACAGTGCACAATCTGCGTTCTTTGCTCTGCGATCAGACTGACTCAAATATATCCCTGCATTGTTAGTCTGTTAGAACACATACAAACTAAATTATAGCAGGTAAATGCCTCTGATGCAGAGGTGAGGGAAGGTAAATGCAGTTAAGCATTTACTGACATGGTATTCATTCAAGCAGCTTCGGTGTTTGTTTTAAAGCAGTTTATTCAGATAAACACCCCTAAGGCTGCATCGTTTCCAGACAGAAGCGGATTCAGTTGATTTACTGAATTGCAACCACTCGAATATCACTTTTTCTAAGGGCTTTAATCAGTGGAGTCACACTAATTCTTTTAGTTAAGGCATAACTAAAAGAATGGTTTCACTCCAAATAAATCTCTATTTTGAAGTAACACCCTGTGTCATCTCTGCCTCTCAGAGTCAGAATATTTATTCAGTCCGTGAACATGTGTAATATTTCCACCCTACATGCCCTGAGCATTTAAGCAGCAATGTGACACCACAAGATTATTTTTATTTTTTTGTGTATGTGTGTAAATTTTGCTTTCCCAACCTCTCAGGAAGCTATTTTCTGAAGCCCTTTCTGCTCATTCACCTTGTTATACTTTATGGATGTGGGTGGACTAAAACAAAAAGTTCAAATGCACCCCACATAAATCCAGCTGGATCATGTAATACATGAAGAAAATTTATGAGAGGTGGAAAAATAAGAGCGCTGATTTTTAGAGAAAACTATGTAAGAGCCAAAACGAGACGTATAAAACTCTCTTGTGCTAATGAAATTCTTTGTCCAATTTAGGAAGCAGGATTTAAGAAGCAGTAAATGGAACAGATGGTGTTTTTTTCCCCCCTATATTTATTTTTTTAAGTTTTTATCAAGGGAGGACTTGATAAATGTCTTGGTCTTGCCACATAAACAGCAAACATTCACACCTGGCAGGCACTATCGTTGCTTTTGGGATTTAAGCCCAGTGTAAGGGTAACTAGATGATGGTTCTGAGGATATGAAAAGTGTTTATCATCATCTTTTTCAGATTATCCAGCATTAATTCTCCCAGTCTGCGTCTCTTGCAGTAATTATACAGCCCTGGTCGGTGTGTGGATCTACGGCTTCTTTGTGATGGTGCTGCTGGCTCTGGACTTTCTCTACTACTCAGCCATAAACTACGAGCTGTGCCGGATCTACCTGGAGAAATGGGGTCTTGGAGGACGCTGGCTGAAGAAGGCTCGGAGTCAGTGGCACAGGTCCATGCCGGAGGAGAGCGAAGCCCAGGCTCAAGCGCAGCCCATGGTCCCCACCCACTTCCAGCCCAGACACAGCCTCAGAGGGGAGAGCCACAGCCCTACGCTCCTGCCCTACAACACATCCACCGCATGGTGAGTCACTGCCCGTCACATGACAGCTGTCAACTTCAATGCCATGGACATAGACAGATGCATTTCTGCAACTACTAAAATTATCTGTCTCCGGTCAAAAGAGAAAAACAGAATTACAAGTAGTGAAAAATTCAATATTTATACCACAGAAGTTCAGAAACAGTGATACCCTCATTTGACGCCATAGAGTAGGAAGTGTTACGTAACCATTTGTTGCCTATTAAACAAAATAACTTGTTCTGCTCTGATAAGCAAATATGCAGTAGAGACCCTCTTGCTTGTTTGACAAAATAAAGCATTAATAGCTACAGATGCTAAGAACCAAAGTCGGCCGACCCTTTAAAAAATCGTTCCTTTAATTCTGCCTCTCATTTTCTCGTCTGCGTGTTTTCTTTTGTGCTCATTGTTTTGTTTGCAGACAGCAACATGGCAAGGAAACTGTGTCTAGCAGGACAAATTAAAACATTTTTAGCATACTTTCCCGAAAGCCAGCAGCAAGGAAGCTCAAACATTCCGGATCCTAATTTCCTAGAGTCGCTCGTTAGGGGCGCACTGTAAACACAAAGATATAGATAGCACACTCGCGATTAGATCCGACCAGTGGTATTACCAACTGTCAATTCACTGGATTACAGACTTCAACAGAACTTTTAGAGCTCCACTCCCTTCTGCCCAGCAGTGAATCATTTTCTGCAAAGCGTCTGATCTGTATGCGTCGTTCATCTCAAAATAGCTGCACTCTGTGTCAACATAAACCTTTTTTTTCTTTTATTTTATCGGAGGAATTTGGGTGAGAGATATTTCTTGGTTTTAAGTCTGACCAACTCATTAGGGAGCTATCATTATTAATGAATAGAAAAGAACAGGATAATGTGAAAGCTGCAGTGCCCGCCTGGGGCTCCTAGCTCATATTTAACTTGAATGAGTCGACTGTGAGTCGCATTAGAAATCATTTGTGGAGTTTCTGCGGCAAAACACCATCTGCTATGTGTTCAGCGTATCTTTTTTATTACCGCTGAGAGCAGTCACAGGCGTCTGAAGGTGTGTTAGGCTGCATGCGACTGCTGTTAGAACATACGCGATGATTTATGATGCCAGGAGTGACCTGTAACACGCCATAGCTGCGGGGAACCTTTCTTTCTCTGCCAGACATTGTTTAAACTTTCAGAATATAGCTGCACAATCGCAGAGCGCAGCCTGAACAACCGTACATTTTTGTGCAGTCGATTTTTCATCCGGTTGCGCGTCTCCAGACACCGTGCACCCTATCTGTCTCTGATTGTGGCTCAGTCTCCTCCTAGAGGTAGACATCTCTCTCGGGTCATGATAATTTAATGTGGGTAGAGTTTTGACAAATGGCTTTAAGAAGCACTGTGGACTGTAGAAGCCATAGATAGACGAGCTGAGATGCTGCAGAGGGATCCTGGGGCTGCTCTGCTGGTATAAACGTGGTTAACTAAGACTGAACATATCCGCGGAGCCTCCTCATTAGACGTGAAGTCAGTTCAGTATGATAGGACTCATCAATCCTTGACTAGTGAGGTTGACCTGCACTGGCGAGAAGCCAGCATTAAGGCAGAGGAAGTCGATTTAAAAAAAAAAAAGGTGTTTGAAATAGCAGCAAACTGCTCATTAACTAAGTGGGCTCGGAAAATGAGAGCAAGATAAGTTCATAGTAATTCATTGTGATGAGTAATGGGAACTGCTTTAGGACTGATAGTGTTTTGGTATCATCTTTTGTAAGATCTCTATCTAAAAATACCAAGAAAAAAATGTAACCGCATTTTTTACAAACAGGACAAAATTTACCATGAGCTAAATATGTTCTTGCATAATCATTGACATCAATAATAAAGTGACAGATGCTGCGAGATAAATTCAGTCACGAGCAGTTTCTGGGGCAAGATCAGAATAGTTTTTTGGGGGGGAGGGGGAAAGTTTCACACAATGAAACACTTCTGAGAATCCAGATAACGCTTACACTTTTTCCTAAATGTGTTAAGTAACCGTTATGGGCGATTCTCTCTGTGTGTATACCGCAGTTGACGTTGCCCACACGGTGCGTCATTAGATGGGTTTTATTTGCGGGGGTACAGATCTTTATCCCCAGAGAGGATGCAGAGTAATGGCTCAGAAAACTGGGTCCACTTAGTTGGACATCTGTTGGCCAAATGTAAACAACCAGAGATCGGGTCAAGTCCCATTACAGGCCCAGCAGCATCTAAAAACAACCCAGTCGCGCAGCAACTTTGGAATCCAGCACAAATGGTAACCCATGCAGCAAAGCAGGTCCTGATGGCAAGTCAGGTCTTAAAGAGAGAGAGCGAGAGGGGGAGAGAGCGCAGCTTTGCACTCAGCGTGTGGGAATCCTGCTTACCACGTTGCACGTAAGCAGGCTGGTATGTGCTGCTGCAGATCTGCTCAGGGTTCAGCGTGGGCGGCCTGAGAAACTGTTATTACTTTTCCTCGGTGGATGCCCTTTATTAAAATCTCATATTCACGCATTCACTTCGGTTTGAATAAAGTACAAAAACATAACTGTCTCTTTCTTCACCTAACGATGTATGATCCAGATGAGAGACGAATGATCAGCCTGCCACACCAGGAGTCATGGATTATCATTACAGGGGGGGCACACTGTTTGTTTCCAAGCAGTGTTTACTCACAGGGTAATGTCACTCAGTGGAAACAACGGATTTGTGAAAAACACTATTGCAAACTCTTTGTTTTTCTACACGCTATTTGTTCAAGTGCTTATCCTAGTGTTGAACAGGATGGGCAGTTATAGTTTGTCCATTAGCTTGATAAAAAACATATTTATGTAGGAGCTGTTTGGCTTGGACCTTTATGTGTCTTATATCTACTGGCCTGGAGACGCCTTATCCCTGCAAATGAACTAAACTAATGATTATTAAGAGGAGTTCAAGGAAGTCTTTCTGCACTTAAAAGATTGTGGACTCGCTCAGCTAATGAGAAAAAAAAAGAAAAAAAACTAGAACATCACTGATGCAGCTCATCTGGCACACGATCCATTGTAATTTACAGGTTATTATAATGTGTGAAATACAGAAAGCAGTGATAAGTTTTCCTATCATTGGCTGGCTGTATTGCACAAACTAATGAGAATTCAAATCCACTGAGAACGACAAATATGACCCTGACCTCGAGGGTGATCATTGTGCATAGGTTTGATTAAATCCTCACTCATAATGTCAGCAATTCTTGTAGATTATTGACAGATGGATGGATGACGGACGTCTTCCCAGCTCATTAGTCCTTCAGGTGGATGAGCTGAAAATGAAATCATGATTTCACAAAAATCATTCAAATATTTGTGTTTAGGTCAAAGAGGAACATATAAATAAGATTCGTAAATGGTCACCTGATTAATCTTTATACACAATGATTAGACCTAATTAAAATAAAATAATAAAAATACTATAAAAGTTAAATGTATATGTATATACATATAAATGTAATAAAATAATAATAATAACAACCTAATAAATACATAACTGACCTATTAAACTATGGTGGCTGTCTTGATGCACGTTGCAACAGTAGCTTTAGTAGTAGCAGTCATCCTTAACTCTGCTGCTCTCACACTGAGAGGAGGGGTCATCCTGCGAGGACGTGAACCTGGAGAAGGTGGTGGTGTTGGAGGCCTCAGAGTGGTCGTGGAATGAGTCAAAACCATCAGGCGATAGAGGTTAAATTATCATAGCTGGCTTAGTAGATGATCACATGGAGCTGTTTAAAACTGAAGGAAGCATTGACAACTCATGGAGCACAAAAATCATCTACTTATCTCATCTACTTATAATCTGGGCAGGGAAACATTTTTTCCCCATTTCCTTTCTTTATGCTTGGTTAAACTATAAAGGTGTGGTCTTATGTTTACCATACAGATGTGCTACCAGATAGCGGTAATGATTTTCCCATTTAGCACTCAGTATCCAGTTTAAAATCCATTCACATTAACCCTCTCAAGGCAGGCGTTGCAGATTTGCAACAGTTAAAAACTAACAACCTGATTACCCCACATGCATATTTTAATTTTTTTTTACTCAGTAGTACCACTGCAGGACTTGGTTGTGCATTAGCAACAAAAAGTTTAATTTGAGCCTGAGACAGTTAATGTGTCCTGGATGACATAGATCAAGTAGCTCTTGAGCTCATATGACCAGGATGTGGTAGCACAAAAACTACTGGGAACCCATTAAGATATCACATTGCCACAGAAAAACATTTTGGCGTCACTCATCCTAGCAGGGCTCTCATGTAGCCCTTTAAAAGCACTGAAACCTTCCAGGAAGTTCAGCAGCATTAGAGCCCTGCTTGGTTGTCCACCCGCAGCTATTAGGACATTAAAGCTTTGGCTGGCTTCCCAGTATCTGCACATCCCCCTTTTGCCTGCTTGTCCACCTCCTTGCAATTAGTGGTACTGAGCAGCATCATGACACTAGAAGGCAGATTTAAAAGAAGTGGCAGTGAGAATTTTCTATATCATCATTTATTTTACATTCCTTGTGTAGTGTACTCACTTTGACGCTCCCCACTTCATAATTGGAACAAATGTGATCTGCTCCTGTCATTCAGTCTGGCATTTTTTACTGCATATGTTAGATAGATTTAGTTTGCCTTCAGTCAGTGCTGATTAAGACTTACCCAGCAAAAATAAGTGTGCAATCTGGGGAAGGCAAAAAAAGCAGATTTTTTATTACTTTTTTTTTTGCTCGTGTTTGGTGGTAAAATTAAAAATACATAACTCAACTCTGGTTAATATATGCTGAGCATCAGCGAGAAGTCATAGATTAAAGCGGGAGAAATGAGGTGTTGAGCAACATCAAATGACACCACTTCACTTGAGCAGAACACGTCACACAGATTCCCCTGGTGGCCGATGAATCACTTGGCACCGACTTAGAGCAGCACCTCATGCCAGCAACCTCCCACTCACTCAAGGCTGGTAGCTTACTGGGCCAGCTGAGCTTAGCCATGGGTAAAGTGGTCTAGGTGAGGTGGCATCTGTCAGCCTATTCAACATATACTTGACTCACCAGCCTTTGTAACACTGCTTCTTACAGTCAGTCACCAGTGACTCAGCGTTATAGCCCAGTCTAGTAAACGCCACCTCCGCCACTCGAGCAGTCTGTCTGTTACATCAGATCAGTCACAGGTAGGCATGCACGACACCTGCACTTAAACGCCTGCTGTGCTGCCTGCACAGGACACTCAGACCCAGAAGGCTAAAACAGAATTTCACATTTTTTCCCTTTTTTTTTTTCTGTCAGTGTGATCAAAGCCTACCTCTGTCTCCTGAATATTCACATCCATCTTTGAACTCACTGGTTCCCTTTTTCTGAGGTAATAATGTAATTGTACATTATGAAATTATTCCTGGCCTGTCTGTCCACAGAGCAGCATGCCAAGACCTTGTCCAATTAAAGCAACACACTCCATGTGGTGTGAGTTAATTAACATCATAGATGCTACAAAGACAGCCAGACGCACAGACAGTTCTGCTAAAAGAGAAGAAGAGCAGGTTTAGCTCTTTGAAAGTCGTGCAGTGACGTCTGGCACTGCCAAAAGCAAGATGGGGTTGGTGCAACTTTCTGTGTTTATTTTTGTGCTTGTGTTTGTGATCTTTTATTAGACGTGTTTTCACACATTTACTTTGCATTTTCTCTAAAGTGCAGTCAAGTATCCTTCAAGAACCAAAAGCACTCTGTGTCACACTGTTGATAAAAGAATATTTCTGTGTCCCTACAAGGATGGAGGGTAAATCACTGCTAAGGTGTGGAAAGTGGAAATTTTTCTTTTCCCATTAAAGTGCAGTCGTATTGTTTGGGCAGCAGAAATTATTTTCAGTTGGTGGATGTGATTCATAGAGCTGTGGTGGGAGTCTTAACAAGAATTACAGACTTGTAAAATATTCCTGTGAAGCTGGCTGCTTTTTGAAAAGCAGAGCTGGCCCATTTTATTAGTTTTTGTGTTTTCTGGCCTTGAGCTCATTTTCAAGCCAATATGTTGTTATATAAAGATCAGTGTGGACCATGAAACACAGAGCACACACTGAGGCAATTTTATCCATGAAGCTAAAAGTATTAAGTTTTGAGTCTCTGTTGTCCGGGATCCTGCCAGTTTTTCCCAAACAACTTTTGTGGCTACTCTGGAATTTGATGATACAGACATGTGCACTCTGGGCTATAAATTGGCTTTTTGGAGAGGATAAAGCAACAATATATCCACAAAGTATCAACCATTTTTTTATTCTGTGGGCTCCAGTTCTATGAAATCTTTAAAATATGTAAGCATGTTTGCTATCCTAAATACCATCTTCTTCACTCGCTAGTTTTTCCATTGTTTTAAATCATCTCTTGGCCTTCATCAGTGGTTGTCGTGTGAGGGTTACCAAGGATAAAGTCTGGTTGTTACCACGTGACCTGAGTATGTAAATTTAGTCATGTGATAACAGGTGGATAATAGCTGATATTTAAAATCAGTGCTTTTCTCTGTTTTCTCCTAAAGCCAGGTTTTAGTCCTGAGATGACCTCTGTTTCCCAGACAGTTAGAGTTATGTTCCTCTGGCATTCAGTCAGTGTCTAGCCACTTAACCAGTACAATAAAAACTGGAAACCACAGCCAAAGGAAAGCTAGATGTGGTTACATCATCCAGCACCAACAGCCATTCTGTATGAAACTGCCTTAGATTGTGTTTGGTGGTGTTGTGACTGGCACTGCTCTTTCAGGTCTGAAAACTGAAGCCAGCACGGGAGTGTACTGAATCCTTTCTAATGGCCAGCAGGGTGCTGGGAAGAAAAAAGGCTGAGAAAATTATCCTACCGCTCTTTTGATTTCATAGACAGTGTATAAAAGATGGGCACAGCTGTCTAGTGTGAAATGCAAAGCCAGTGTGGAAGCGCCTTTAACCTGCATTTTATTGTAAAGGCCAGCAGAGGGCTGGTTTCCAAAATTTGCCCAGTTATGGAGAACTCTATGGGAAAATGCTAACTGAACTCAGTTTACGGCATTGACCAGAAGTTTTAAGTGACTAAAAATACTGTAAATACTGCGATTTAGAATAAAAAGGAGGCTAATGCGACATAATCTTTTTGCAGGTATCTCTCGTTTCAGACAAGTCGCTATCTGAAACTGCTAGTATGCAGTTTCCTTCGGTTTCAGATCTCCTTATCACATCCTGTTTGAAAACACCATGTTGATGATGGCCAAAGGACTTAGCTTGAGGCTTACCACACAAAAGTTAATATACGGTTGAAAGCTTCAGAAAATTCAGAAAACATATTACAAGCTTAAGAATGAACCCTGATGCGTTGTCTTTTTTTCCCTTCTGGCAGAATGATGCTGTGAGTGGATGAACAGAAGAGTAGCAACACCTGGTTTCCTTACATGGTACAGAGGAGATGTTCCCCAGTCACCCCTCTCTGGACCACAAACACAGCATCACTGGTGGGCTAGCCATACTGTAGTAGCTAGAAGTGACTACTGCCCCCTTTCTAATGAGCACAAAATACCCACAGACTAACAGAATCAGGCGAAACAGCTGAAGAAAGCCTGGAAAGCCACACAGACGAATGTATCGCTGCTTCTACAGAAGGGAGAGATGGATGCATTTATCTGCTTATAGGGTTTAACTGATTCCCTAAAGTATCTGCCAAGGCCTGGAGTACCCCAAACAAATCCAAGATGAACTGGATAAACTGTACTCGCAAGTGAGAAAGCTTGCCTATTTAAAGAAAAAAAGAAAAGAAAAAAAAGCTTATTTCTAGATATAACATGTTTATTAAACTGCTGTGTCACTTTGTGTTCAGTAGCAGTTAGACACAGTTGTGGGTTATCTATTTGGTGATTTATTTATGTGAAGTAGTCAGAGAAAATATATGAGTGGCTAACAATCTGATTATGTAATGGCTTAGGTTGATGCTGAGCATCTCACTTAGAGTAGAATGTTTTTGTTACCTACTGAAACCAGAAAAAATGCCTCTGCAGCCACGATGAAAAACAAACATCTTATACAAAATGTTTTTGGTCTCCTTTCTGCAAAACAAGCGATTTCTTGAAACAGTGTCGGAAAAGGACGTAAGGCCATAAAAATAAACTGCTGAAACTTCAAAACATGAGGGTTTTCCATCTTCACACAAGCATTAATGAGGATCAGGGATGCCTTCATAACAGCCACAGTCTTTATGCTAATTTACACATATCCGTATCCCTAAAGACCTGAGTGAAACCCTTACTTATCAAATTACAAGTTTGTGACAGTTTTCTATAACATCACCCACTGACCTATTTGACCTTCCTCGTTATTAGGGCTGCCTGAGATCAGCTTCATTAGCAATATGACGCAAAATAATATCCATTAGTCTCTTTATACGAAGTGCTCCAAATTCCACATGGGTAACAGGCAACTGTAAGTAACTAGCCATAACAGAAAATGTTTCCAAAAGAAATATCAGTAAACCCCTTTCACTGTCAGCAATAATGTACAGAAGCTTAACCAGAGGATCACATGGTATGTAAAAATCAGAGTCAGCTAAATGAGCAATGGGTAATCACTGAGGTGTATCACAGAATTTTTGGCTCAGTTTGCATTTAATAAGACGGTGATGTCAGTTAAATGGAGATATACTCTTTCTGGATAATGAACTCTTTTTTTTTGTCAGCTCTGTAAGAAAAAAGACATGATTATCTCTTACTAAAAGAAACTCTTGCACACTTTTTACGTTAACGCTCAGTGTATTTCATAGCAAAAACTGTCAATTATTATTTCAAACCGCCACCAGTATGGTATTTATTTATTTAAATCTTTGTTTTATTTATCCCTCAGATCTAAAACCAGTGATTTGGCGAATGTTATGGGGAAATAATTATTTGATCCCCTGCTGAAATGAACAGTTTCTAATTTTTATAGTAGTTTCATTTTAACAGAATCTCAACCAAAAATCCATAAAACAAAGACACATTAAATAAAAGTTATAAATTGATTTGCACCTCATTGAGTGAAATAAGTATTTCATTTGTGCGAAACATGACTTAGTGCTTGCTTTTGCACACATCTCAGGAGGGATTCTGGCCCACTCTTCTTTACAGAAACTATAAATCCTTTAAGGTTTCTTGGCTGCCAGTTCACAACTCTAAGTTCGTCTCCCTCCACAGATTTTCTAGGATTGAGATCGGGAGATTAGCTAGGCCACGACCTTAAGGGGCTTTTTCTTGTTGCCTTGGCAGTACAGTATGTTTTGGGTTACTGGAAGACCCATCCACAGCCTATCTTCTGGCTCTTAAGTGGCCAGTGGACTGTTGTTGTTGCATCCATTGACCTCAGTGTGGTGAAGTCATCCCACACCCTTAGTGGAAAGATGGCTCCAAAGCACAATGTTTCCACCTTTGTGCTTGACTGTGGGGATGGTAATGTTTGGGTCATACTCAGCTTACATACACAGGGGGTCAAGTTGATGCCAAAGAGCTTGATTTTGGTTTCATCTGACCACAGCACTTTCTCCCAAGCCTTCTCTGAATCATTTAGATGTTCACTGGCAAAGACGGACCTGTACATGTGCCTTCTTGAGCAGGGAGACTTTGCGGGCACTGCGCGCTACCAATGGTGTTTTTGGTGATTGTGGTCTCAACTGCCTGCAGATCAATAACAAGCTCCTCCCAGGAAGTTTTGGGCTGATTCACCACCTTTGACATGATTATCCTCACTTCATGAGACAAGATCTTGCATTGAGCTCGAGATGGAGGGACATGTTGTTCCATGCACATCTACAATTGCGTCCTTGACATTCTTGGGCATCTCTTTGGTCTTACCTATGGTCACGGTGAGGTTGAAATGGAAGAAACTGATTGTGTGGACTCGTGTGCTGGGCACACAGCCAATTTGTGGGATCAAACATTTATTTCACTCAAAGGCATGCAAATCTATTTATAACTTTTATGTGATTTGGGGGTTTTTTCTGGATTTTAAATTCAGAAAAAAATTAATTCAGGAAAGGAGAAAATAATTATTTCCCCTATTTGTGGGATTTTGGATTGACAAAAAAGTGAAACAATTATTACACTGCTTTAGAGATGGTTGCAACTAAAGATTTGATTTAATTATTGATGAATCTGCCTGTTGCTTTATCAACAGATGAATGAATTGCTTGGTTTGTGTTTCAGAGAAAAAAGTGGAAAAAAATAAGTAAATTTAGCAATCAGTATTTAAGTATCACAGGAAGATGGAAACTGAAGGAAGGAAGATGAAAACTGGGGAATTTTGGTCATTTTTACAAAATTAATGGTAAATCAACTGGCTATTAGACTAGGAAAAAGTTGACTG
>NW_024582465.1:587525-614709 GCF_018398535.1 Haplochromis burtoni
CACCTAGTGTGAGGTCTGGGGGCAGTGGCTACGAGGCGGGGTCTGGTGGTGTGAGCTGCCCTGTTTGCTACTGCTGTTCACACTCTGGGAATAGGGAGGCAGCTCGAGGGAGACAGCAAGAGAGTGTAATTTTGAACCACTGCTGATCTCCAGGCCAATTATTTTACTTGGACTCATCCTGCTTCTCTGCTCCTAAAAGCGATGGCACAAGCTGCTGGGACACACACACACACACACACACACTCACACACACACACACACCCACACACACACACACACACAGACACAGTGTGAGGTTTGTGGGATTAGGCCTACAAAGCTAGACACATGGACGCATGCACACACACACACACACATTTAAACTTTAGCTATTGAAATGGGTATTAACTTGCTCTAACAACTCTACAAATTTGAATATTATTGCTGATAACTGAGGATGACGCTAGCAGGCCCCACTTACAGCACTTGACCACAGTTATGTTAGGTTCCAACTTAAACTTCATGAAACAGAGAGATGGAAAAATGAAGGCAACAGACAAGTCTAATAGCTGGCTTTTTTGTGTTTCTGTTGGTGTGTTTGTGTTGAGTCAGCCAACTCTTAATGATTAACAGTATGTGCTGTTAGCTTTCAGCGCACATGCAAAGTGCTCCATGTATAAGCTCAGCAGCTGCCAGACTACCAGATGCAAGACTGGAACACACCACCCCCCCCCACCCCCCCCCCCCCCCCCCCCCCCCCCCTCCCACCACCCCCCCCACTTACCTACCTTCTGTCCAACCTGGCGTCACACACTGTCACTCATATAAAAACTGGCACCGCTGCAGCTGCTTTGCATGCTTTTCTCCAAACACAAAGGACAGCATTTATGGATAGCCAAGAAAGTCGATCTCAGCAGCTTTGGGTAACAACTTTACCTAAACTATAAGAGGTAAAAACAGTAAAAAAAAAAAAAGGATGGGAAGAAGGAAGCACATAGCTGTTTCACTCTGTCCAGGTTGTCATGGTAACAGTTGCCTTACAGTTGAATACCCACCTGTACAAAGAAGCTTTGTAGTGGCTGATACCTCACTTTTTGGGTGTGGTGGTGATGATGACGATAATGTGCACCACGTTCTGTCTATGTATTTCCTACTAGATAGAACGAGCAGTACCGTTTTTAGTTCGATTGTTATTGCACTTGTTGACTTTGTATTGTCACGACAGGGAGAAATAAAGTTTTATCTTTTCCAGTGTGTTTAAATGCCTTTGTGTCAAGTGCTATTTTGGGGGTGGGGGGAGCTGGTTTATTTTAATAACCTTGGAAGCAGTGGTTCTCAAACTGTGGGTGTGCACCAGCTGTGGAAGAGAGAGCCACTGATGGTGGGGCTCAGAGAACCAGGAGAAAAATGTGAAGTGAAATTAAGCTGAATGAATATGTTTAATGAATGAAGATATGGGAAACACACACACTTGTTTTCATATCTTATTGAGGACATCTAATTGACATAATGCTTGCTCTAGCCTACCATCAAAAATGAATGCGTAATCCTAACCCTTAGGCTAAAGCTAACCATAACCTAATTGTAACCCTGAGAGGAAAAACAACACTTTGAGTCTCAAAAGTGCCTTCAAACACATGGGGACAGGAATTTTTTCCCCATAAGTATAGTAGCATTCCAGTTTTTGGTCCTCACAAAGCTGTATAAACATGAACACACACACACACACACACCAACAGAGGCCATTTCATTAGGTATACCTCGCTTAAAAAAAAAAGGCCTATCTTTTGTCTTTTGATCTACCTGGAAAATAATCCTCATATTGGATACTGGTCCATGTTGACATAGTCTGTCATGATGTGAGATCCATGATGTGAATCTCCTTCTGTTAGCCTGAGAGCTCATGACTGTGGAGGATGATTGAACTCATTGTCATGTTCAAGAAGAGTGAGATGACTAGAACTTTGGGACATGGTGCATTATCCTTTCCATAAAAAGACGGGTGCACTTAGTTCATAAAGCGATGGACATGATCAGCAGCAATAATCAGGTAGGCTGTGGTGTCTAAATGATGCTCAGTTGATACTAAGCTGTCCCCTACACCATACAACCACCACCAGTCTGAAGCATTGACACAAGGTAGGATTGATCCATGTTTTCATGTTCCTCACACCAAATTCTGACGATACCATTTGGAAGTCTTTGTCTTTTGGGTTTTTTTGTTGTTCTTTTGGGTTTTTTGGCTCAGTGGGTTAATCCATACAAAGTTTTGAGAAGCACTGCGGGATCGGGAGCCCCTATGTAAGCCTGAAGAAAAGGCTATCAGAAATTTTGTCTGAATATGTCAATAGAAATGCTGTGGAGTTTGTGTTTCTTTTTAAATTCATTTAACCTTCTCTTAGTCACTAGATAATTTGTTTTAATTTCCCTATCTTCTGGACTCACATTTAATAACTTATCCATTTTCTATTTTTCCTCACCACATTTCAATTTTCTGGCAACCCTGCCTTCTGCCAGCTGCACTGACAACTGTTGTTAGCATACTTTATTCAAGCTGGCTAGATAGTTAGTTATGATTAGCTCCATCATCCACACACTGAAATGAAAATGAAAGAATAGAAAAAAAGAGGAGAGGTTTTATATATGCATTAGCTAATAATTTAGACTTACATAAGCTAATGGATTGGAAAATGTTGTGACTAGACAAAGTCTGGGGAACAAACAAAAAAAACTTCTGTCTCTTAAAAAAGGTGATTGGAGGGTTTTTTTGTTTTGTTTTTTTCACTGATAACCTTTTACCATCTTTTTCAACTTTTGGGTTTCATAATCTTAGGATGAACTTTTTTTTAACAGCCAGTCAATAAACTATGACATGATGCATTCAGCCTTAAGGCAGTGACCTTTTCAAGCTACTGGAGTCACACCCACACCTGGTCGACGGGGAAACATCATTAAAGGAATGAGCTGATGGTGAAAAACTAAGGCAAAGACAGGCAGAGACAGACAATGTCAGGGCTCAGCACCCCACTTCAAATCAGACACCTGCTGCTCCTTGCCTTTAACAATGACCCCAGCAACCAGGAAGTTTGTTATCACATTGTCAAGGTCCCTTTGAGCTCTCCTAATAAGGTCTGACTTGTACTTCTGTACCAACTCTAATGCACCTCTGCCAATCATCCTGCAACATTCAGCTCTTGAGACCATTTCATACTGTCACCTTTTCTTCACTCGATCCATCTATGTCCTCTGCCTTCCTGTATGCCAGTAACCAACAATCTTCCCATCTGCACATATTAAACCAATTGCTAGCATCCATCACCATTTAAAAGCCATTGTCTGGATTTCCACATCCTGCTGTTATTGAGGAGCCCGAGATACATCCTGCCAACATTTATCTATTAAAACTACATTAGATCTGCACTCTCCAATGCCCTATCTGCTCACACCGGATCTTCTGTAATGCTGCCCCATATTAGGATCCATCTGTAGCAGATATTAATGTGACTATTAATGGTATCATAGCTTTCATGAGCACTCATGTTATACTAGAAACGGCACCAAACTACTGTAACAGAGGACCTTACAGCAACAGAATGAAGTATGAGTTGGATTTATTTGTGTATAGTACGATTCTGTAATTGTTTTCAATTAAAGCAATAAATGAAAACCAATTACATTTTCTCCCTTTATTGAATATCATTGTTTAGTCAAATAAGATACAAATAAAACTATTCATATTGTTATGAGGTGATATTAACTTCTTTTTTTCACAGAATGTGATGTTGAAATGATCGTGCTTTTTGTAGAAGTGATGCTTGGGAATGTTCACCTGGTTTACTGAGCAGAAAAACTATGTTATGTTTAGAAGTAAGGCAGCGCGCACAGGCATACAGAATCTGGTCACATTTCAAAATAAGAGACCGAGTGCAGGCTAAATGTTACATCTTTGAAATGCTACCGCTGTGATTTGAAGGTCTGCAAAGGACAAGCCAACCCCTAGCTGGAAAATGAAATGTCACAGACATGCACTGGTGTACATCCATCCATCTCTAAAAGCTCATTTTTTCCAGATTTTTGGTGAATCTACTGTATAATGTTTCCTCAGAGATAGATGCTGACCGATAGCCATGACGTATAGAAAGAGAGCCATTTAATCGAGATATCCTAGACTAAATTGAGACTAAATTGTAACTATGGAGTAATGAGGCTAATCCCTTTTGACTAGCACGTACTCAGTCTTCTGCATTAGTAGCAGTCAAGTTCAGATTTTTATTTGATTTTAAAGGGTTTTTTTTTATTATTATTTGACAACCGGTGGTTTTTTATGTTATTTTGCTATGTTTTAAATGATGTCACTAAATGAGATCTCACCCAGTGACCCTGCACAGAACATGTTCATTATGTTTACAAATACACATCTATTTGGATTACCTCACCACTCTTGGAAGGCATACAGCAATGTTAACATAGCTATGAAATCAGAAGTGACAGTAATTAAGTGAATCCACCCAAAACTGACATGGCTAAACCTAAACACCAGTACCAACAAGATCTGCAGCAGCAATGTAAGACACTTGATGATGTCAATAGCAGTACACATTGATAGTAAGAGCGATGATACTGTGAAATTGATGCTCCGCTGTAAAGATGTACTGATATGTTGCTATAAAGGAAATATGAAATAAAAATGTGACAATCTGTGACAAAAACCTTACCCAGATCTCCGTGAATCCAATTTTACACTCATACAATTGTGCAAATAACCTGTATCCAGCCATTCATACATCACAAAAGCAACAACAAAACCTACTGCAATAATTCACTGCCAGTGAGCCCTGAAAACAAAAGCAAGTGTGCAGAGGATCCAATACTCAAATCCACGCACTGGAATTTGAGCACTATAAAGATTAACAGCATGAATTAAAGTGCAACAGCCAAACATCAACCATTAAAAAAAACATACTGTCACAGTCAGCCTTCACTTCAAGAACTTGATTTACAATTAATATCATATGGTACCACAGATGGTGGAGCAGTAATAAAGAAAAAAAAACACAAAAAAGAGAAAGTCACTAGGCACCAAAAATACATCAAATAGATCTGACAGAAAAATAAAAAGTCTCCTAGTTTATTGATAATCCCAAGCACAGAAACTAAACAGTGCCAACACATAGTTTATCTACGCACACAAGTGACATCTTGCCTTTGTGAATAAAGCAACAAAAACAGCTATTTAAAAGAAATAACAAAATAAAAAAGGACAATGACATTCGAAGGAATAAGTATTGGCGAGCAGCTTTGAGCACCTTTGAGGTTATTAACATAAATGTGTAATCAGCCAACTGCAGCTTTGAAACTCAGTGTAGCCATGGTGAACAGAATAGGGCAGAGAGGGGATTTAATAGGTTATTGTTGTTGGTGATAAATGAGATGGTCTGGGCATTTACAAAATGCTGATCTGCTGAGGAGAATGGTCAGGAAATGTAAATTATCTAATGAGGGGCAGTACCACGGACAAAAATACCTTGCCGATGCCGGAGTTCAGAGGAGAATGTCCAGACTGCTTTGAGATAACAGGGAAAAATCAGTACCACAGTAACAAAAATAACTACTCAA
Organism: Haplochromis burtoni; assembly: GCF_018398535.1. Lineage (NCBI taxonomy): Eukaryota > Metazoa > Chordata > Actinopteri > Cichliformes > Cichlidae > Haplochromis > Haplochromis burtoni. Next base: position 593,121 of record NW_024582465.1, read on the forward strand.
AACAATGCAAAGTATGCAGAAGTGCTCGGAAAACACAGCGTCTCAAACCTTGAAGCAGATGGGTTACAGCAGAAGAAGACCATGCTGAGTCCACTCCCATCAGAACAAGAACAGGAAATGGGTTGCAGTTTGCACAGGCTCACCAGAATTGGAAAAATGGTGCCTTGTCTGATGAGTCCCAATTTGTCCTGTGACATTTGAAGTCGGTATGGACAGCATAAAATCATGTTTCCATTGTTTCTTTGTGTCAGGAGTTCAGGCTGGTGATGGTCTAATGGTGTGGGGATATTTTCTTGGCACACATTTTCTTCTTATTACCAACTGACCATCATTTAAACACCATAATGTACCCAGGTTTTGTTGCTGACCATGTCCATCCCTTTATGACCAGAGTGTACCCAGCTTTAAAAGTCACAAAGGTGATGATCTCAAACTGCTTTCTTGAGCATGACAGTGATTTCACTGTAAATGGCCTCCACAGTCACAATATCTCAACCTAACAGAGGACACTTAACAGGAGTTTCATTTTAGTCAGTTGTGAAGTCAGATGGCAGCGGCCCAATCTGGTACCCACTAAGTGAATGGATTTGCAGGGAATTTTATTTGATTAACTCTAAGCTATATCATGAATACCTAAACATTAATTTCCAATGCATTTTGGAATTTCTAAAAATCTAGAAATCTTTCCACCTCACAATAGTCTGTTCTTTTTTGGTCGTCCTTTCTAGATGACACTAAAAGAGTTGTGGAAAAAAAAAAACAGAACATGAAATAAATAACACTAAACAAAGGCTCTAAGAGGTAGTTTTGTCTGGCTCTCTGCACCAAAACAGCCAATTATAACACAATAGAATGAAAACTGCAAGAAAGACATAATGTGACAGATACCTGGAGGAAAAGAAAAAATCCATAATAATGGATTTGAAATATAGTGGAGTGCCTCATTGTGTTGAGGTTATTTCACATATCTTTTTAAAATAATTAATTTGAACGTTTATTTGATAATAAATGCTGATTTTCATTATTAAGTGTCTGTAGGAAGTAAAATTGTCTTCAGAAACAACTTAAACTGTGACTTATACTTCTAAAAAATATCACGGCAGATGATACTGCAGCAGCTTGCGTGTTGCATCAGTACATTGTGCGGATCGATGACTGTTTCCAGTACAGCTCTCCTACTATTGAGTTGCAACAGATGCTCGATACTCTTGCTTGAAGGTAGCTGAGTCTTAATCTCACCCAGACTTCTGCACTATAGCATACCGAGCCTGCTGACTAGCGACTGATGGTTGAGATGAGGACAAACCTGTAAAGAAGTCACATTTTATCTTACAGGTTCAAAATAAGCATACTTGCTATATAGTCTAGAAATTCTGCATTACTCTTGGTAAAGTTTGCTTTAATTATGCAAATTATTTGATATGAAAAAAGAAGAAATGAAAAGTTGTAAGGATTTGATTTTCAGTACTAGTTCTTTTCCCTGTAGATTTTCTGTGATGTCTTGCGTGTCTCTCTGTCCCTCAGTGACCTCCCACTTGAAAAGATATCCGTGTTTGGTATTAGCTGCTAAAGCCCCGGCTCACTATAAATAATGAGGACAGGTCAGATTCAGAGGACAAGTTTACCCCAAGAGAATCAGTGGTTTTGGAGCATAAAAAATGAGGGTAAACAAAACTTTATTTAAATCAGTTTTCATTATACAGTCACAGGCACCAAATAGGAAGTGTAGATATTCAGTCCAATTTACTTTCAGCAAAACAAGAAGATCACTCTTGGGAGAAAATAATGTGATCTGCTTTTTTGGGGGGAAATTCAAGTTGCCACCGATTTTAATAGAGCAGCCCGCTGTGAGGATCGTGTATGAAATGACCTGAATTTTATGAAATATTTGAAGATGAGAAACAGGGACAACACTTTGCTTTTGCAATAACTTTTAAAAAACATGTTATAAAATGCATAAAACTTGATCATAAACTAACACCTTTTTTTTAGTAAGTGGATGATTGCATTACTCATTTTAAAAAGACATGCACTTAGAAAACCACAGGGGATCTTGTTTTTATTGAAACTACCGAACAGTAATTTCCTCCTGTAATTTTCACGCACACCTCTTCAGCTGCCTCCAGCTCTACAATGATTGTTTTTAAAATGTATTCCTCCTTAAAAGATTCTTGACTGTAGTGGCACACATGTAGTGCTTGTTATCTTATAACAGTGTTGAAGACTGTGTATGTGTGGAGAAACTGAAATCGCGGGACGTAGAAGACGTTTTAACTGGCACTCAGAAGAGTCCTGTGACTTAGTGTGAAGTTGGGCTCTCAGCAGTTCAACCAAAACAACATAAGAGCTGCCCTTAGACCGCTCTCCAATTTAAGCTGCTCCAGCTCTACATCACTTGAAATTACTCTGGAAACAAAGGCTGACAGCTAAAGGGTTCTTTTGTTCCTCTGCTCGCCTCTCGCTGACACTCAACCTTGATTCACGTCGGACAGTTTGGCTGCTTGAGTTCAGTTGTAAAGTAGATCTTTGATAACAGTCTTGCTATCATCTTTCAGTTTAACAAAACCTTTAAATGCGACCTGGCTTTTATTTCTGACAGTCGTCTGCCACAAATGAAAAGCCTGTTTTTGTCTAACCTGCTGCGAGAAATAGGACAACAGATTTTTTATTATAACTATTATCGCATTGACTACCCTGCCTGGGTAAAAGTTTGTTTGTACTGTAAAATATCAGTACTAAATTAAATATTTTCAGCACTATAAAGAGGTTAAATTAACATAAAAAAAAAGGTATCTTTCTCTCTTTGTTAAGATTGATGCTCTTAGCACACAGGTGTCAGGAGCCAACAATGCTATTTATGCCCTGGTGGGGACACATTTCTAAAAAGCCTTTTTGGCCAGCATTATGAAAAGGTCTCTTTTAACCCATTGTCATAATTTGAGGCCTAAAGGCATGCAGGGTAATCTGTGATTATAAATGGTCCATACGTGTGCATGTGAGTGTGTTTTTCTCTCTGTGTGTGTTAGCGCTGTGGGACCTGTTCATGGTGTACAGGCCTCTAACCCATCGGTGGGATGGGCTCCAGCCACTGAAATAGGAAAAGGATGTAGGGATGGATGGATGAGCAGAGGTTTATCTTGTACTTTTCCCTTTATTATTATATAATTGATATAACAGTGATGGCTTGCCCTAAAGTTTAGTTGTTCTTTATTATCACACGCCCCCTTGTGTATTCACTCCGTGTTTCTTTGCTTGTATCTCTGCATTTTTTGGGGGTTTTTTGGTGTTCTGAGTTTGCTAGTTTATTTTTGTCACCTTTGTTGTACTTTTGTATACATACACAAAGATATATAAATACTGTATATGCATACACACTCTACTCTAAACAGTATTAAAATATACGATGCTGACATACCTTTTTTCTTATTGTCAGCTCTGACAAGTTGTCTCCTTTCCTTTTATATAACATATGACACTCTGACTCTCAGAATATCAGAATATGTATTTTGAGTTCATAACAAACTCCTTGTTTTAAGAAGAAAATGCTCAGGCATTGTTTGACTGTTTATGTCTATCATCATATGTTTTAGCCTATTAAAGAAATACCATATGGCCACATTAACAAGGTTGCAATCTTGGGAGTCTCAAATGTTTTTATTTTTGAGCCATACACACCTCTCCAGAAAGCTGTCGCCTCTTCCTTAGCCAACATAAACATACATAAATATATGTAACAACAGGACAATAACAACCGTCATATTTTTTTTTCTGAAAAAACTGATTCTGCTTTGTTGGCTCTGTTCCCCTATTCATGCAGGGAGAGATGCATCTGTTCAATGTGACAAGGGAGGCAGATATTACTCATGTTTCCTGTCAACATTTTGGATGGACCGCGACAACTATTCGTCTCCAGGGTTTCTAGGCATGGAGATGGCATTTGTTTTCTTCACGATCAGTTTATTAGAAATCTTCCGCTGTGGTGACTCCAGGCAGTAATATGTCTCAGCAGTTTAAAAAACAGCATTAAATGATTTCTACAATATTCTTACCCCTTACCTAACTCAGGGAGTATAAATTACATATTTCTATTTCCCAGAACCTTTTTTATGGAGGCAATGCCATTGATGCGCTGTCCTAATGGAAGAAAAAGGCCCTGTTGTTGGATCAGAACAGGTTTAATCCCCTTGACGTTTATCCTAGAATTTATCCTTGTTTGTTCGGATGGATTAGAAACTGGTGTCAGACTAAGCTGTGGCCTTTCGCCGATATGCATACAGTGGCTAAAACATATTAATCCTCTCCGACTTTCACTCAGGTTGTTTGTGTCACAACAATCATCACAATAGCCTGGTAAAGAAACCAAAAAAGGGCAAACAAGCTCAAAAAGTGACTTTTTAAAACAGACCTAGTATTTCCAAATCCATACTTGTATTCTCGGACTCTACATGAGTATTTTTGCATGATTCAAACTTTAAAATAATCTTATACTTTTGTTCGGCTGTTCAGTTTAGCCTCTGTCTGAAGCAAGCCCTCTCTCTTCAAGCTGATTGGGTGTTCTTTGTAAAAGAACTGCTGTATTAATTAGTTACTTACATGCATGCAAATCTCATTAGATGACAATGTTTCTTCTAAAAGCATCTGCCACTGTGGACTGAAAGGTAATGCAATGCACTGCAGACCTGTTTAATATGCAGCTGTTGTATGACTCATGTAAGAATTAAAGGCTCGCAAGTTCCTACGGGTAAAAAAAGAATGGGGAACAAGAAAAGTTAGAACCGTTTAGAGTAAAAGAGAACTGAGTAGTTTTGTAATAACTACTCTACTTACTCTACTACTTACCGTGTCAGTACCTGGAAACAATACTATAGTTCAGACAAAACTTATTTTCACTATTTTCGTGTTCTGTTCACAACCAAGAAAAACAAAAGATCAACTTGAATCAGTGACGGCATCGCAGAAAGAGGACACAGCATCACAGTTTCAGTTTACCAGCAAGAGTTGTTTCATTGACACAGAAAATTAAATAAATATAAAAAGCTGGAAATCTGACAAAAAAGAAACAAAAAGAAAGAAAGAAAGAAAGTCTGGGCCAGTCAGGCAATATCCCGTAGGAATCAGAACTTCCCTGAACTAATGAGGCAAGAAAATTAAACCAACAAACAAAGCAGTGAAAAAAACAGACCAAAAAGGAAAATAAATAAATAAACCCTCACAAAGAAGCCGGGGACTGGAAAACTACTCAGTCCATGAGAAAGAGAGTGTCTCATAATATATATTATGTTATAATATATATAATATATATATTTTATAATATATATATTATGTTATAATATATATTATGTCACGCTGCTTATCTAAGAAAGAGAGAAGAAATGATTAAGGGAGGAGGAAAATGCTAAAGTAAATACTGTATGTAACACTATGATTCACAGTTAGAAAATGCTAACTACTCTGAAGCAGTACGTGAATGTAACAAACATTTTTGGGGGAGAGGGGTTACTGAAAACTAAAAATAAAATGATACTCATCAATACCAGGATGCATCTATTTAGTTTGTGCTACTCAGAATGGGTACGCACCTTCAAATAATGAGAAACTTGTCAATCATTTATGCAGTGCAGCAATGTACTGAAATAACAATGTTATGCCAGTGGGCGCTGTTCTTTATAGTGCAATACAATGAAATCAAATGATTAATCCCCCCACCCACCACCGCCACCCCATTTGCAGCCATGAGAGCTGTAAGGTTTTAAGCTTGACACAACAGGAAACTGCCACAGTTTAGACAGCATCCTAATTGTGATGTTAATGTTCTTCCCCATATATCCAGGAGCTGATTCGTTATTTTGCTAACAGGGGAAGCCCACCAACCCCAATCCTATCAGCAAGCCAACATATGTGGATGGCAGGATGACAAGTTGGATGCATCCAACTAAAATTCCTACTGATAATAGTGCAGTGCATGTAATATTCTAGGAACTGTAAGTACTTTATTGTTACCTTCTTACCTAATACTGTGTTGCATTCATGCAACTAAAACCTCATATAAGACACTAAATGGAATACTTAAAAATAGTGTTTATAGTTCATATTATATATACTTATAATATCAGAATAAACCAGGGGGTCTATCTTCACATAAGGAGAGCATGCTGACAATGATATCTGAGCCATATCTGTTATATTGCTACTTAGGATACACTCTATACTTTATACTGATTAAATCATTAAGCATTAAGCTCTTAGTTTGTGTATATTTCCATGGTTCATTGTACATCATTTAAAGCCTCATATTGGGAACATTTACATAAGCAAAAACAGTCCATTCACCACCTTTCAGTCAGGAAATTCGATTCAAGGTTGGAGCCATTTATCAAAACAATAACAGACGTGTTGGTTTTGTAGTTTTTACTGATGCAATGCTCCAACTTACTATAACTACGCTTGATTAGAAAATCCCTGAGCTTCAGATTCCTTCTACTGACAACAACACAACACTTAGTGAACTTGAACATATATTTTAATAAACGTCCAGATACTAATTTGTTACAAATTACACCCAGAGGATGATGTGAAAGTGTTGCAGGTTAAAATTGCCAAGCAGACAGTAATGAAGCATCAAGGACGAAGAGTTTCTTTTATCTTTGCTGTAAGTCATATTGAATGCCACTTCACAGCAGGATGCAGATATCTACGATATGTGAGTCGACAATAGTGGACAAGTCAGGACTTAGATATTTGCAAGGCTTTCCCAGTTTGTATAAATTTGCCTTGGGAATCATTAAAATGAACAAACTTAGAAAAAACAATACAAATTGAATGAACCCCAAGTTTATTCCTCTCGTAAATGAATACGCAGTCTGTTTTTTAACAAACAAATTCAATTTACAGTGACTCAGAATTAGGAGGCTGTTTGTACTGATTTATAAAAGATAAGCAATTTGGATTCATAGATATACAATACATAAACTGTCCACTATAAATGATGAACAACACCGACTCACTCCTCAGTGTCTCTTTCTATCACTGCCTCCGGTGCCTGTAGCTATACAGCAGCTCGTATATTTGCGTGTGACTGCCAAGCAAATTTTATGCGAGCTTTTCGAAATGTCAGTGGAAATAAAACGTGAATTAGGAGTATTTTCCATCACTATGTTGAAAACAACCTGGCATCCCAAATGTCAACAACGAGATCTGCAAGTACATCAGAGAGAATGAGCTGTGTGAACGTGATTGTTGTTACTGCTCAGTGTCACAGCTATTTCATACTTTAACCTCAAAACACAAACAAAGACACGTATACTACTATGTATACTACAGACACGTTAGACAAACTAAAACCACAACTCATAACGAAACGGCAGGTGTTATTTAAACATAGAACCAGTTAGATACAAACTTCTCTATGAAAAAAACACCAATGGTTTGAATACATTTGATTTAATTGAAATTAAAAATGATACTTCTTTGTAAATAGGAGATCATTGAGTGCATTTTCGCAGTTCCAGCTCGCTCTAATTCGACGCATAATTTACAAAAATGCGTTTTTGTAATAACCACGTCTTTTATCTGTCACTGCATGCTGCACCCTCTTCACATTTGCACGACATTGAATTGTGAACAATTCAGTGGATAAAAGGATGGGGGGGGAAAGAGGTCACAGACTGTCAGGAGCAGCACATAAAGAAGCAGAGAGAAATCCACATTGTTTATTGAGAAATGACAGCCAAAGCCAGGGGTGTGGTGTACAAAGAATGAAAAGTCTCATTTTCCAACACTGTTAGTCTGAAGCGGAAATGTACTGAAAAAAGAAGAGAAGAGGTAAACAAGGGCTAGGCAAGAGTACACCAAATGTGACCAGTGAGCCAAAATAAAACTTCTATGCAGTAGATTTATGCTGTCAATGAATATTTATTGATCCTTGTACTGTCAGTATGATGTAAACAGGTGACAGATTTAACGGTGCTATATTTAAAAGTGCTGTGCTCATACGCAATCACAGAAGTGTGAGGTTTAGCTTCCTTTGTTGAAATGGTAATTATTATACATTATCATAAACTGGGTCTTACAGCTTCAGCTACAGCACGCAATATATAACAGTGAAGGCTATAAATACATTGTAACCAACAATATGTTTATAGCTTATATTTTCTAAAATATGAGAGTTAAAAACAACCAAAAACACACACAGATGATGAAACAAGTTGTAAAGAAATCAATAGTGTAGTCAAGACATATTGAGTTGGCACACTTTTATACGTATTTTTTACACATTGGCACAGGAAAAGAGAACCTGAGGTTTATTAAAAGCCTGTTTGACTGTCGATGGCTTGTTTGACTTTTATTGGCACCGTTACAATTTTGGATCTTATTTTAAAAAGACAGTCACTGACATTTTGTTTGCATCAAATGACTTGCATCAGCTTAGGCATAAACATCAACATCGTAATATTTCTCATTTTCATTTGCTTAAGCAATTTGCTGTATTAGTACTCGCATCTGAAGCTCTAATCCTCCAGTTTTTGGTAGCGCTCTTTAAGCTTTATGGAGATAAAAATGTTCACATACAGGATATTTTTCTTAAAGACACAGTGACATTAAAAATACATTTGTAAGGCTGTAATCCTGCTTCAACAAGTTATTTAACTTGCAACAAGTAAAATTATAATGATTGTGGAGCTTTCGATTTTGAGTCATTCAAGCGTAATTCTGAATGATTTTTATTCAAACCCTCTTTCGGCTGTCGTGATCCACATATTTAAGCCACATAGTCTACATCATAATACACAAACTAAAGATCCTCCAACCATCATTTCACTTCACTTTACAGAACATAACTTTAATCCTTTAATTCAGCCTGGAAACAGCGTCGGCCAAACTTCTCAAAACTGCAGAATCACCTTTTAGTAATTGGCTAAACGCACTACTTGGTCGTTTCTGTATTTCCCGCTGCGCCGCTCCTCTTCACACGATGTCCTCTCTCATTTCCCTTTGTGCTTGTTGAAAAGAGCGTAGAGGACTTTCAAGGTTGCAGTGGTGTCCAGAGAGACAATATCTGTCACAATATTCAGAGGAGACATAATCCACATGCAGCATCCTTAAGCCACTGAGGCGGTAAGAATATGCGGACACTTTTTACCAGCATTAGCTAATAGCTACTCTCACAATCCATCCTAAGAGGTCATAGATCAGGAGGACAAAAAAAACATTAGATGGAAACTTAATCAATATGTCCTTGGTGAGATAAGATCCCTACAAAATTGCTCTCTGTTGTGAGATGCTCTGACTGAATGAATGTGACAGAAAGATCGACTTCACCATTGGCTAACCTAATTAATTCACGCAGCATGCTCTCATTTTAGGCCCTGAGAGCTGGGATTCCTCATTCAGTGGCTGCAATTATGCCGTTAATTAAAAAGACACTAAAAATGAATTAAATTACCCACTCGCTCCTGGCACAGATTAATTGTGCTAGTCCTTACATTAACAGTTATCGTGTCGAGGATTTATTTTACAATTACAGGCTCTGTGGCTGGGAGGCAATATGGTGGGACAGCTTTAGCGATCTAAAGAGAGGAAGATTCAAGTTTAGAGGGAAGTTCCTCCTGTCAATAGCGCATCTGCAGGGAAGTGGAGTGAATCTGCTTGCCACTGATTGATTCCCACACTTAGAGGAGTCAGTAACTCAGCCGGTCACCTGCTCGATTTCACTCTCCGCCTTATGGAATGATGTAGTCTATGTGACCGAAGGAAATTACCCAAACACACACATGAGCGTTGCTGATGGCATACGATGTAGTCATACCGCATGAACCCACCACAGATGTATGCTTTAAACTTGAAAATAAACAAAAACGAATGCTGTAGCTTTATGACTTCCTAGAATTTGAACCTTTTCATGTGTACATGTGGCCATTAGAGGTCATGAGTATATGTCAAAGAAAGTCAGCATCTTGCATGCTAAATAACATAACATCCATGAGGGCTACCTGCAACAACATCACAAGCAAACAGTGATTGGCTGTAAGTGCAATTGGCGTTTGGCAAATTCTTTTTATGTGGATGGGGCTTACAACAGCAAGCCTACACCATTAAAAACAGCCCCCAAACACACAAACATGATATTTTGTTATAATAAAAAACTAACCTAAACATACAAAACCTTGATCTGGTTCTTGATCTAATATTGACAAAAATTATGTTTGTAAATATTGAATACAGTTGATTACACACTGTAAAATTCACTAAAGCTGCCATTAATCCATCCATTTTCTGCTGCTTATCTGGGTCTGGGTTGCAGTTTAAGCAGAGAAGCCCAGAGCTCCCGTCTCCCCCAACCTCCTCCTCCTCCAACTCATCCAGATGGGGGGACACCAAGGTGTTCCCATGCTACCTAAGAGATGTAATGTCTTCGGTTTGCCCTAGCTTCGCTCTGAGGCCTTCTCCTGATAGGATATGCCTGAACCACCTTGATTAGTTGGCCCTTCGGATACCCAAACCACTTCAACTGTCTCTTTTCCATGTGAAATATTAGCAGCAGTCTTCAGTAAGACAGATAACACAAATTCATTCAGATAAACACCCACACATTGATATAGCCTAGTAACAGTAACAGTAAGGATCAATCTCTGTGTCTAATCATCTATAGTGATACTCATCATGGCACGAGCGGCGCTCATTCATATTCAGCACGCTATTCCATCTCCCTCTCCAAAACACTCTCAAACTCTCACTCCACGGTGTAGAGCACATTAATTCAGCAATCCCCTTCCTTGCATGACATACAAACACATTTTAGCATTTTTTCCGTCATCCAGATAAATTCTCCTGATAAAGGGCATCATCACTGAATTAGTTTGACATTGGTGTCTTGGAGCGCTGTAGGATTTCATTTTTTCATGGTAACGATCATTTTATCTGCAGGCCTTTTTTCTTCTTCATCATCTGTGCCTGGCATTTCAATCTCAGTAAAACAGTCATGAACAAGTTCTGAGTGTGTTATGTGTGAACAAAGTGGATTTGTCTCACCTTGTGGGTCAACATTGGAGAGCTGAAAGCCTGTATCCTTCAAGAGGTCCAAGGCCAAGGTGACATTATGAAGCTAGAATTTTTTGAAAAAACAACAAAAAAAATTCAAATGAGATAATTCTGCAATGAACCACACTTATTGTAAGACTATATCACATACAACAAAAGCTATATTCTACCCCACTTTTGGTAAAAAAGTTGACTCTGTAACAACAGTAGAGATATTTATTGAATAAACTGTACTTTAGTGCTGAACTTACAATTATGAAGTGCTTTAACTTTAAATTTGAAGATTTCCATTTTATAATACTTGTATATTTTATTCCACTATGATAATATACTACAAGCCTTTTGTACTCTGGTGCTTTTATCGCATAGTAATAGCTATAGCTACTAATTACTTTTAAAATCATACATCTATTTTCTTAAATGCTTTCCCAACTAGGGGCATGGGAGGGCTGGAGCCTGTCCCAGCTAACATCTGGCAAACACACAGTATGCCCTGGAGTATTATACAACCCTGGAAATGTTAGTGGTCCATCACAGGACCAGCACAGAGAAACAGACAACCATTCACACCAACTACAGCTAATTCAGAATCACCAAATAACCTGACATTTATGTTTTTAACAACAACAACAACTTTTATTATGGGGACCGTATAATATTCATTTGATCATATCATATCTTTTAATGGGCACTGTTCTGGGTCATGTTTTAGTACTGTATCCAAGTGATCGGCCGGGAATTAGATTGATAGATGATCAGATGAAAAAGTGTACTTCATTCCTAACACTTGTGAACTGAATAAAGGAATTTGTGTGAATGCGTACACTGCACCAAAAATAAAATACATTTGAACAAAATTTTGAGTTATATTTTGAGAAAATAAAGCTTTGAATGTGGCATGAATCCATATATGTGAATCTATACTTTACCATCTCAGAGTCACTGACAGGGGTCAGGTTGAAGTCAAAGAGCGGGATGAAAAAACCCTCCAACTGTCCAATCAGCAGCAGCAGAATCACACCATCAGCAAACTGGACAGCAAACCCACAGAGCATTGGAACATTGAAAGTGATAAGGGAAGTAATCACTGAGTCTATTTTTATCAAAAGAAAGCCTGTAAGCAGTAGAAGGTTTCCAGCTGTTGGTGTATACCTGTTTGTCCATATCTATCACCTGCAGACCCAGAGATGATATATGCTGGTTGACAAAGTGTACCAGGGCCTACAACAGAGAAATTATAAAACTGTGCAGTTTGAAATGCAACTTGACAATTTAGGGTATCTTCATCAAAACCCGAAGCATTAGTTGGAATGGTTAATATATCAGACTCTTAAAGTAAGACATCTAAACTTGTTCATTCTGCACCTCGTGTAGCTCACTCGAAATCAAGGAAAGTATTAGTCAGCCAGCAAAAAACGACTGCACTTTTAAAATATGAGATTTTTTTGTCTCTTTCTCTCTGTGAGCTGCTTTGTGTCAGCCTATAGCTCATTTCAGACTTTGTTGTCCTGTATTTCAAGTGTTCTCACAACTCTTGCATTTAGTTTGTGTTCAGGCATTTAGTTATCTTAGTCAAATATTGGAACTTCTGGCTGTCACGATCCTGGGTCTTAGGACCCAGTGTTTTGAGTTTTAGTTAATCTTAATGTGTATAGTTTGTTAAGCTCATTAGGCCTCCTATGTTCATTTGCTTATTAGTTCCCCCTTGTGTTTCCAACCCATGTTAAGTCTCCCCTGCCCTTCATGTCTCTCTGTGCCCCCTCTGTTCTGTTTATTGTGTGTCTTTGCATGTTTGAGTTTCTTGTTTTCTGTCACCCTGCATTGTGCATTATGTTCTCATGGTTGGTCTTTTGTTACTCCCTCTAGTCTAGTCTCTTGTGTTCAAAGCTGAGTATTTCCCTCTGTGTATTTTGGTTCTTAGACCTCTGCCTTATGGTTTGTCTCTGTTTCTTAGTTGCTGTCTCCACTGTCTAGTTCGCGTCTCTGTGTGATACTTCCTGTTTTACTTTGAAGGTCCATGCCTCATGTGAGTGTTTCTAGTTTTGCGTCTCTGTCTCGTCCAGTCCTGATTTCTCCCAGCTGTGCCCTCCTTCTGTGTCTCATTCCCTCGTTATCCCTCTGTGTATTTAAGCCCTGTGTTTCTCTTTGTCAGTGTCGTAGTCTCCCTCATGGCTGTGTTTCCCTGTGTGTTAGTCATCCATGTTCCAGTTTAGTTTCCATGCCATTCTGCAATAAAGCAGCTTTTTGAGTTTAATTTCGTCTCCGTGAGTTTGCGTTTGGGTCCTCTCCTGCCTGCCACACAGCCGAACATGACAGAGGCTCCAAGATCCTAAAATTGAGTCTTCAAAACAGGATTTCACTAACCCATGAGTGTTGTCATGGTGGCTACTTCCATTTTTTTACATGCAGTCTGTGAAAATTATTTGATTTTTTTTTAAAAAAAGAAAGAAAAAAAAAAAGATCATGCGCAACAGTATTTGAAAATCATCTTTTGCAAGAAGGCCAAAAAGCCTTACAAGCACATTGGATTAAGAGTCCCGTCCTTCACCAGCCAGCTCTGTTCATCTGCCATGTATTGAAGGTTCAGATCAGGCAACAAACACACAGCGTGACATTTATCATTTGTGTTAACACCACTGGAGTTCCTCTCTCTCTAGAGATGAGAAAGTCAACACCTTTAAAAAATCTCGGCACTTCTTTACTTTTTCTGGTGTCCTTGTTATACCTTTTTCACTGTGTTGACCTTGTGAGCCTCAAGCTTCAGCAGTTGCTCGATGGGATCTTCCCCTGGGTGACCAGACAGCCAAAAAAATGTGTTAGTAGGCTGTAATGTTTTTGGATGACATTCAAGATGTCACATCAGCTCAACCTCTGACCACTCTCACTCACTTTCAGTATTGCTGAGGGAGTCTGTGTCGCTGCTGAAAAGGCAAAAAGGATTTATATATATATATATATATGAGGTGAGTTTTTCTTCACATTTACAGGATCACACGAGGCAGTAAGCACCTCACCTTCCCTCTGTTAAGATTTCCACTTGCACATCTGATTTGATTCCACTTTTGCTGACCTGGGTGTACAGCACACCACAATGAGCAACAATTACACAAAGTGTGTCTGAAACCATCCTGGAGCAAAAGAAAAAGTGCCAAAGTTTGACAAGAACAACTTACCTCTATGACTACAACTTCAATCTTCACATCAGAGGGCAAATCCAATTCAGGCTGGAAACATCTCACCATGGCAACAAGCAGATGAAGGGTGGCCAGAAGGTCCTTGTTGTGGATGACTGACAGGTAAACAGCAGAGGACCAGACACACACAAAAGAAAAATCAGCCGATGCGATCAAACTCTCTGCTACCAAGTATGCACACAAAGCAGGGCACGAGTGTCTTTGATAAATAAGAAACTGACACTTGGCCCCATAACCTACTTACCATTAGTACTCACCAGCAGCTATTTTCAATATCAATCCAGTTTTCAGCAAATCTAAACAATAGCATTTATTTTTATCTATTTATGTCTTCACACTGTAAGTAAAACTTTCTCCACAGCTAATGATCGGAGCACTCCCATTAAGAACAACTCCATGATGACCCTGTTAGACAATATTACCATATTATATTGACCTTCTTGGTAATATATTATCCTTATTATTACTCCTGTTGCCTAACATTAAAAGAATTTAAATGGTGATGCATGTACAGCCCTATTTTTAGGTTTTTGTTTTTTTAATAAAAGCAACAAGCAAATCCCATAAACTGAGATTTTATTCAGACTAAATCAATTCAATCAATCAAAATTCAGAATGTTTAACATGAGACAATTTACTCTTTTATGAAAACTGTTAGCTCAGCTGCTGCCATCAAAGTCAAAATGACCTTATTTTTTCTTAACATTTTCTCAGTTCATCAAATCATTGGATTTGATTTTTATTTACATTTTACACTGTACACTAACTTTGTTTGAATTGGGGTTGTACTACAGAACAACACATGGTCATTTTAGGGACCTTTTTTGCTTGCAGATGAGAAATTAAAAAGGCAGGAAGGTGGTTCCACAACTCCAGATCGTAAGCAATGCCATTGTGCTTGCGACCATATTTTGATTCAGTATTGTTATCTCTAGAATAAAACTGCACACTGCTGACAGCAGTAAACATGATTATCACCAAATCATGTTTAACTTTTAATTAGCATTCGCACAGATTAGTCTTTTTTGATACGTTTCCCTGTCTTCTATTTGGATTCACCCTGAACAAAACGCAAAGGAAGGCAATGAAAGAAAGTCAAGAATCTGACAGCTGCCCTGCCAGGTTATGTTGTGTCAGCCCAAGAAAGAACATTTTAGGTAAAGTGTTCAGCAGTCTATAAGTTATTTCTCTGCATAACCAAGCAACCAGCACTGACATGTGATTAAAATGAAACCCTATAATGTCAGGAAATTTTATCTCCACCAAAATCCTGCGCAGTTGGTGTAAGCTTACATGGTACCCTTGTGATAGCACCAAATCCTGTTGAAACGAGAGGGTTGCCAGAAGAGAACATTTGTTGACTTGTTTGTTTGCGAAGCCCAGTCAGCAGCATGACTCACGTTTAACGTTCCATTTGATCTGACTGCTGTCCTGCGTGCCCAGTCTCTTGCCCAGCTCCTCCATGATTATTTCCAGCTTGCGGATCTGAGCTGTGCTGGTCAGCGCTATCTCTTCCACATTCAAATGCACGTCGGCCAACCTGGCTGAAGAAATCAAGAAACAACCGAGTATCATTATAGGGTCTGACTGACAACAACCTCCAGCTTTTTAACATAATATGTGTTTGTTTTTCATCCTCTCAGTCAAATCACTATCAAACGCAAGTAAGTATGATAAATGAAATATCAAATATTCATTATCTCACACAACAGGTGATGAAGTACCAGTCCATCATACACATCCTCCTCCAGACTCTGAACAACAATGTGCTCGGGTTTCAAAGTCTTATTGATCCAATCAACCAGTGCCTACCGAGATACAATTCATCACACGGTCAGAGAAATTATCCGCTTTCATCTTCTTGCATACATTTTTCCTTTATCAGTGTTGCAGATGAACAAAAAAAACAGCAAGAGACCCTGTTTTTAAAGATTGTGCTTTCGGATCCCGAAACAGATAATAATAATAATGCAAGATACAAGTACTCATCTAAAAGAAAGCTTATATTTCACTTGTTTTCCTCTCAAGTTTACATATAAGACGTCAGAATTATTTCAATTTTTCCATTTGTGTGAAACATTAGCGCTGCCCTCTTTACAACAATATGTTTAAAATTCTGATCCAGCAGAGTCTGCTGGCTCCTCGCCGTGACATCTGTCTCCCATCTTCTCTTATAATTATGCTCATTAAAATTTCACCCATCCTCACACCTTATTCCTGTATGCAGCCCACTAAAGACACAAAGGTAATCTCAGATCTGCGGCTGTCCAGGACGGGCGTTTGATGTTACAGTAAATGTGAAATAGAAGAAAGCGAATCCGATATGTGCAAGGCAGGGACTCATTTCTTACCTCCTTCAGCTTTTCAAGTTTGGGGTCTTTTAAAGATGTTGGTTGTATGAGTTTCCTCTTCTCCCCTGTAATGGACATGAAAACAAAACTGCGCTAGTCTCTTACGTCACCCAAAGTGCATCTGATAGCTCTCTTTAGAATTTCTGCTTTGAATATTTCAGTGATAGGTTTTACATGTTTTGGCAGTACCACTATGTTTGCTGCTTATTCACATATACTTTGAGGTTGGCCATTTTCAAATACATTCCCTTCATACATCCAGCCCTCCCGAGCAACATAGAAATCAGCAGAGCCCGCAAAGCTGTTTCGGTTAGTCTAATCTATCTCGGCAGAACTTCTAACTTGGCAATATAATTAAGCTGCGAGAATCATAATTTTATGTGGAGTATGGATCAAAGAATTATTCGAAATCTATTGCTTTACTTAGAAAGACAAGCCCACTCCAACTCTGCTGTATGGAGCGTCTTGCATCTTTATGCAATGCTTTTGAATTGTGGCCAATTTCAGCTCCCAACAGAACTGCTTTCTCGATGAAGTCGGTGTTTTATAAACCCATCATTCGGTACACAAAAACTTTGATACTAGCCGGGGAACATAGTGGAGGATTCAGCAAATTAAAAACCAGATATTCACCCCAGGAGGTGGCAGAGACCAGAGCACACCAGATTTCACATGAAAGAGAATACTGGACCTAAACTCATTTCCTCCATGTCTGCTAAATGTGTAAATGAGCAACTGTCACCTTTCAAGTTCACAACATCAGTGCCCCAAATGATCCGAAGGTCATGTCCTGCAGGTTTAAATGATTACAGATAGACTGGACACGTCTATATTCATTATCCTCATTATATAATATTAGCGAAAGTCTAATAGAAATGCACAAGCCAGACACGATTTTCAATATGAGGTCACTGGGATGATCTTTTACATGTGCCACATGAATCACTGATGACTAAGATTGACCTCTTGAGTAAATGCAAACATACCCTGAAAAGACTCAAGTTCCACAGGCTCTTCTTCTTTCTGATAATTAAAGATGTTCTCCTCCATCATTCCTCTGCAAAGTGATATCTTCACCTCTGCTGACCTGTCAATACATTTACATAAAATTACAACAAACTACAGGAATTTCTAATACACAAAACATCTACAAAAACAGTGTAAACTCCATTGTTCCATCTACAAATCCAATTTTGAAAAGATTTCCATGCAAAATAAATGAGTTTGGACTCATTTGAACAGAGGTGGTGTCTTGTGGTCTACTAATTAAAACTGTACATTTTTTTAGACATGAATACAACATCTGGATTAAAGGGAACATGAACCGTTCATATAAGCAGCAAACAGCAAACTTGCAAACTTTGAGAAGGGTTTATTAATGCTAAAAGGTACAGAGTTTCATTGTTTGCATTGTTGTCCAGATGTCCTTTTCAAGAAGACCCTGCTTATTTTGGCTAAACAAAGTCAAACCACACTCTGCACAACAGCATGACTCCTTATTAAAATAGTCCAGATGGTAAAATCACCTTCCTCTAGTCAGAATAGTCAACTATTGAAAATATTGGGAGCGTTCAATTTCCTACTTTGATGTAAAATACAAAGAGGAAGATAATAATTCTATTTCAAGCAAGAACAGAAAAACATTTTACTTTCAATCAGTTGGTCTTAAGACTTACCACATGCTTGGACTGTTATTAAAAGACACCCAGCAGGAAACATAGCCCTAATATAACCTCTTCCAAAGCATGTTGCTGGCTTCAAATTCAAAATGTGCATCTCTTTTTTTAAACACTTCGCAGTTTTACTATTTGTCTTTGCACCCCAAAGACAAGGTTTAAAGGATGTGCAAATCACTGAATTCTGCTTTCATCACAATACACAATTTGTACACAATTTGTTCCAACTTTCTCAGGGGGGAAAGTGGGTTGTAAAGCACAGAAGAATGAAGAAACACTTTCTCTATGAATATGTTTGGCAGAAAATACTCTCAGTGGTGCCTCAGTAAGTGTCCGGAGCCATACTACTCAGTTTTCAGCTGGTTTTGAGGACTGACCAGCAGTGAAAAAAATGCTGGCTGTGATGGCAGACAGCTTACCTTTGAGAGGAAATCTTGTATCTCAGAATTGTTGCTTTTAAAGTACAAAGACAAAAACAGCCTTGTGCTCAGCTCAGCCACACAGAACTTCTAATGCAAGTATATTACTCTGACTGAAGGTGTTACACGTTTCTAAAAACACAGAGAAACGGAAACTGATTGGGTTTGGAATCGATCTGTTCCAAAAACACGTTATACCAAAACAGGAAGCCACTTAACTTCCTCACTTCTTTTTTTCCCTTTTCTTTTTTTTCTCAACGGCAAACTCATTAGATCAAGAACTTCAGGTCCCTG
Organism: Haplochromis burtoni; assembly: GCF_018398535.1. Lineage (NCBI taxonomy): Eukaryota > Metazoa > Chordata > Actinopteri > Cichliformes > Cichlidae > Haplochromis > Haplochromis burtoni. Next base: position 612,092 of record NW_024582465.1, read on the forward strand.
CAGAGTTACAGGGGCTGGTCTTGTTTCTGTGAACATTTTGAATCATATGGCCTGAGACAAAGCACAGCAAACACATAAAGCAACACACTCTGACAAAACAGACGTGACCTGGAGCTTGTCAAACGGTTGTTTCCTGGATCTGTGGAACAGAAACGCCTCGGTGAGCAACTTCTCTTTCTCTGGGTGTTTAGATTGTGTGTGGCTTCCTTTTCCTGAGGTTGACAGTAACTTTCAAACAAGGTCATAAACAAAAAGTCTTTTTGAATAAGCTTACCTTCAGCACTCTGGGAGCGACTCGGCAGAATTGAGTTCCTTAGCTGATGTCAACTCCACAAAGTGTCAAAACAGCGATATATCAGAAGTGGAGGGCTGTACTCAATCTGAATAGACTCTTGTTATTTCTATCAATGCAAAGGTCTGGCTGTACTCAATTTCAAACTGTTGGCTTGAAAGAAAATAACATGTCACAGGGTTGAAAAGGAAGATAAGCGCATGAGAGGATGTGGCAGAGAAGAAGATAGCACTTCCTCTTTTTGATATTGGCTTCGACGCCGAGCGTTTTCTGATAGGAGCGTTTATGCTCTGTGACACGAACCCTGGATAAGACTTTAATAATAAGTAGTCATTGAGCGAACAAGAACAGGGAAGACTCTTGGGTATAAGTGTATTGTTTTGAAAACTACACTTCAGGAGGGCCGTGAGAAGCGTGACACTCAGAGGCCTGAACCACTCAGGCTCGACTCACACATCTCCATCTGTGACCACCCGGATCAATTTGCCGTCATCTGGCCTTCTCGGTTACACAAACACATTAAAAGGAAAAGAAAAAGAAAAGCAAAGATAGACAACAAAACAACGACCTCTGTCTGTGCACTGGCCTTGTTGAAGAAAAGAGAAAGGACCACCCATCAGTCAGACGAGGGGCAATTTAGGGGATGTGGAAGGTTACCATAGCAACAAAGGAAAGAGACAAGAAAATAAAGGCCTAAAATAAACCTATAATTCCTTTAGCTAAACCCAAATTGAAGGAACTGTCTGTTCAAAAGCCAATCTCGCTCAGAAAGCCAAAGCAAATTTAACCAATCTCACAAGCAAGAGATAAAATAAAATTCCCATTCTGCTTGATTCCACACATTTATTTTTCTGATAGCCTAGATTAAACAGAAAAAGAAAAAAAATTCAGACACACACTGGTGAACCAGCCAGTGTTAACTCTGTCTGAATTGACTCATCCATTCTCTCAATAATTCAGACCGGCTCGAAAATGCATGAGCAGTCGTGCACTGTACATCTTAGCAGGTCTTGAGGTGGCACCGCAGGGCCAGCTCTGCTTCAGGAGAGTAGTAATAGGTCCAGGTCTCCTTGGAGAGCTGTCTGAAAGGCTGGTCAATATAAAGATACTCTGACTCTGACTCTCCTGGGACGGCAAGAACACACTGCAGTCAAGGCAGGAAGCAACAGCATGAACTTTTAAATATGATTTAAAATATGCGTACTATGCATAGTTCAGAGAAAACATGCTATTAAAGAGTATAGTATAGGAATAACATGGAACATATTAATAATGTACAGTAAAAAGAGGTAAAAAGAAAGTAAACCATTCTTCAACTTTAAGATTTTATGTATCAGGACTTTTTGTTAATAATTTGTTCTAAATCAGGTCTTAAAATTGTTTAATTACAGCCTTGGATTAACAGCAACATGACACACCTTACCTTATCGTTATTTATGTAGCAAAAAAACAAGCCAAAACATAAAAGCAGTGTGTGAAAAAGTACACCCTTACTGTTTCAAAAGCAATTAAGAAGGTAGGTAGGCAGCCAGGTGCTGCCGATCAATGCACAAGAAAAACTGTGAGCACAAAAGAAGAGGTTTTGGCAGTTTGTAGATTTGGAGTATTCAGGTATGTGTTATTACAATGCCACAGGGGGAAAGACATCAGCAGTGATCGTAAAGAAGCAACTCTTGCCAATTTCCAAACAATTTGTAGTCAATCATTGTATAATAAGAAAAAATCTTCACAAGTAGAAAACATTCACAGCACTTACCAATCTACAGGGCTCGGGGAAATTGCAAAAGAGAAATAAAATGCTAGAGCTTTGCAAAGTTGCATTCAAACAAACCACAAGCCATCTGGTACAATGTCTTTTGGACAGATAAGACCAAAGTGGAGATGAAATAAAAGCATATCAGTATAAAGACTTCATACCAACTATTAAGCACAGTGGTAGAGGGTAGTATTCTAGAGTCAAATGGTAAGGCCATCTGTCTGATAGTCAAAGCTTGACCTAAAGTGGTTGATGCAACAGGACAATGATACCAAAAAGAGCAGCAAATCTACAACAGAATGGCTGAAAAAAGAAAAAAAAAATCAAACCTTAAAAGAACTGCAATGCCTGCAAACCTCAATGAACTGAAGCAGCATTTTAGAGTTTGCAGAAGTAGAAGAGTGGGATAAAATTCCTCCAAAATGACATAAGATTAGTTCTTACTTTTTCACACACTGTTTCTGGATTTAGGCCTAGCTTTGTTAAACAAATACTAGTAAATGGACTTATACTTATATGGTGCTTTTCTATTCTATTTGAGCACTCGAAGCAGTCTCTTACTAAGAGGCT
>NW_024582465.1:614729-659836 GCF_018398535.1 Haplochromis burtoni
CACACACACACACACACACACACACACACACACACACACACACACACACACACACACACATTAAGACAAGGTTTTTTCTATGTGAAGCAAAGAACCTTTAACTTAACACTCTCTCATTCCAGTGAATTGGTTGGGGGCAACTTGGGATTCAGCATCTTGCCTCAGGATATTCAACATGCTTCTCTCAACTGTTTCCTTGTTTCAGTCTGAGTGAAGCTAAGCTAATTGACTGCATGCATAAAGAAGAGTTGCAAAGATCTTCTTACTGAATTCTTAGAATTTTAAAAGGTTTAATAGGTTTTCAAATTACTTAAACACTGGAAGCAGCATAACACAGTACACACATCATCCAAAAGCAAAGGTAAAATTATTCAGTACTTAGTTAAAACTTTGTTAGGGTCTCACTTACTTGTAACTGATAAGGTTTCAGTGTCTCCTGGCTCTCAGGCACATCCATGGCTCCCTCATCACATCTGGTGCCAAGATGGCAACAGCTGGAACACCAAACTCAAGGCTTTAAAACGACAGGCCACAAACCAGCTGCTGACACCAAGATAGCTGCTTTCACCTCCTGTCATCCTTTTGTGGCTTTTAAATGTATTTATTCATTAATCCATTTTCTTAATTCCATATTCAATTCAGAGTTGCAAGGGGCAGGAGCCTCTCCAACAACCCTGGATGGGTTGCCAATCTGTTCCAGGGCTAACACATAAAGACAGACAACTGTTCACACTCACATTCACACCTATGCCCAATTTAGAATCACCAATTAAGATAACCCCATGCATGTCTTTGGAGTGTGGGAGGAAGCTGGAGTACCAGGCGGACACACAAAGAAAGGTCCAGTTGGATTCAAACAATTTGAGCTATTTAATTGTAAAGTTTTATCATCTACAGACTGCAAATATTCAAAACAAAATATAATTTATATATAATTACAGTATGCTGTATTGTTTAATGACAAATTTTTATTTGTACTTTATACAAGAACAAATAATGGATTATATAAAGGTTATTCAAAGGCACCATGGATGTATTTTCTTCATTTTTAGGTAATTTTCTCAGTTTCGGTGTATTTTACTATAGGGTGTTCTATATTTAGCCTTAAATGACAATATGTTGTCAACTTGAAACCTTTCTCCTAAACCTCACAGACCAAACTTTCTACATAAAACTGTTTTTTTTGTGAAGGTTAAACAGAAAATGTGTAATTTTTCTGGCTTTTATGGACACGAAAATTTCCGATATACTCATCAAATTCTTTTCAAAGAAAATAGCTAATGATTACATTCATATTTATGAAAAGCATTCTGAGACACTTGATAATATATTACAGCATTTTATAATTTTTTATAATAATCTACGACGGAGCGTAATGAGTTCAGTATGACACACAAACGTTTTCCAGTTTTAACATTTCCCCGTGATTGCTATGTATTCAAATGCAGGGCTAAAGGTTGCAGAGTTTCCTGGGTTGCAGTTAACATTCGAGGAGGGAAAAATAAATACTGACATTTGGGGAAGATTAAATACTAGCGTTCAGAGCCTTTTTTCTGGCTAGACCCCCTGGGGCTTTTTAAGTCCCACATAATGATGACTTTCAGTCCCAGTTGGTCTCCTACAGTGTCCAGACTGTAATGTATAATATCAGTGCAGGCACAGGGCAGTGTTCAGAGTAATGCCAGGCGTTAAAGACAGGAAAAGCTCATGCAGAGGTTTTGTAGTTGGTGAATAGATTGTAAAGGACTCTGAGGGTGGACTTCAGGTTCAGGTTGACGACATCTAGAAAAGAAAAAGCAAAGATTATTGAAGTCTGGTGTCCCCGAACTGGTTTGGGGAAGAAAACGATTTCCTTGTCTTGGCATGTTTGATAATTATCTTAATAAGAAAAATTGGATGGCTGGAATACTGAAGAACAAAATAAATAGCTATGCTACCATAAAATCATATTTAACATGAAAAGGAGCCAGTTCTATCATTGCTGTTAGACTGTTTCCCTCAAAAGGTTATTTGTAATTTTGGAAACTAAATGGTGCTTAAAATATCTCCCAAAACTTTGCAAATTATCCTTAGATGATGTATTACTTCTTACAAAAAGATTCAAAGGCACAAAAGGACTTTCTGTTCTCTCTGCAAGCATCACGTGTTCTACATAAGAGCTTATTTGATTATTAGAATTTACCAAACTAGCCTGCCTTAACAGAAACTGAACATTCAGCTTTCCCTGTTTGGGGCCTCCTCTCTTGTTTACAATGAACCCACAGATGTGGAAACGACAACCTTTACACTGATCAGAGCATTTATACTGCATGCTGTGCGCAGTGCAGTAAATGCTTGAATAAGGCATGTTATATGTATGCCTCTAAACACAGATATCAAGGTTTTTTTGCTCAACTGTGTCTTTCAATATCTACATTAACCTGTCACTTCATTAGGTACACCTTGCTAGCACTGTGTTGAACCCCTTTTGCCTTTAGAACTGCCTTAATTATTAATGCCATAGATCCAATGCAGTGCCAGAACATTCATCAGAGATCAGAGATTGGTCCATATTGACATGATAGCATCACACAGCTGCTTCAGGTTTTGCCAGCTACACATCCATGATGTCAGTCACCTGTTCCACCACATTGCAAAGGTGCACAGATCGAGACTGTGGAGGTCATTTGAGTTCACTGAACTCATTGTCACTTTGAGATGATCTGAACTTTGTGACATGGTGCATTATCCTGCTAGAGGCACTCGTGAGAGGAAGGGTAGACACTGGTTATAACGTGATAGACATGCTCAACAACAACACCCAGGGAAGCTGTGGTATTTATGCTTTAATGCTGTTTATCCCAAATTTGTTGCCTTCCTATCACCTCGAGGCAGTCTGGAGATTTTCCTCTGACCTCTGGCATCAGCAATGTACTTTCTTTTTTTTTTCCAGACCATTCTGCATAAACCCTAGAGATGTTTGTGTGGGAAAATTACAGGGGATCAGGAGTTTCTGAAATACTCAGATGAGCCTGTCTGGCACCAACAACCATGCTACGTTCAAAGTCACTTAAATCACCCTTTCCCCCCACTGAACTTCAGCAGGTTGTCTTGGTTGTCTACATTTCTAAATGCACTCAGTTGTTGCCATGTCATTGGCAATTTGAGTTAACAAGCAGCAGAACAGGTGTATCTAATGAAGTGGAGTATGGTGTATATGCAGTATTTGTGAATTTGCAGTATCCAACAAGCCTATGTAGGCTTGCTATAGCTATTCATTCATTTCATTAATTCATGAATTTGTTCATTGATTTTTTTCTTTACAACAGGAGTTAAAAAAAACCTTGACTAATGACTGAAGGGAAATTCTTCAGCTACAGCTGCAAAGACTGCAAAAGCTGTGCAACTAAATTAACAAGAAAAAAAATACTACTATTGGTCAAATTTAAATTCAACACGAAGAGGAATTCTGCATGGCAACACAATGGAAAGAAGGAACCGTTGCAATGCTCAGTGGAAGACGTCACCTTAAATTTTGTTCAAGTGATAAATCCGCTGTATCAGATAACATAATGAATACGTTTTTTAACCAAATTCAGACCTTAATGATTTCAAAAGACTAAAATATGACAAATTAAGGAAATCATTTGTCATATTTTGGTCATAAAGCAATAAAGTCTTATTCAATTCATTTTAATTTCCTTTAATCTCTAATAAAAGATATGGATATGACTACAAAATGCAACTTAGAGCTGAACTAACTCAGCAGCAGCTATCCAGTTTTAGAGTGTAAGACAAGGTTTCCACCTACTGGACAACTTTTAAAATTACTGCTGCTGTAGCAGATCAACAATACTAACCCTGTAAATTATGCGATTATGTAATACAACAACAACAAATACCTTCTGGTCTGGCTTTGGGTTTCTTTAGGCCTCCTTCCTGCATCAGCTCAAAGGCAAATGCCACATTGTGGACCTTAGAGGGGAAATAAAAATGGCAGTTAAAAGCGACTTTCATCACCTGCTAAAAATCCTATTTTGACTTTTTAATCTAAAATCACCTTCTGCTCAAAACTCTCAGGCGTGAGGAAGAAGTTATACAGTGGGACAAAATAGTCTTCCAGCAGCCCCATCAGTAAAATCAGGTAAACTCCATCAGCAAACTGGAAACACACACACACACACGAATATTGCACATTCTTTAAAATAAAAAAAGCACATTCTGCTCAAATAAATATTATATTATATAAAAATCACAATCTGAACCAAGGATAAAACATGCATGAAAAATTCATAGATTGTCCTTTGACTTTGATAATAAGGGCCAAAGGTTCTACAGAAATCTTTTTACCTGAGATTCCAGCTCAGTAACTTCCAGATTCAGCTTGTTTAGGTGTTTGTTCACAAAGGTGATGAGTGACTGGAAGCACATTCAGATCATTATTAAGTATTACAACATGACTACCAACACATGCAAGTCCTAGACATTATTATTGTAGGAAGGAAAGGTATCCTTTTTTACCGTTTTTACCACGTTAAGCTTGTCAGGTGCATGATCCAACAAAGTGTCAAATGCATCTCTCTCTGTGGCGAAAAAACATCACAGTTAAAAGTGTTTAAACGGTTTCATATTTTAGGAATTGTCAACCATGTCAAAAAGAAGACAGATACCGCTATAATCTCCCACCTCTATGTATAGACCTTAGCTGATTGGTTTAGATCAGGAGATCTGATTGGAATATGGTGTCAAAAGGTCTGTTGCCTGTCTGTCTTTTGCTATTAAGAGTCTTCTTTGTTTAATTTTTACTTAAAACTTATTACTGTCATGTTTTGACCTATTCTACTGTGATTAACATAAGGCCGAACTCATCATCAATGATAATCTAAGCTCTAAGCCCAGATCTATAATCCCAAGCCTATGGACAGGCTTGGGATATCACTGGGTGATATCACTGCCTGAACTCTCTTACGCAGCTTTCTTGTCATTTCTTTAACTATTCTTCAGCAATAGTTCTGCAGGTTCTAGAAAGACGTTCAAAGCTCTTCTTTGGATGTTGACTCGCTGCCTTTTGTTCTGTTCTTGTGTTGAGTGTTGCAGCCCAAGCTCTGAGGAGGCCAATCCATGAGTAATAGCGATCTATTATTTTATTTTTTATGCTTTTACTGCACTGGTAGTGTGTTTGAGATTATTGTCATGCTGGAAAATGAAGCTGTTGCCAATCAGAAACTTTACAAATGCTACCGCATTGTGAATCAAAATCTGATGTTCCACTGTCACATGTCTGTAGACACTCACTGTTTTACCTCTCTCCTTACTTCCTCCGCATATAGTGATGATAATCTGAACCAAAAATTAGATATTTGAAATGATCACTCCATAAGACCCATATCCTCTGATTTTCAGTCCAGTAGTTGTGTCATCTGGCACACCTCAGCCTTTTATCTCTGTTTCGCTTCTTGAAGAATGGCTTCTTGAAGAATGGCTTCTTGACAGCCACCCCTCCGTTTCAGAGCATTTTAGAAGGTTTCAGTGAACAGCAGATGGATCAACTGAAAGTCCAGATGCATCGCTAAGGTCTTTGCTGGATTTTTGCCATTTCTAAAGGAAATGACTTTCAGTCATGTTTATCTCCTGTAGATCATTTTTAGGCCTGTCATTTCTCCTCTTGTCCTCCTCGTTTCCAGTTTCTGAACAGTTTTTTTTTTAACTTCAGATATGTCATGTTTTCAATTAATGGCTCTTTTGGAAACACATTGTTGGTCCAAGAATATTATTTTGTATTATGTGTTTATGTAACAGGCTGCTAGCAAAAAGTTCCCTAAAGATAAAATTTAAAATAGTTTCTTTGCTGAGTTGTCTGATATGTGTAGACACACCACTAGCTCATCCCTTAGTTAGGTGCCTTTTTAAAAAAACTTGAATGATTCATCTGTTTGTCTTAAACAACTAATATTAACTAATGTACTTGCTTTTTATTCACTAAAAAGAACAAATACATTCCTCTGAAATTGGTAAAAGGACTGGTTCCTATATAGCGTTTGTTACTATATCTGAACTCTATACAACATGCCTCATTCACTCAAGACCTTTTTTCTATGTCTAGGTGCTTTTCATCTAACACACTGATGGATGCATCAGAGAGCAACTTGGGGTTAGTATTTTGCCTAAGGATATTTGGCATGCAGACTCGAACCACTAACCTTCTAATTAGTAGAGGACCTGCTCTACCTGCTGATCTACAGCGACCTCAAACTGGTTACGTCTGGACTACAAATGAGTGAAACAGCAGCCAGTGTCCAAAGAAAAACCTTGAAAGACATCCAGAAAGCCTGGAGAACTATTACTCAAGACCACTTTCAAAAAAATATAAGCCTGCCTCCTTGAAAGCAAACTAAAACGTGCTTGTTTATGACTCTCATATAGTATGATTTCCATTAGGTAAAGCAGGGGTGGGAGAACTCCAGGCCTAAAGGGACGGTTTCCTGCAGGTTTTAGATGTGTCCTTGATCCAACACAGCTGATTTAAATGGCTAAATTACCTCATCGGCATGTCTTGAAGTTCTCCAGAGGCCTGGTAATGAACTAGTCATTTGATTCAGGTGTGCTGACCCAGGGTGATATCTAAAACCTGCAGGACACCAGCCCTTGAGACCTGGAGTTCCCCACCCCTGAGGTAAAGGCTGGAGCCAGGCTAAGTCTTTACTGAGCTATTAATATTTCATTTATAAAAATAATTGAACATTTTCCCAAGATAATGATTGTTTTAACAAAAATAATAAATGCTAAATAAATGAAGTTCAGTATTTCCACAGTGTTAAAGAGATGTGTTCAGAAGCTCACCAAATCTTCCCATCATCATTCTGAAAAACAAAAAATGAGAAGAAAATATCAACAACAATTCTTTTTCTCTGTGCACCTCGTTTTCTAGCCTCCAGTTATGATGCAATGCATCAGATGCTAGTAATACTTAGAAGCATAACTACTAAGAATCAGCTCTTACTCTGTGGTGCTCGTCAGCTCCTTGGTCATTAGAGCTGTCTGTAGGATGCCTTCTCGTTTCTGCACAGACATGCGATAAATTCTACTGATTACATTATTACATGAGAGAATAAATACATTTGATGATACACCATTATGATAATCACATGGGCAGTAAAAAAAAATAGACAGAAAGATGAAGAGAGATAGAAACAGCTGTCACATGCCTCATTGTATCATATTTTGGATTGGTCTTGGCTATTTGTGTTTTTACACAGCTCTTTAGTTGATGTAAGATACCATCAAAACAATTTCTAATGATTTATTTGTGATTTTTAAAACAAATCTCTACTTGTTTCCATTTTCTCTTATTTTGGTTGTAACTCAATTTAGTGTAATTCAATTTTATTTATATAGCACCAAATCACAATGGCCACCTCCAGATGCTTTATACTGTAACATAAAGACCCTACAATAATACAAAGAGAAAAAGAACCCCATTAGCAAGCACTTGGCAACAGAGGGAAGGAAAAACTCCCTTTTAACAGGAAGAAACCAGGCTCAGGGAGGGACACAGATGTAGGGAAACTGATGGGAGACTTTACCTTGACCACCACCACCTGTACGGAGACGTGCTCGGGCAGCCTGATTGGGGCCTGGAAGTGCATAGCGAGAGCCACCAAAAGATAGATGATAGCCACCAGGTTCTTTGAGTGGATAGCTGTAAAAATAAATAAAGTGAAGATTAAACCCTCTTTCAAAGAGCGAGTTCACATAAAAATGTAAACAATTTTTGAAACTTTTGAAAAAACACCACTTTTCAAAAAGAAACACCAAAAACCTGCAGCTGACAAAGGATAAAGCACGACTTGGTGTAGTAAAGTCATCGTTAACAACACAAACTAAAAGTGCTGATGGACTCACATATTGTCTCTTGTGAGGGGGAGTATTATTGAGATTTTACAATCTTTTCTGTGGCTCTGACAGAAGCCTTTCAAAGTCTGAGAATAAAATCCTAATGATGATGATGACTCATGGTGATTATCGTATCTTAGGATGGATGCAGTTGAAAGATTTTTGTTAGGAAGTGAACATCTGATGAAAGATGATGAAAATTCCAAATATATCAACCTCTAATGCTTCAGATGTTTTCTATGCTCCTTAAGAGTTCTGTAATTCATGCATATCACTGAAGTCACCACAAAAACTCACAGTCTACACTCCACTCAACGGTCCAGCCATGAGGCCTCAGCACATCGTTGACAGCTTCTAACACCGTCTGAAGCTTCTGTTTCTGGCCAATTTCTGACTGCGTCACCTCCGCCACGTTCAGCTTTCTGCCTGACAACTTTTCTGTCGCAAAAACAGGAGAAAGTTGTGTTTTACCACATAGAGAAAAGTAAGAAAGCATCGAAAAATTAGAAGCTAACAGATTAGGTCTAGTTAAAAAAAAATGAAATAAATAGACAGAAATATCCTTTGCAGACAACAATGTGGATCTATAAATGCAGACTAACTCTGTGAGGCTAAATTTTCACAAAGAACCAAAGTGACAAAGGAGCGTGAAAACTAAATGCAAGAAATCACACATCAAAATTCACAGAAAATATTTTCTTGCTGTGCATTTTAACTGTTGTTCTTAACACTTCAGGAACATATGCAATTATGTATGCATTTTGTATGAACTGCTTCTATCTAGATAGATAGATAGTAGGTAGTAGGGGTGCAACAATACTCGTATCGATATTGAACCGTTCGATACAGTGCTTTCGGTTCGGTACGCATATGTATCAAACAATACAAAATTTTAATTTATTTTATCAACTTTCTTCTGACGATGCTGTCTGTGTTGAGCGCTCAGTGGATCTGCGTTCGACTACTCCGCCTAGGCTGCACTGTCGAGTGCAGATCCACTGAGCGCAAGCTAGCGAGACAGAAGTAAGCTCGTTGCAACATGGCAAATTGAACCTCCCCCACCCTCATTCAGATCTGGCGTTTGGAACTATTTTGGTCTTCATGTGACGTATGACCCTGAAGGTAAGCGCGTCATGGACAAAAGTAAAACAGTATGTCGGATGTGCCACGCAATGCTCAATTACATTAGTGAGAACTACTGCGTTAGCACAGTTAGCTCGTTAACGTGTTGGCCGTCCAGCCCCACGCAGGGCGATTCGCGATAGCTCGTTAACCGAGATTTTCCGTGTTGTGGCGTTAACGTCATTTCAGATTAACGCTGACAGCACTAGTGGGAACACAACGAATATGACTGCACATTTACTCCGACAGCATCCTAGTGCAAAGACAAGTGGAAGCAGACAAAAACAACAAGCACGCATGCTACAAACTTTACCCGAGTCATTTAGACAGCCGTTAGCACATGATTCTCCTTATGGGGACCTGATATGTTTAATATGCTGCTGAGAATATAGCCCAGAAGAAGCGTATAGTATAGCTTTTATTTTGGAAAGAGCCATTTCTCTGTAATAAACTCTCTTTTCCAAAGATGAGTGATTTCTCGATCAGATAGATTTATTTTTTATTACTTTGTTGTTTCAGCAACATTAAATTTAAAAACTGTACTTTTGAGTTAAAATATATATTTATAATTTTAATAAATGACAAATTAAAAAGGCATGAACATTTTTTTGTATCGAAAAAATATCGAACCGTGACACCAAAGTATCGAACCGAACCGTGAATTTTGTGTATCGTTGCACCCCTAGATAGATAGATAGATAGATAGATAGATAGATAGATAGATAGATAGATAGATAGATATTGTAACTTTTATACAATTAGTTAAAATGCTGATTTGTTAGTGTTTAACAGTTTTATACTGTAATGACAGAATCCAGTCACAAGGGGGGATCCAAAGACCTTACTAGACACTGCAGCACAATGAAGAAGACACATTTCAGGCAACAAAGGAATGTTTATGTTGTTAACACAGTATATTAAACATGTATTTTACTATAGTGTAACTCTAGAGATGTTAATGTTTATAAAGTGTTCACAAAAATGTTTCTACAAGCAGAATCCTGAATTGAATTTATAATACTTCTCATCACATAATAACAACATAAAAATAATCAGACCCCATCTTATCTTAAAGACCACAGGGTATCATTTCACCCCAATAGGAGACTTTGTTCATAGCCTGCAGGCGTACTTGTAGTTCCTAGAGTATTTAAGTGTAGAATAGGAGGCAGAGCCTTCAGCCGGCAGGCCCCTCTTTTGTGGAACCAGCTCCTCCTAGTTTGGATACAGGAGACAGACACCCTTTCTACTTTTAAGATTAGGCTTTAAAACTTTCCGTTTTGATAAAGCTTATAGTTAGGTCTGAATCAGGTGACGATGAATGCTCCCTTACTTACACTGAATTAGGCCACGGTTGCTGGGGACTTCCCATGATGCACTGAATGTTTCTTCTTCACTCATCTTTTTCCCCCCTCTCTCACCCACTATATCTTTACACACTAGTTACTACACTTTAATCATCAGTTGTTAGTAATCTGTCTTCCACAGTGTGTCTTTGTCCTGTCTTCCTCCCCTCACCTCCAACCAGTGGCAGGAGACAGCTGCCCCTCCTCAGCCTGTTTCTGGCAAAGCTGTCTTCCTCTTAAAAGGGAGTTTTTCTTTGCCATTGTCGCCAAAATGCTTGCTCATAGCGAGCTATTGGGGTTTTCTTTGTTTTTCTCTGTATTATTGAAGAGTCTTTACATTGCAATAAAAAGCACCTTAAGGCAACTGTTGTTGTGAGTTGGTGCTGTATAAATTAAATTAAATTAAATTAAATTAAATTAAATTAAATTAAATTAAATTAAATTAAATTAAATTAAATTAAATTAAATTAAATTGAACTGAACTGAACAACATTCATGCTCAATGCTCAACCAGGATAATATAACTTTAGTGGGTATTAATTCAGCTGGTTTTTTTTAATTCAATTCAATTTTATTTATATAGCGCTAAATCACATTAGCAGTTGCCCCAAATTTATACTGTCACTATTAGAAGATAACACTGCAGTACTACTTCAATAAGAAATCATCATGCAATAGGAAACTCTTGAATATAACCAATGTTTGGTTTATTGAAAATGCATAGTTTAACTAAAGCAACAGATTGCAACAACCAGCCAATTATACCATCCATCATTGTGATATATTTTGTTTGTGTTAGTGCAGCTTGTTCTAGCATTAATGTTGTGCTGTTGTAAGTTTGATGTTAGATGAAAGTTTATGATTAAACTTTGCATTTTCAATACACTCAGTGCTGACAGAGCGCATTTATTTGATATTTTCTAAAACTGCAAATATTGTAAATCATGATCAGTGATTTTGAGAGGAATCACTCTCACCAAATAACTTCTGGAATACTTGTCCATCATAACAGTCCTCCTCTAGGTCCTTGACTATGATCCTCTCTTCCTCCAACTCACTGTTGATCCAGTCGATCAGGACCTGGATGCACATCAGAATACAATCGAACTTTGAACAGTTTCTGTACTCTTGTTCTTCTCGCATGATTTTGTCATTGTTCTGATCGCACTGAATCAATGCAGAGATGCTTATGCACAGAAGGTTAAACCAAATCTACCTTTAAGAGATCTTTAAATTTAGGATTTTCCCTTGATGTTGGGTCCAACATGATCCTCTCAGCATTTTCCTCTGTGGAAAACAAAATAATTGTTTATACTAGCATATATAATTTCTTCTTTCCAACTTTAAATGTTTTAACAGCTTTTCAATTGTAGGCATAATAATGTCTCACACAAGTACAAACTTCAAGCCACAAAAATTGAATATACAGTGTTCACCCTCACACTCCTGTCAACAGTGATTCACAGTGAAGACAAAGGCGTTTCCACTCCACCCACTTTCATTTCCTGCTGCTTCACTGTCAAACTCCCCATTAGTCAACATGTGTCAACATATTCATATTATGGTTTGTAACCCCAGTAACCTCTGACACCCAGCAGCAAAAACAGCATTTTGTTTTTGCACTGAAGTAAGATTAAGTCCGAAATGAACACAAATAAAGGTTACGTCATATATTATATTATTGGCGGTGATTGCATGTGGTTATTATGTACATACCCAGCAGTGTATCTTCTGGATGGATGTCTGTGCCTGAGGGAAGCAAGGGGGCATTGATGGCATTCTTTCCCTCCTCATGGAGATCACTCACTTATTGAAAAAGAACAACACACAAAAAACTGTAAAACCTGTAAAACGTTCTGGCAAACAGACAGTACAGAAGGTAGACCGACAGACAATGAGACGTGCAAAGACTCTGGGAGAGAAAGAAAAGGAGGAGCGAATGAGAGAGCAGAAAGCAAACACTTGTCAGGGTTACTGGTAAGCAGTAACCCAGTAATCCTGGATCACCACAAAAATTCATGGGGAAAGCGTGGTGCCAGTTTGGTCTCTATTTGCTGGGTGTGCTCCGCCCCTCTAATGATCTGTTCAGTCGTCTAGGCAATAGTTTCACTTCCACACAGTTTTGACTTACCGGTACCACTTTTAAACATTAGATTTTTTTTGACAGTTTGAGATTTGATGAAAGAACAATATATGAATTTACAGACAGACTATTCCTTCAATCTTATCCTCGCCGTTTCGTAAGAAGCTTTGAAAGAATTGCACGCACAGGACGTTTTCTTGGTTTCAAATATTGAAATTGATTTGACTTGGAGCTGGTGGCACAGGTGTCACACATCTGTAACTTTCTCATTTTTACTCTTTGTACTTTTATTCATTAGGAAAAAGCTAGAACCCCTACTTTACATCTTAATTTTAGAGTAAGCTGTTGCGTTTTTTGTTTTTTAAATTGGGTTGGGGAAAATTGATCACTCCAGCTAATTAAAACAAGCAGGGACTCCAACACTTATAAATAACACACACTTTGAGTCTAGCTTTTAATAAAATCAATTTCTTCTAAGATGCTTTCACTCCTGGCTACTGTGATTCTCCAGGGATTTAAAGGCTTTTTAGCCCTAATGGCCACATTGCCTTTTATCTTTCTGCAATTTCACTTTCTAAACCACGCAAAAGGCAGGACCACAATCAGTGGTCTCAAATCTGTCACCTCACCGACTCACTGTTTATAAAGCAGCTCAGGATGGCTGAGGAAAACATGAGAACAAAAAAAAACTGTCTGCCCTTTAAGGTTTTCATATTAGAAGCATTGGACAAATTTCTCAAATTGAGAATAAAATTAAACAAAATGTGCAGCAGCGTGCTACAATCTGAACAAAATGATAACTTCAAAGCATGAGTGAAGGGAGGATAAACACAATTAGCCCAGGAGGAAGGGTCCTTGCAGCTTTATTATCTGATTCAGCCTTCTCACAAGAGCCGATAACTGGATAAAAGGCTGAATCTCTCTGCAGATCAGCAGTTTGCTTTGTAATTACAGAACTGCTTTGCTGCATTTTATCATAATTGTGCTACTTCCTCCTTTCGTGTCCCTCTGGCTCCATTGCTGCTGCTTTTGGGTACAGCTTAGTTGCTTTACAGTCACACCAAAAAAAGAAAATCTCTGTTTAAAATGGTCAGATTATTAAAGATAACTCAATTACTGCAGCAGATCTATACAGAAAAGTAAAAATACTTGTAACAACCGAAACAGCACGCTGCTGCATTTAAACCAACACTGCACTAAGGTAACAGGTTCTGGTTCCCCTTTCCCACATCCAGCTTCCCTAAACTCCAGCATGAAATTCACATTACCTTGTTGCTTCCTCTTGGTCCCACACAGGAGGCCCGCCATGTCCTCACAACAAATCAAGAAATCAACCGATTTGGTCCGAATGGCAGTGAGGGAAGGTAGAAAAATCAGGAGTGTATGTGTGCGCAGCAATTGTGTATATAAGTGTGTGTTTGTGTGTGAGAGTGTGTGTGTGTGTGTGTGTGTGAATTGTGTGTGTGAGGCTGTCAGGGGCGTCATCACGTGTATTTCTGTCACAACCCTCCACCCCACCTATGCGGTCCAGTTACAGGAGAGGCTGAACGTAATGTCCGTGTGTGTGTGTGTGTGTGTGTGTGTGTGTTGTGTGTGTGTGTGTGTGTGTGTGTGTGTGTGTGTGTGTGTGTGTGTGTGTGTGTGTGTAACAGAAAAAAAGACACCACAGTGGACCTAAACCCACCACATCATCCCGACACACCGGCTGCCACTGGGATATTAAACCATGGACAAAGACAAAGGATGACCGATGAGGTATTACAATCACTAATTTACTGTAATGTGCAACCTGTATTATAACTGCAGCATAGTGTTTAAACACTTAAAAGAGCATTTTCTAAAATGTTTTGTCTACTGGTCAGTAACTAAAGGTTACTAGTTACAGTCTAATCTTTTCACAACAACATAAGAACTAGTACACTGGTTTCAGGGCTCGATTCTCAGGCTCATTCGGAGCCTGTTGTAATGTAGGAGATTATCAATCAGGCAGTGACTGTCTGTTAACAGTACACTAATTCAATACAAACAAAGCCTGCAGTCAAGAACATTTATCTTACGCCAGCTTCACTGGACGTATTCGAGAAAAAAATCTGCTATACTGCAAAGCGCCATGCAAACAGGGAACAGTGATCACTCAAATCAGCAGAAGCACATGGTCAAATTTCTTTTGCTTTAAATTAAAAGAAAACAAAAAGCTGTTATATGGATAACCAGCCTGCATCAAAAATAACAGCGTAAAGCAGACTGAAATCGACTTGTGTGGCTCCACAACTCCCTGAGGGGGGGTGGAGTTCTACTGACTCACAGGGGAAAGATATAAATAATGCGGCAGTATGGAGAGGACAGACTGGGCCTTAAATATAGCTCTGGTTATTTACAACAGCACACGCACCAGTGAGCAACAGCAGCAAGGAGATCACACTGAGCTCGCTTCAGAGGCTTCTTTCTATGGATATTAAAGATGACAATTTCAACTATTTAGCTCAATAAACTACACGTTTTATTTACTTGTATTTACTGTGTCTACACTTGCATATACCTCTTCTTGCTCCTCCTGAGCTGTTCTGTTAATTTTCTCTCCTGCTATAAGGATGTTAGCGTGTTCTTTTTCTAATTAAAGAAAAGGTCAAAAGGTAAAAGGAAGTCCAAAGCTATTTAATCCAGGATAATTTTTTCAGGAACAACATATTAGCAGAAGCATACATCTGCCAACTCTTAGTGAATGTAGCAAATGAGACAATATTAACGAGCCACTTTTATAGAAGAAAATGACATTTTCAGCACTCTCCAATGAGTACTGTAGTGCTTGAATTACTTTAACAATCCCCATTTTGGTACTAACTGTGCACTCTTGAACGACATTTTGCAAAAGCTCCTATTAAGAAACTTATAAATACACTTTTTTTTTTTTTTTTTTGCTGTATCCTTCAAGTCTTTATGCAACAGGATCTACAGGAACGAGCCACCCTGATCAAGTACTTGCACAACTGCTTGAAACATAAAATACATTTTGTGGAAGCTAAACTTTTAAATAGCAAATATAATGATATTTCTAAAAGCAAATCAACATTATGCTAAATATATTCTGTGTTTAGCAGTTTTGTATAAGCTGCACTTTAAAAATATATAAATATACGTTATAAAAAATGTGCTTTTTAAAAATTAAAAAAAGAGGAAATAAAGAAAATTGAAACACATTGGTAAGAAACACTGATCACTTACTGTTGTCAGCATCCATCCTACGACAACAAGGATGTGACACAGTCTTCTCATTCCCTATTCACTTAACTATCATTGTTACAACATGCCTTATGCTGACAAAAGGAAGTAGCCTTGTCAGTGAAAAACAGACTTCCTGTCAGCTTATCAAGGAATAAAGACACACTTGTTCTGTGTGAGACCAGCTCCAGAAATGCAGGACTATGAGCCAATATTAACTATCCACATACAACACCCTGGGATTGATTCTTCAAGTCTCTAAACTCTTTTGAAGGGAAGGACTTCCATTATTCCAAAATAACATTCCCTAAATTGGTGCTTTGGTGATGGTGGTGCAAAGCATAGTATTTAGCTCTTAAATACATCCACAGTGACCTGTTTGAGGTTAAGGATAGGTTGAGGCTTACAATGCAATTTTTACCTGATTGGGATAACTCAAATGGAAATCTTTAAAACCATGAACTGTAAAACTAAAACGCATGGAGCTTACTGCAAATAAAATGTAGTGCACTTCCCTAAAAACACAGTCATTTAGCATGTTGCTACAAATATAAATGTATTTATATGTGCGCCAATGAGTTCAATGGTACACATATAAATACACATTTTCATGCAGCTAAATCTGATCCTGGAACAGACCACTCCCATCAAAATTTAAAAAACAACAACAACAACAACAACAACACTTAGTGGGGATAGGTTAATTGGTTAATCCAAATTGCCCATAGGTGTGACTGTGCGAGTGAATGTGAGTGCGAATGGTTGTCTGTCTCTGTGTGTTGGCCCTGCGACAGACTGGCGACCTGTCCAGGGTGTACCCTGCCTCTCGCCCTATGACAGCTGGGATAGGCTCCGGCGCCCCCCGCGACCATGAAAAGGATAAGCGGACGCGAATGGATGGATGGATGAACAACAACAACAACTTTATATTGTGTTATAGAAGCACCATCTCTCTCTCTCTCTCTCTGTTTTTCCCCCCAATTTTTTTTTATTTACAGTACACGTTGCATTACATCGCCTTAAGCAACATCTTTTAATTGAGTAAGAGGAAGCGGTGCTGAGGAGTGCAAACTCCCATCGCTAATTATTCATCAGAAGTGAAGCATTTTTCCAACAACAACTAGTCTGCTGGGCGTTTTCTTTAAGGGAGATAAAGCGTCACACCCGCAAGTAACAGAAGCCCCAGTTACACACTGCGCTCCATTAGCAACACAAACTTCACATGCCTTTCTTTTGTTATACTGATATTCCCTTCAAACGTCACTATGACTGCCTCCCTTGCACAGAACTGCGTTTTATGTGAGCTTTAATAGCCACTGACCACACAGGGGCACTGCGCTCTCACAAGCTGCAAGAACTGCAGGCACTGGTTCTGTGGCTTTATTGGATTGGCTGTCCACATCTGAAATAGTCATCACATGTAGCAATGAGAGCTGCGTGTTGGTGAAATTAATGTGAGGTTCTGGAGCTTTTATAAGTTAACTGTCACATTGCTTTGCAGCTTTCTCTTTACTCTTTACCAATCTCCCATGGATGCTAAAAATCAGGAATGGCACAGCAACCATGAAATCTGAGCAGTGTGACTCTGAAAACCAAAAACAAAGTAATATATAAATTACTTGTGAGAAATGCTTGCTTGGTTGTGCAAGTTATACTGATGGACAGCAAATCTAGCTCACTGAAGCAGAATATGCTGAAGCTTTAACAACAGCAGGACTATTACTGTAATTCACAGGACTCCACCTCTCAGTTATCATCTAATTAACTCCCTCAGTAGTCATCAGCACATTTCTTTTTTCTTTTTTAACCTCCTTAAAACTTACCGTTTTATTCGTTGTGAAAAGTAAGCAATGAAATACAGTACATTGAGACTGTAACTAATAGTTACTCCACTATTAGGACGGGAGTTATAAAGAAAGATGCAGAAAGTGTCTAACCAGACACAAAAATGCAAACGTGTTCCATCTAAAATCGCATGAATCTGATTGAAGACAACAGATCTACATAGGTTTTGGACATTTTTGCTTAATCAAATGTCTTGACAAGTAATAAATAAAACAATTTACTGAAGATCTAACGCGTAATCTATTTTCTGTGAATTATTTTGTGAACTATTTTCTGTGTATTTACAGTGACACCATGTGCTTCATTTTATGCATATTCAAGCAAATTAAAGTGGTTTGAGGGTCTTAAATACTCTTTAAAATGGGACTCCTAACCCATTAAAATGCCTTCGTGTGGCTTCTGGCGACCGCCCTTGAGTGGAGATTACAAACACATGGCTGGAGAGCACACATAGAAAGCACAAACACTGTAATGCACACACAGGCGTTAAATTTCACAGCTGCCTCAGGGACTGTTGTGGGAGATCACAAAACAGTTGATAATTGTGACTAATCCTGCTAGAATAGCAATGATACTCATGTTTATTTTCATAAACCTGGATTCCGGTCTAGTGTGCGATCTATTTATATGTACTTGCCTCATGTGCCAAGCCCGTGGACTTGCTGCGAAGCTTTGTGTCACTCTTCATCACAAATAAATTGGGTTTCCTTGACTCGTGTATACGTCTTTAACTGTATCTGAACTACAATAACACAGTTTAAACTTAAAATCAGTGAATTTATCAACTGGCTACAATAAACAAGGGGAACAAGAAGCACGAGTCGGGTGAAAGCAACACTGAACACCTCCTGTTAGAAGTCATGCGAACAGTCAGTGAATCAGCTGCGAGTGATGCCCACGGGAGAATATTTCCATAGCGCAGACTGCAGCACCATGGACAGAAACACGAGCAGGAAAAAGAAAAATGGGGATCTTTCATCATGTAAAACAAAAATAAGAAAAACAAAACTTCGAATGGCCCACCTTCTTTGGACTTTTTCTTCCGGACCAGGGTTCCTCCTAATTTCCCGAGAAAGGACTCGTCCTTTTTCATTTTTGCGGTCTGAGGGTTCGTAGACACGGTCGGAGCCCCGGACATGTTTGTGTGTCTCTGTGTACCTAAGCTCCCTCTCTCTCCCTCTCACAGTGCTCCGTTAATAAGGCTCACTCCTCCCTGTGCTGCGTTCAGGCACAGGAAAAACGGTCCAATCACAGTGACAACAGACAGGCAAACAACAGCAGGAGCGGCGGTTGGTGGGCATCTACACAAACCACTGATTCACGTGTGAGTAAAACCTTCATTGCTTCGCCGGCTCTCCAACAGCGCCACCCGCAGGTCGGATTGGGAAGCAACGTGTGCGTCATCCCATGGGTTTGAGGGGGGCACAATAGATAGCCTCCCCCCAAAAAACGTCCGTACCAAGCCGTTGGAGTTAACCAATAAATTACTCTTTTTACCTCTAATTACTCTTTATCTCAATATAACGAATTATTCATTTTGTGGTAATCGTATCATTGCACAGGAGTGAAAATTGGAAACCTAAAACTGTTTCCAGATTTACACATCACTGTTCATGAAAATAATAAGTACCACTGTTTAGTTGCAGCTAAACTGTGAGACACAATGTAATGACAGCAGAGCCAGTGGAAGCTGGAAATGGATCACCTGTGGTTTCAGTTTTAAAATCTTGGCTACGGCTCAAATTGAAATAAAGGAAACAAGAAATTAAACGAGGCTTTTGTTTGTTTTTTATACATGGTATTACTGGTCTGGCACACTTGAGATCAAACTGGGATGTATGTGACCCATTAATTAAACTGTACTGAATTAACTTCCAGTTTAGGTGATCAGATGACTCACCCATTTCTATCTCACATGATGAGAGGCTCAAAAGTCTTCTGTTGTGAGTCTCACAAGAAACATGGCTTACAAAGAATTGTGGTGATCTCTGAATTCAAAGATATGCAGAGATCATTTCAGAACATCACCTAAAACATCACCTTTCACAGCTGTTACAACAGGAAAAAAGGAACGGGGAGACACATAACCTTAAAGTAAATATAAAAAGTTAGATTCTAGATTTATGCTTGTAAAATGTGGTGAAAAATTACATTAAAATACAATATATAAGATCTGCCTTTCTATGATCAATGCCAAACCTTTGAACTGTATAGTTAGTGTGATTTATCTATCAGCTTTCCCATCTGTTTGTATCTAACTCTGGATCATGAGGAGACTGACGTCTTTCCCAGCTGTCACCCAGCAAAAGAGGGCTACACCCTGGACCTGTCACCAGTGGACTGCAGGGCCGACACATATAGACCAGCAGAAAAGAGGTCTCCTTACTTGAATGAATGAAGACTGAAAGGCTCTAAAAACTGTTAAATGTGCCCTCAAAGGTTGAGAGTGAGCATGCAAGCCTACTCAAACAGCTTCCCTGGTGGTCAACAACACCTCTGTGAGGAAAGATAGCAATACAATGCCGATGTTCAAACCACAATACTGATACCTTGGGGCGAAAAAGTACAAAAGCAAAAAAACTATTTGGCAGCCATTTTTTTCTTTTACAAATGTAACATTTATTACAGAGAATATCAAAGTTGCTTATGAAAACTTCATGTTAAATTACATGACGTGTGCTATACAAGACACAACATTTCAATTTACAGCAAAAATCAGTCAACTATTCAATCATGTGAATGGCACAAAAAAAAAGAAAGTATAACTATTTTGATCAGTGATTGCTTAAATATTTTTTATATTGCTGTAAAATTTATTAGCTCTTTGCACTTGGCTAGGTCTCCTGTGAAACTGATTTTGATCCAAGTGGAACTTCCTGTTAAAAGAAATGAAAATTCAAAAAATCCAAATGTAACCAGCAGAAAACTGTTGTGACAAAAGAGATAAATGTCAGCCGGAGATCTGTAAACGTCATCATTTTTGTTTAGTCAACAAGGCTGATAACGCTCATACGCTGATACAACAGTACAGGTAAATCCAGCTTACCAAATAACTTAAACACTGTTTAAGTCATTGAATAGATTTTTTTTTATGAGACGGCAAAAGCTTGCGTTGATTGTGATATTGCTTGAATGAATATTATAACACATGCATAATTTCTAAGCAGCAGGACAACTGCTGTCATAATTTACCAAAAATAAAGTATCAAAAAGTCCATGACACCCTCCATCCTCAGTGTTCATCACTTCTTTGAGTTTGTGGTGCTGTTTTTAGAAGACAGAAAGTCCCGTTAATACAGTAGCAGTTATTCTAAGATCTGTGGATATTTATGTTGATTTCAAATGTGATGCTGCTGCACTCACCTGTGGTCTGAAGGAATTTCCAGTCTGCCTGCAGCCTGTGTCTCAGCTTCTCTATGGCCTCCGTGTCTTCTGTTAGCGGGGCTTGAAGTTGCTTCAGAGAGGCGGCTGGGTTACCGAGGAGGGAGGATGCTGTGAGTCCGATAAGCGCCTTCTCCTCCTCCTGAAATTAAGAAGTAAATGAATTAATACCGAACACTAAGTATGCAAACATGCTGCCAACTCCTCTTAAAATGCTTCTTAAGGTTTCACAATATAGCAAAATTAGAGGACATCTACTCTCTTCTTCTTTCAGCTGCTCCCTTTAGGGATTGTCAGAGTAGATCGTCTGCCTCCATATCACCCTATCCCTAGCATCCTCTTTTGTCACACCAACACTTTGTATATCCTCCACTACCTTCATCAAAGACTCCTTCACTACATCCATCCAACCATATATCTCCAGAGCTCCTGCCTGGCAGCTCTACATTGTTGAAGACATCTAGTGTGCCTTTATGAAATCTTCCCCAGCACTCTTACCTGCAGTACCACCAGTGTATGTCCAAGTGCAAAGCTCTGCAGTAGGCCAATTAGTTGTTGCCACAAACTGTCACTGACTCCACTATCTGGCATTCGAACCAACACAACAAGACCGGGGTCATATTCATACCCAAGGGGCAGGAGGAGGCCAAACACAGCCTGTGTGAACCCTGACGTGTCACTGCAGCCCTGTGGGTGAACAAACAAATGCATTTAAACACATTTAAAAAACAAAAGCAAAAAAAAAAAAAAACACCTACTCAAATTGTCTATGCAGAAAAATACATCTCAGTCGCCTTTAAGAGCTGTATCATAAAGGTTTCTGTCCAGAAATCCTTAGCAACTGTGTAATAATTCAGAAACTCTGAATATTTAATGATGCAGTTTTAAAGGAAAGGGAGCTAATGCTGACTAGCGAGATGTGTGAGTGTATATTTCTGGCAAATATTAAATGTGATTACAAAGCAAGCAGCAGTACCTTCTTCAGACACACACGAATGTAATATTTGCAGCTCTGTTCCTCAGTCTGTGCACTGCCCATCTGCACCACAAGTGTTTCCCTGAAAACAGAAAGATTTTTTCAGCATGATGTCCTCGCCGTTATGGACAAATAGTGTGTTTTATTGCATCAATTGTGCCTTATAGTTTGGTTTTACTAAGACTAAAACAGAGAGCATAAATGATACTCGCCTGTCTTCTGTAATATGGCTTGGGACATTCCCGTCACCCACACAGACGACCAAAACGCTGCATATATAAAGACAAGTTTTAACAAAGCAGATTGCAATCTTGCTAATAAAACTTCAATATACAAGCGCACTCCAGCGGTATATTTAGTAGGCTATATTTATCATGTTAACTTGCACCTCTGTAGTTGTGCCATAGTTGTGCTTTGCAAGTATCTTCACTTCCAAGTGATATTTTTTACTAATTTTGCAGTTACGTCCTAAAATCTGTCTGTATAAATAAAATGACTTCACTTGTTCACAACACGAGAAAGATAATGATATTTTATTTAGATTATTTCACCAAAAAGTACATAAAAATATTAGTTCCAAATAACTCCCAGATATGCATGGATTTAGGTTAAGTGGTGATTCTAAATTTGCTGTAGGTGCAAATCTGAGCTACAATAGTTTAGACTGCATTTCCTTTGCAAAGTGACCAAGCATATTCTTTGTATGTGTGTGTTTCCTGTAAGAATATTTCTAATCATTTTTAATCTCTAGCTGATATTTAAAAAGAGCAGAAGGTGTAAGATTTGATTAAGTCGAGGTTGTTATACCGGTTGCTGAGAACAGTTGTAACGTGCTGGACAATGCTTGTCATCGCCTTGGTGACGTCAGGCACCAGTGCAAGGCCACTGCAGATCTGAGAGCCGGGAATTAAAATTATATCATGTAGGCAGCTCAGCAAAGCACAAACTGCATTTACAAGACATGATATCATAATAGCACTCACATAAAAGAAACAAACAACATTATGGCTTTACCTCATTCTTCTCCATTTTCTCTGTCAGGGCTATAAAACTGGAGACGGTTATAAAAGCAGTACTGTCATCTGCGTCTCTGAGGAAACTCTCCCTTGTTTTAGAGAAAAAAAAAGATTTCAAACCCAGTTACGGTGAAAACCATGAACTGAAATGAGCCACAACAACCCACTTATCCATACCTTAACTTGCTGGCTAAGAGTGGGTCAAGATCCTCTGAGAAGCTGAAGCGTTCGCATCCCTCCGGGCAAGCCACGTCATCAGGGAGCACTAAAGCAGCACATACTGGAGGAGTGACGCGTTTTGGAGGTTCAGGCCACACCTTTTCCTCCGTGACCTTTTCTTCTTCTTCTCCCTTCTCTGTCGTTTCTTCTCCTTCTCCTAATTTAATCCGTTTGGTGCTGATGGTGGAGGCGGGCAGATCAGCTGAAGAAGGGAGTAACTGTTTTGAGACCATGTCTTTTATAGTGATGAGAAGTTCAAACGGACGTAAACGTGAAATACAGCTAGCAAACCCTCAGCTAAGTGATGCTACATCACTCCGTTTGACTGAGGATGGAAACAAGTTAGAAAGAAATGAGGTTATCAGACTCCTGCAGCCTCAGGTCCCTTAAAGGCTCTGTTATGGTTACCTGCGTGTTTGAGGCACGACCAGTAGGCCTTATGAGCTGATCGGACACACTGAAGAGATTCAAGTGCACTGAAAAAGAAGAATTAAATTGCTGCAGTTATAAAACACACAAACTTTGAGACACAAATTTGACTGATTGTGATGCACACCTTATACAGGGACTTTTGAGGCTTGCAGGTCTCGGCACAGGATCTCCAAGCAATGTCTGGACTGTCTGACACACAGATTGGACGAGGGAAGTCAAGTTGTATCCCCCCTGGAAAACACAAAAACACAAGTTCCCAGACAACAGAACATTAACAGGCTGTTTTCTTGTTTCCATGTTTTAGCTGTATAGGCTGGGCGGCCTGACCTCCAGCACAGCACACAGTTTTCCTCCTGCTAGGTTCATCAGCAGGTGAGTCAGATGGGCAAAGACATCTGGAGTGGCACACATCTCACCCTAAATGTAAGTATAACAGTAAGCGAGTGGATGCAGAGGTTTATAGTGCATGCATGTAATTAGATAATGACATTAATAAATATGTCATACCTCTGGGTCACCGATGGCTGAGTCAAATCCCGCACACACCAAGACTAAGTCTGGGCAAAACTATCAAAAACAGTTGTATGCTTAAACCAAACATTTTATAGATCACCTGCCTTTAGGTAGGAAAAAGGTAATTTTTGGAATGGCTCACCTCATATGCAACTGGCAGAAGAACGTGACAGAAGACTGACAGATAGTCACCATTTTCCATGCCCACCTGAAATAGCATGATGAGGTCTTTTCAGTAAAAGAATAAAACACACATACAGCTTGTACACACACAATCAGGAAAGCAAATAGCATGCATGTACACACTACCACAAACATAACCTCACTGGTGGTGGCATTATGTGACACTGTGAACTAGGCTTAAGATAAAGCAAGAAGCAAATAGAAAAAAACCCCATAATGAAACCATAAGTGTGCAGTATTTCTGACCTTGTTCCATGGTACATTTATATTGAATCCTGCCCCTTTCTCTTTGCCAACAATGTCGTAGTCAGAATCTCTCAGATGAGGCCAGAATTTCTGATGCTCATAGCGGTGCCAAGAGAAGTAGAGCACGCTGTGAAAAGGAAAACAACAAACACAGTGAGCAGAATTTGAAACGCAAGCAGACAACATCTGCTTCTCCTTTATCAAAGACTCACCTGGGATCATCCTCAAAGCAATACTGCACCCCCTGACCGTGATGTATATCCCAGTCAACTATCAACACCCTGAAGACAAAATCTGAGGTGAATACATACAGCTGTGGATTTGTGGATCGTTAAAATCCTTAATGATTACCAGAATAAGCATAAAGACTAAAAGTCACATTACCTTTGGACTCCATATTTCTGCTTAGCATATTGAGCCGCTATAGCCACATTGTTGAACACACAGAATCCATTAGCAGCACTGCGCATACTGTGGTGTCCTGGTGGTCTATTAATAATAAAAAAGAAGCAGTTATGTAAAAAAAGAAGATTTTACACTTGTTGTTGCCCACTTTGCCCATTAACTACTAAAAAGTTAATCACTAACAAACTAGTAAAAATATGAATTTTAATGTAAAGACTTTTAACCTGATATTTACATTCCTATTAACTCATCAATAATGGACAAAACAAAGGCACTAATACTGAACAAGCCATGAGTGCATATCAGAACTGCTGTATCTCAGCCTCACCTGACTAAAGCCATGCCATTCCTCACCTTCCCTGTCATAACACTGTCTACCAGCTGCAGCGCAGCACCAGCAGCAAGCTTGGCACAGTGGTAGATGTTCTAGGATGGTAAATGACATACAGAAGAGGATGTCAGATACAGATTTTCTGTTCCTGTTAAGCGGCTGTTAAGTGGGAGACTTACTGGGTGGAAGTAGACATCACCGTACTGACGAGTGAACTCCATAAGGTCCTCCAGACTCATGTAAGGAGTCTTCTTCACCGCCTCCAGGTATTCCTCACTGTTGAGAGGAGCAAAGTAAACACAGCTCAGTGAACTGAAACAAATATCTAAACTATATCATACCTTCATGACAGGAGTTAGATAAGATGACCTGTGAGCCAGAAGAATTTCTGCGTCCGTGGCCTCACGGACAGGTACGGAGACGCAGCGATCAGCCAGGCCAGTCCTGACCAAAGTCTCATGACTCACAGTCAGACGCTCAGGCACCTCAATCTTACAAGCTGGACTGCAGGAAAACATTACACACTTAATGAATATTTGTTAATTAGAAAATGAACATGACACTGATCCATTTTACTATTCGATTTCTTTCAGCTCTTATATAAAAACAAGAAATATATAAAAGACACAGTGAGACATGCCAAATGAACTCTGTAGAAGTTAGATATGGAAAACAGCATTTTGCTAAATATGACTTTGTAAAGGAGATAACCAAAGCAACAGACTGGGCAGGAGAGAGGTGAAGAAGAGAGTGCACACAGGTGGAGAGGGTGCAGATGAATGTCAGGGGTGATTTGTGGCAAAAGAATTGCAGCAAGAGTGAAAGGGAAGGTTTACAAGATGGTAGTGAGACCTGCCTTTGATGATGACAGAGCTGAAGCTGTTAATTCAGATGTTCATAGATGTAGTGAAGGAGGACATGTAAAGGGTTGGTATATCAGAGGAGGATGCTAGGATAGGGTGAAATTGGGGGAGATGTGGCGACCCCTAAAGAGAGCAGCCAAAAACAAAGAGAATAAACCCAGCAACACGGCACGGTTCAGACAAAGACATTTATTTCAGCAGTAGAACTGCAAATAGACAAAAGCTGGCGGTCAAAGCTCGTTGTCTTTCCAAAATAAAAGCATGAGTCTTAAACTTTAGAGTATTTTCGGCACATTTTGGCATCTAAGAGTCACAAACATAATAAATATCACAATTGCATTTACTCATTTTTAACTGTGAAAGTTAAACCATACGTAGACCTCAATTAGTCCAAAAGAAAACAAAAACTATTTCGCAACGTTTTTAAACAGGTGGTGTAGCAGCTATAGCGGGCCGGGTGGGTGTACACTGAAATCCCCGACCTGACTAAACGTGACCGAACAAAGTGCAACCGTAATAACCAAAACGGGTGTCTTCTCTAACTAACCGTGCCAGCAACAAGGAACAACTTAGGTTCCCATGACTTCTGACAGATCACACATTTTAGCCAGTGTTTAGTAATGGGAGAAAACTAATAATTTGATGAAGTTACCCGTTCAGTGAAATTACAGTATGAAATATTTACTCCTTGATATACTTTAGGCATGTTAAGCTACAGACATTTGCAGAAAAGACATTTGAAAATTTTTCTTTTTAGCCACGTAAGCTTTATAAACGTAAACATGGATTTACTACTCACTCAACCCAGAGCAGTTTGTACTTGGTCATCTCGTCATCATAAATCAGCGCTGTTCCCATCTTCGTTATTCCTCGGGTAAGAATAGGTAAGTAACTGCGACCCTCACTATGAGAGTAGCGACGTTTCTGCAGACAGTTTCCAAAAGGACACGAAGTAAGTTTAAAATGAACCGCCGACTAATTAATTTTGATCCAACATTGGCAGATTTTTATGCAACATATAAACGAATACCAGTATAATACCAAAATTCAGTGACTGTACAAAACTGTTTACAGTTATTCATCGACGCATATGATCTTCTATGAGTTTTATGTTGGTTTTCACACAGTTCACTAGCGCAGCAGCGCCACCTGCTGGGCGGGGTTCGATACTCGTCGTTCATCATCTGTCCCACTGATACCCAAAGTGACAGAATCACCGGATAGTATCAGTGCTGGGGTATCTTGGGTCATTTACAAGAAATTCATTAAATTTGAACTAAAGTCAGATTCTTAATTTCTTAGTTTGGGCATAGTTGATTAGTCTTATTTGGATACAAACCACAAAGGCAGAACTTTATCCTTAACTTTAACTCATTGTTAAACATACAATATATGAAAAAATAAATACAAATTAACAATATTATTAGTACTGTATCCTGTATATCCTTTGACCTATATTATCTTTTTACTATTGAACATCTACCTCACTGCACTTACACTTTATATTTTTGTGTTGATTTTTTTAAGGTACATGGAGGTTCAAACTTCCTGTGGCTTCCTTAGTATTTAAATCAGTTATCCATGACATGTCTTGTTTGAGCTGTATGACTGTTTTGGAGACTGCTGTTTGAGGTGTTAAATGATGTCACATTGTACTGCTACTGATACAAATGGAGGGGCCAGAGTATTCGAAACACTTTAGAGAAGCGAATGTAACAACAGCACTGAAGAGGTAAAAAAAGGTGAACATTATACCTGTGTGAAAAGTGTGCCTCCTGGTAGGATGCTGTACTTGCCCATTTAAAGTCAGTGTTCTTCATAAAGGGATTATAAATCTTTTTTTTTTTCAAAGGAAACTGAAAGAAATCTCCGTCCCGGGTCATCCGTGGATCGGGTTTCCTCCGAGGTGTGGGCACGGAGGGTAAAGACAAAAGCAGAGTTTTGTCTTTACCCTATAAGATTCAAAATTATTCAAAGTAACACTCAGGTATGCCGTTCAGCAGGTTAGTTACAACGTCGGGAGTAGCTTGGGAGAACAAGGAAACACAGACTGCTTCAGGTTGCCTTCCCAAACCAACTCAAAGGTTTATTCATCATACAACAGTTTATATAGAGGAAAAAGGTTCGTGTGTCAGCAGATTCTCAGTTCAAACCGGTACAGACCAAATAAGGAAGCATCTTCCTGCCCTCTGAGCAAAGAAGTATCCTTTGTATAGTTTATCAGTTCAGCTACAATTTATGATTATCCCAGCGAAATACACTCCTAGACATAGAACACAGAGTTCTTTCATTAGTGAATTCTGAAACAAACCACCTGGCCTTTAACAAGCCTTTTTCTAAGAGATAAAGAAGGGAGGATGGGAGTAAGGGAGTGATCTCTGTGGTATTTTCGACCTTGAGGTACCATCCTGTGATTCTTACACATTAATTCTTGGGTCACAGAGAAAGAGAAAAACAACTAGTAAATGGGCCTTATTGAGTAACAGTTTTCCTGTATAATATCACTATAAAACAATATCCTGTAAATGCTACCATGGTATCAAAATATCACAACAGAAACTTTGCAACAAATGAAAAAAAAAAATTCTTTACATTACTTCCTGACATCATTTTAATAATGAATAATAAAAACAGTTTAACAAAAATCAACAAATAATTCAAGATGTACAGAAATATGGAAACAGTTCATGTTACATGAGAAGATTTGATTTGACCGGAGAGGATGTTTTGCATGGAATCTTAATGGAATGGGTGGAATTTTTCCTGTGGGAAACAAAGCATCAGAAACCAGAATATATATTGCATGCCTTCTTCTGATGATAATATTTATTTTGAAAATACTGACATACGTACACAATGTCATGCATTCCATTTTATTTTCACTTTTCATGACATAGGGTTAGCGTTACTTAATTGTCAGAAAACATTGCACCCTGATATCTTGACTTCTTGAGTTCTTCAGGTGTGGCAACACCCATCTCCCTAACTCCCCCCTCCTGTTCCTCCTCTGTCCTGTCTGCTGTTTCTTCCTGTGTCCTCATGGGAAAAGCTGAGCTCTGCTCCCCTTTCTCTTCAACTCCTTCAGCTTCGTGCTCTTCCTTTCCCTTTGCTCCTTTTCTTTTCATCCTGCACAACACGAGGAAAGCTCCTTTGCATCTCTTCCTAAATGATGGGTCACAGGCAGCGTAGAGGAGAGGGTTCAGGCAGGAGTTGAGGTAGGCTAAACAGGTGACATATGGATGAGCAGCCAATAATATCTGATCTAAAGAGCAGGAGTATGGGACAAATCCAAACTCAAGCAGCAGGGACACAGTTTTATTGACATGGAGAGGCAGCCAGCACAGGAAGAATGCCATCACTAACGTGACAATGACCCTGAGGAGTCTGCGCTGCCGTCTACGGTCAGGACGAGGGCCCCGTCCGAAATGTCTGCTGAGTAGTTGGACCAGTGAGCAGTAGCAGACCAATAAGATGACAAAAGGAAGCAGGAAGCCAATAAGAGTTGATTTAATACTTAATGCAGCAGCCCACCACATCTCTGTCCTGTTTTTTTCTTCCTCTTCCAGCTCTGCTCCAGTCAGCATGGAGTAATCCATCTGGCAAGAAAGGAAAACAGACCTGGAATCAGCGGGTTCCAGCTGCCAGTCGTCCTCATATTCAGGGTCAAGCTCCACCTCCCGGACAGAGCGCAGCAGCAAACCGGGAAGTGCCAGTATACCCGCCAGCACCCACATCCCTCCAAGTATCCACAAAGCCTTGCTGGGGCAGCTCCTTGGTGCATGGTGGCTGGAGTGCCGGTGCCTAGTCAGAACCCAGTAGCGCTCCACACTTAGCATGCTCAGGCTGAACACGCTGGCATACATGTTCAGAGCTGTGAGGAAGCTGCTAATCTGGCAGAGAGGTTGCCCAAAAGGCCAGTGGTAGCCCATTGCTGTGTAGACGGCCCAAAGAGGAAGAGTCACAAGGAAACAAAGGTCAGCTAAAGCTAAACTGGCAATCAGAGAGTCAGTCAGCGAGTAAGAGGGACGGGAGATGGAGGGAGAGCAAGAGGATGAGGTGGAGGAATGGGAGGATGTTCTGTAGCTTTGCCTGGAGGAAAATCCACAGTTTGAACTTTGAAATTTGCCAGTGTTGTTAATGTGCTGCTGACTGCTTCTAAAAATGTTGCTGCAGCAGAACTGGCCATCTTCTGCTGGCTTTCGGTCCCTTCTCCTCCTCCCCTTCACTCGGTCCAGGTAGGCCCAAAGCACCAGGCTGTTGCCAGGACAACCAACCAGAAATGCTAGCAGGTAGACAGATGGGATGATGAAAAACGAGGGAGACCAGTCACTGTAGTCACAGAGAGGGGGGTTGGTAGGAGCAGGGGAGGCGAGATAAGCTGGTTCTGACATCACTCTGTATATACTTGGTTTTTTATCGAAAAGGTTTTGGCATTAAAATCCACTGGAGTTTTGAAATACTGTAGCCAAAACAGCATAATATCTAGATGTGAAGAGACAAGATTCCTGCACTGGAGGAATGGTTTTAGGTGAAGAGGTCCAAATTCCAGGAGTGGATAAGCCTCCAGTTCACATCTGTTGATTTTGATGGTCTGGAAATTCAGTGAAAGATACAAATAGATTTTAAAAACTTTAGCTACACTCATTTTTGGAATTATGTAAATTTATGTTTTTTCCATGCGCATGCTTCTCCCGAAAATATATTAAGGATCATGAGGACCTCACTTTTTTCTATACAGCAATTTAAACACTTAGACAAACAATTTTAGGCAATTTTAACATAATTTAAAACTCATACAAGACAACAAACAGAATCAAGACTGCAACAGTGCACACTAAAACCTTAAGTAAGGAATTTCTAGGACCATGAGCACTTTCACTGTGATGACAAAACATGATTTAACTGAGTAAACATTTATAGCTTTCTGCTTTCACGTTCAATTCTGAAAGTGAATTCTGAAAATCTGCATAAAGCTCTCTCCAACTGGCGTGTTTTATAAATACATTTTTTATCTTGACTATGTGAAATAAGAGAGGATTTTGATGAAGGCGCTTACCTTATACTTGCTTTATTACCTTGGATAAAACCAATTCACAGGTGCTTACAACCATGGTACGATAGTTGTTATACAGAAATCAGCATCATCCCATCTTCTCCTGCTGAACTTCCAGTCTGGGTTTTCTTCTGTCTCTCTCTCTATCTCAGCTTCTGTAACAACTGAAGAAGGTGAGTGTTTCTCTTAAGTCTAAATATACACCAGTGTCGCCTAAACACACACACAAGTAAACTAAAACCCAGAACCCTCCTTTCTCCCATTCTCCAAACTAGACCACCCCAGCAGGAAGTAACAAGACCTGCAAGCATCAACCCCCCCAACACAAACATACTCACCTCCCAAGAGACACAATAACTCCACTCATCCTTCCCCCCACAAACTCGAGATACACAAACAGAGTCCTCCGTCTCCTATACTGCTCGTATTCTCCATGCAAAGACACAAACAGATCCAAATGCACCTATAGTACACAAATACGTGCAAACACAAGCACCCTCTTTGTTGTCGGGGGTCTCACATTTGCTCTCAGTGGTCAAATGCGGCTACCCACACTGAGAGCAAATAACAGCCCTCACATTCATAGTCAGACTACAATATCAGAATAGAGGCAGCCTTCATGAATACAATGAAAAGGCCTTCAAGCCATTGATCCCTACCCAGTGTAAACTGGGACAGAAATAAGAATTTCCATGTGAAAGTACATCCAAACCCACAGCTGTGTTGTCTCATGTCTTATGGAAGCTGCTAAAAAGTCCATTAAAATCATGCTCAGCATGGATTCTGAGATCCTTTCTCAATTTCAGCTGTACAAACAGCATTATCAGTTATATTCAAAGGAGTAAGACACTTTGATCGAAGTAACAAAGTCAGTTTAGTCCAAGAAATGTATTCGTTTTATGGACTTATTTATCTTCATTCTGCTCATCCTTAAAGTGCATTTTCTCTTTTGGACTTTCTTCCTAATAATGAATATGGTAAACAATGACTCACACTGTTAGTTGTTATGCTTACGAAATGCAATAATAAATTATTAGGACTTAATAATAAAATCATTCCAATTTATAAGATGATAAAAGACTATCTTTAAGAGGTAGTTGGAAATGTCCTGTCTAAACCTACATATTGTAAGGAGGGAGGGATAATGGCGAATGGGGTCAGCGTGGAATTACAGTGTAAATAGTGAAGATGTTAGGATAATAAACAGGAAGTGCGTGTTTCCACAGAGGTCATTCTGCCACTAACCTGTAGCTATGGGAACAGATGTTTCTAAAAAAAAACAAAAAAACATTCCAGTCAGTCTTTTCTCTTATAACACACACACACACACAAGCACACACATGCACACAGACACAAGCAAACACACACACAAGCACACACATGCACACAAAACTTTACTGCTGAGAAGAAAGGAAAGGCAGAGTAAATACAAGTAAAAAGAAAAGAAAACTGTAGGCTGTTGTGTGCTGATCTCAGAGGTCAGTTTGCATCTGTTTTCAGATTTTATTCAGTCTACCTACTTGTATTTTTGCTAAAATGTCAGTATAATTCTTGTATTTTATCATGCCCCTCAATGCAATACAGCATAAAAAATAAAACTAATAACTGAAATATGTTGTATTGTCATAAAGCTGTCCAGCAGTATATAAACACAATCATCTTCAGCTGCAAAATTAAAGCAATAAAGACTCTAATTAATCAATAATATAACAATTATGACCCCACATAAAGAGTATTATTAGATATTGATGATAAAAATGTTTTTTTTTACTTTAGTAGGATTAAGTAGAATTTTACCCAGATACAGAGCGTAAATACTTGTTTTTCCATTTTTTCACTGTTTTTTTTTTTTTTACAACAGTTACTCATTAGTCTACAAAAGGCGTGTAAGTGTGCAATAAAGTGCAATGCCACTTTTCACATTTCACC
Source organism: Haplochromis burtoni (assembly GCF_018398535.1). Classification (NCBI taxonomy): domain Eukaryota; kingdom Metazoa; phylum Chordata; class Actinopteri; order Cichliformes; family Cichlidae; genus Haplochromis; species Haplochromis burtoni. The sequence goes on from NW_024582465.1 coordinate 647,764, forward strand.
TAAATTCATGCATAGAGCTGCATATGAGCCTGAATTTCAGACCACTGTCATCAATTTCTTAAAACTATATTTCTCCCTTTATTTCATAGAGAATCCTTGTAAATCTAACCACATGTTTAGGATGCCTACAAGTCTTCCACTTGAAAAATGTTCTTTCGGCTTTGCTGTGCCTGTTAATTGGTACCTTTTTAAACATGGTAGTGGATCGTTTGCCTGCTGAAAGGAGAACAAGATAAGGATTTGCATAATATGCCTGATATGGAAAGAGCCACAAGACAGGCAAAAAGCACACAGCGGTAGAGTCTTTCATGGGGATTAAATGCACTGTGGAGAAATAGATGTTTCATCATGTCTGTCTACAGAACAGATCAAGCTTTCATCTGTCTTCTGATTGTCGTGATGGTAGGAGGCGAGGTGCAGGAAAGCCTTTCATCCGAGTGTAAGCAATTTTTGTATATGGGGACGCTGCTTCGAGGGCTTCAAGAGCAGTCGTTTAAAAAGATTTGCCAGTTCTATGGGGGTAAGCCACGATTTGTAACCCTCTACGACACCTTCAACCACATCCCTATTTATTCTGCCTACACCTTCAAGCGCTCAGACGGCTCCAAGAAAGTGGACGTGCCTTGGATGTATGAGCCGCAGGTAGGCAGGGTTGCTAGCTTTGCTGTCTGAGCCTTCAAATGTGTTCTGACCATCTGCCAAAAAGTGGTGGTGTTTCTGTATTTTGTTTCTGTGTGTGTCTGTGTGTGTGTGTCTAATATCTGCTGATATTCTCATGCACTGGTAAATAGGCTGTAGTCAACAGAACAGGGTTATATATACAATAATGACCTGTATTGCAAGTCTCTTTATGCCTATTGTACAATATAATCAATCCAATGCCATTTTTTCTCTCTCAATATGACGTGATATCATTCATGACAAATATGTTGAGATACAGATATGTATGAGAGCTTATGGACGAATAGTAATTCACCACAGTTTAAATACAACTTATCATTTCACTTTTTGCCACTAGGTGCTTGTCACAAAGTTTGAAAATTGAAACTCCAGTTTTATCAATAAATGCACTACTACCACTGCTGTGAGGTTACCAGAAGGTCAAAAGTTCTTTTTTATCAAGTAAAATGCTGTTGCTGCAAAAAATTACAACCTGAATGTTCTGTTTTTGCTAATTCACTGTGATCAGTGCAAATGTATAGGTTATGTATGTTAAAATATATTAAAATAAACATAGTTGAACTAACACTTTTTACTAGCAGCATCTCAGCCTTTTAATAATCTTTTTGTAAATGATCAGTGAAGCCCATTTTCAGAATGCACACCCTTTAAATAAAATGCAGATGACACATTTAGTGTTGTTGCTGGTAATAAATAATATAAATATATAAGAAATCTAAATATCCTGTTTTTTTTACAATTTTAACATGACCATGTTAATAGCTCTCCTCAGTGTCCGGCCCCAGAGACATGCAGCAGCTGCCTTCAGAAAATGTGCACGGGAGTTTTGAGGATGCTCAGGCTGTGCTTGAGGACTACTCCGACACTGTGATCTACGAACGCGGTCAGCTCAATCCAGACGAGCACCAGGCCGACCCTGACGACAAAGCAGCCACCTACACGTTGACAAATGTGGTTCCTCAGGCTCGTGAGTTCAACATTGGTCCATGGAAACAACACGAGAACACTATCCGCAGGAGGCTCAACAACTACTGCAGGGGCACCGCCTATGTGGTCACCGGGGTCACCACGTCGGGCCACACAATCCGCCGTCACAACATCAACCGTGTGGGCATCCCTACCTACCTGTGGTCAGCCTACTGTTGCCCTGATTATGACCACAATGCTCCGTACTCCGAGCGCTCCAAGTTCCCTGCGTTTGCATCTCGTGGGCTCAACGACAGAGAAAATAATAAAGTTATAGAGATGACGGTGCAGCAGCTGGAGGATTTCCTGAAGAGAGTAACTTATGTTGACAGCTCTTTCCAGATATTCTATGACAACTGCCTGCCTCCTAATGGTGCACCACATTTGTCTTAAAAAAATTTATTACATTTCCATTAGTGTGTAAAACAATCAAAATGTTTGTTCATCTTCACATTATCTCTGGCAAACCCATGCTCCTTATAAATTAAAACTACACCTGCCTCTGTAGGCCTTTTGTTCAGGACAGAGATTAGACCAGCTGTTTTACATTTTCTCGTACACCTTAACTACAGCACTTCTCTGCACCTCAGTTTGCACTAGTTCTACAGCCTTAGAAGAGCATTTCTACATTTTGGGAAAAGTACTCGCTGCTAATTGCTCTGACATTTGGATTTTAAACTGTACCATTAAATGTGAACTACACACAAAAGAAACCACATTATGGCCATTTAATTTGAATATAAAAATAAAATCCTCTTTCTGTCTGCTACTCTATTTGTTTGTGACTGTCTATTCATTTTATTCAGCGTCTGGTCTCTTTACTCGTTTTTTCACACAGGAGGTCACACATGATACAGTATTATAACATAAAACAGACAAGCCGATATTAACTCCATGAATTATATCAGTGAATGAGACTGAATGAATGATATTTCAGGCAGATCCTGGCAGTTGGCATATGACAGCAGGTGGTCATCTCAACTGTGGATGCTTTGACCAGCAGCAGATTGATAAAGAGCCCAAAGTATATGAGTCAAACAATAACTTGCTGATGTGACCAGAAGAGGGAGACCCTATCAGTGTAATCTCAAGCTTCACTATTTTCACTTTTGGGAGAGTGAAAAGAGAGAAACAAGGTCATGTTCAGCTGTGTCTGTTACTTTACAGTAATGTCCACGTTTGTCCAATCCATTCTGAACCCTGAAAATTTATGAAACTATATACATAAAAATGACTGTAATCCATAATAAATTAATTAAACAGACATGTTTTATTCTAAAATCCCTTGGATTGAAGTTGAAAGTCTGAATTTCAATCACATATTGATTGATTTAAAATAGACTGTGATGGAGCATAGAGGCAAAATGATCAAAAATCATGGCATTGTCTAAAAACGTATGGACCCAATATTATGCTGCAAATTGAATCACTTTTGCTATTCCCAAAAGGAGAATGAAACTAAGAAGAAGTAGTGTAGATAGTCTAACTAAATACAGTTGTAATGATTGTGTATTCAATTCAATTTTATTTTATTTATACAGCATCAAATCACAACAAGAGTCACTTCAAGGTGCTTTATATTGTAAGGTAAACCCTACAATAACACATACAGAGAAAAACCCAACAATCATATGACCCCCTATGAGCAAACACTTTGGTGACAGTAAGAAGGAAAACATCCCTTTTAACAGGAAGAAACCTCCCGCAGAACCAGGCTCAGGGAGGGGCGGCCATATGCCACCACCAGTTGGGGTGAAGGGAAGAAGACAGGAAAAAGACATGCTGTGGAAGTGAGCCAGAGATTAATAACAAGTAATTATTCAATGCAGAGAGGTCTATTAACACATAGTGAGTGAGAAAGGTGACTGAAGAAATACTCATGGGTATCCCCTAGCAGCCTACACATATTGTAGCATAACTAAGGGAGGGTCAAGGTCACCTGATCCAGCTCTCTATATACTTTATAGGGGTGCAACCACACTCGTATCGATATTGAACCGTTCGATACAGTGCTTTCGGTTCGGTATGCATATGTATCGAAAAATACAAAATTTGTAACTTTCCTTCTGACTGTCTGTGTTGAGCGCTCAGTGAATCTGCGTTCGACTACTCCGCCTAGGCTGCACTGTCAGCGCAGATCCACTGAGCGCTCAACACAGACAGCATCGTCAGAAGGAAGAGCGCAGGGCAAGCTAGCGAGACAGAAGTTAAGCTCTCCTTGCAACATGGCAAATTGAACCTCCCCCACCCTCATTCAGATCTGGCGTTTGGAATTATTTTGGTTTTCATGTGACGTATGACCCTGAAGGTAAGCGCGTCATGGACTAAAGTAAAACAGTATGTTGGATGTGCCACGCAATGCTCAATTACATGGGTGGGAACTAGTGTGTTAGCGCAGTTAGCTCGTTAACGTGTTGGCCGTCTAGCCCCACAGGGGATCAGGGGTAGCTCGTTAACGGAGATTTGCCGTGTTGTGGCGTTAACGTCATTTCAACGAGATTAACGCTGACAGCACTAGTGGGAACACAACGAATATGACTGCACATTTACCCGACATCATCCTAGTGCAAAGACAAGTGGAAGCAGACAAAAACAACAAGCATGCATGCTACAAACTTTACCCGAGTCATTTAGACAGCCGTTAGCACATGATTCTCCTTATGGGGACCTGATATGTTTAATATTGTGGCGAGCTCAGACAAGGAGGAGACGGAGGTGTCGTTTGGTCTTGCTTCCCGTGAGCTAGCACAGCCGTTTATTGACATCTGCAGAAGAACACTGCCGCTAGCTAACTGCTCAGCGCGGCAACCGCACAGCACAACAACAACAACACACAGGGCGCCCTCTGACCCCGGAAGGACACACCGTCGCAGCGAGAGGGCGTCACCCGTCACTATGGCAACATAAACAAAACATAACTGTACAAACAGAACCCCGAACAGCCCTGACCCGCTACATAGCCCCCACCTAAGGGGTCAGTCGTCCCCGACGACCCCATTACCCCACACAAAGTCCTGCAAATGTCCAGGTGCCTTCTTTTGGCGCACCGGCCGGTCACGACCGGCGGGGGAAAAGTCACTCGGGTCAGAACATGGGGTGCCACCATCATCCCACTTCTGACACCAATGTGGCGAGCTCAGACAAGAGGAGACGGAGGTGTCGTTTGGTCTTGCTTCCCGTGAGCTAGCCAGGGAGCACAGCCGTTTATTGACATCTGCAGAAGAACACTGCCGCTAGCTAACTGCTCAGCGCGGCAACCGCACAGCAACAACAACAACAACACACAGGGCGCCCTCTGACCCCGGAAGGACACACCGTCGCAGCGAGAGGGCGTCACCCGTCACTATGGCAACATAAACAAAACATAACTGTACAAACAGAACCCCGAACAGCCCTGACCCGCTACAATATGCTGCTGAGAATATAGCCCAGAAGAAGCGTATAGTATAGCTTTTATTTTGGAAAGAGCCATTTCTCTGTAATAAACTCTCTTTTCCAAAGATGAGTGATTCCTCAATCAGATTTATTTTTTAAATTACTTTTGTTTCAGCAACATTAAATTTAAAAACTGTACTTTTGAGTTAAAATATATATTTATAATTTTAATAAATGACAAATTAAAAAGGCATGAACATTTTTTGTATCGAAAAAATATCGAACCGTGACACCAAAGTATCGAACCGAACCGTGAATTTTGTGTATCGTTGCACCCCTATATATATATGCTTTAGCAAAAAGGAAAGTTTTGAAGCCTAATCTTAAAAGTAGAGATAGTGTCTGTCTCAATCCAAACTGGAAGCTGGTTCCACAGAAGAGGGGCCTGAAAACTGAAGGCTCTGCCTCCCATTCTACTTTTAAATACTCTAGGAACAACAAGTAGGCCTGCAGGCGAGAGTGAAGTGCTCTAATAGGGTGATATGGTACTACAAGGTCATTAAGATAAGATGGGGCCTGATTATTCAAGACCTTGTATGTGAGGAGCAGGATTTTGAATTAAATTCATTAACAAGAAGCCAGTGAAGGGAAGCTAATAAAGGACAAATATCCTCTCACTTTCTAGTCCTTGAAATTCCTGAAAGAAATTCCTGCAGTGTAACTAATTGGTGTGTGTTATCTGGCGTCATAGAAAGATGGGTTTCATCTGCATAGCACTGAAAATGTATGCTATGCCTTCTGATGGAGGGAAGCATGTATAATGTAAACAGAATTGGTCCTAGCACTGAACCCTGTGGAACTCTTTTACATGAACAAAGTGGAATCTGTTGGATAGATATGATTCAAACCACTGCAGTGCAGTACCTGTAATACCTACAGCGTGCTCTAATCCTCTAATCAGATATTATGGTCGACAGTATCAACGCTGCACTGAGGTCTAGCAGGACAAGCACAGAGATGAGTCCACTGTCAGAGGCCATAAGAAGATCATTTGTAACCTTCACTAAAGCTGTTTCTGTGCTGTGCTGAGCTCTGAAACCTGACTGAAACTCTTCAAATAAGCCATTCCTCTGCAGATGATCTGTTAGCTGTTTGACAACTACTCTTTCAAGGATTTTTGATATGAAAGAAGGTTGGAGATTGGCCTATAATTATAAACAGCAAAGATGTTTGTTTTTTTAAGTAACAGTTACATAATGTTACATCTGTGAATGATTTTGAGTCATTTTTCCTCTAATGATAAGAATTTTATTTGTAAAGAAATTCATGAAGTCATTACTAGTTAGCGTTGAAGGAATTGTTGGCTCAACAGTGCTCTGACTTTTTGTCAGCCTGGCTACAGTGCTGAAGAGAAACCTGGGGTTGTTCTTATTTTCTTCAATCAGTGATGAGTAGTAAGATGTTCTGGCTTTGTGGAGGGCTTTCTTATAAAGCAACAAACTATTTCTCCAGGCTAAATGATGATCCTCTAAATTTGTGACACACCATTTCCAACTGTGCTAATAACAGATTAAATGCCATGTTGAGGCTGTCATTTTTAGCATCTACATGGATGTTAAAATCACCCACAATAATTATTTTATCTGAGCTGAGCACTAAATCAGATAAAAAGTCTGAGAAATCAGACAGAAACTCTGTGTAAGGCCCAGGTGGACGATAGATGATAACAAGTAAGACTGGTTTTGAGTTTTACAGCTGGGGTGGACAAGGCTAAGCATCAGGCTTTCAAATGAATTAAAAGTCTGTCTTGGTCTTCGTTAATTAATAAGCTGGTGTGGAAAATTGCTGCCACACTGCCCCCTTGGCCTCTGCTTCGAGGATTCTTATAGTTAGTATGACTCGAGGGTGTTGATTCATTTAAACATAGGTTTCTGTAAGGTTGAGTATTTGTTGATCAATCTCTAACAGCGACTTGGAAGAGAGACCTAAAGAGAGACATTTCACTGTTTTATTCTTTGGTGCTGTTGATGATACTGTTTTCCTTTTTCTTTGTGATTTTTTAAAATGTCTAAGTCATTTTTTGACGATTTTTATCTGTTTTTTTGTCTGTTTGGGAGCAGAGATAGTCTCTAAGCGGATTTGACCATGAGAGCAAATGTGAGACCCCCGACAACAAAGAGGGTGCTTGTGTTTGCACGTATTTGTGTACTATAGGTGCATTTGGATCTGTTTGTGTCTTTGCATGGAGAATACGAGCAGTATAGGAGACGGAGGACTCTGTTTGTGTATCTCGAGTTTGTGGGGGGAAGGATGAGTGGAGTTATTGTGTCTCTTGGGAGGTGAGTATGTTTGTGTTGGGGGGGTTGATGCTTGCAGGTCTTGTTACTTTCTGCTGGGGTGGTCTAGTTTGGAGAATGGGAGAAAGGAGGGTTCTGGGTTTTAGTTTACTTGTGTGTGTGTTTAGGCGACACTGGTGTATATTTAGACTTAAGAGAAACACTCACCTTCTTCAGTTGTTACAGAAGCTGAGATAGAGAGAGAGACAGAAGAAAACCCAGACTGGAAGTTCAGCAGGAGAAGATGGGATGATGCTGATTTCTGTATAACAACTATCGTACCATGGTTGTAAGCACCTGTGAATTGGTTTTATCCAAGGTAATAAAGCAAGTATAAGGTAAGCGCCTTCATCAAAATCCTCTCTTATTTCACATAGTCAAGATAAAAAATGTATTTATAAAACACGCCAGTTGGAGAGAGCTTTATGCAGATTTTCAGAATTCACTTTCAGAATTGAACGTGAAAGCAGAAAGCTATAAATGTTTACTCAGTTAAATCATGTTTTGTCATCACAGTGAAAGTGCTCATGGTCCTAGAAATTCCTTACTTAAGGTTTTAGTGTGCACTGTTGCAGTCTTGATTCTGTTTGTTGTCTTGTATGAGTTTTAAATTATGTTAAAATTGCCTAAAATTGTTTGTCTAAGTGTTTAAATTGCTGTATAGAAAAAAGTGAGGTCCTCATGATCCTTAATTTATTTTCGGGAGAAGCATGCGCATGGAAAAAACATAAATTTACATAATTCCAAAAATGAGTGTAGCTAAAGTTTTTAAAATCTATTTGTATCTTTCACTGAATTTCCAGACCATCAAAATCAACAGATGTGAACTGGAGGCTTATCCACTCCTGGAATTTGGACCTCTTCACCTAAAACCATTCCTCCAGTGCAGGAATCTTGTCTCTTCACATCTAGATATTATGCTGTTTTGGCTACAGTATTTCAAAACTCCAGTGGATTTTAATGCCAAAACCTTTTCGATAAAAAACCAAGTATATACAGAGTGATGTCAGAACCAGCTTATCTCGCCTCCCCTGCTCCTACCAACCCCCCTCTCTGTGACTACAGTGACTGGTCTCCCTCGTTTTTCATCATCCCATCTGTCTACCTGCTAGCATTTCTGGTTGGTTGTCCTGGCAACAGCCTGGTGCTTTGGGCCTACCTGGACCGAGTGAAGGGGAGGAGGAGAAGGGACCGAAAGCCAGCAGAAGATGGCCAGTTCTGCTGCAGCAACATTTTTAGAAGCAGTCAGCAGCACATTAACAACACTGGCAAATTTCAAAGTTCAAACTGTGGATTTTCCTCCAGGCAAAGCTACAGAACATCCTCCCATTCCTCCACCTCATCCTCTTGCTCTCCCTCCATCTCCCGTCCCTCTTACTCGCTGACTGACTCTCTGATTGCCAGTTTAGCTTTAGCTGACCTTTGTTTCCTTGTGACTCTTCCTCTTTGGGCCGTCTACACAGCAATGGGCTACCACTGGCCTTTTGGGCAACCTCTCTGCCAGATTAGCAGCTTCCTCACAGCTCTGAACATGTATGCCAGCGTGTTCAGCCTGAGCATGCTAAGTGTGGAGCGCTACTGGGTTCTGACTAGGCACCGGCACTCCAGCCACCATGCACCAAGGAGCTGCCCCAGCAAGGCTTTGTGGATACTTGGAGGGATGTGGGTGCTGGCGGGTATACTGGCACTTCCCGGTTTGCTGCTGCGCTCTGTCCGGGAGGTGGAGCTTGACCCTGAATATGAGGACGACTGGCAGCTGGAACCCGCTGATTCCAGGTCTGTTTTCCTTTCTTGCCAGATGGATTACTCCATGCTGACTGGAGCAGAGCTGGAAGAGGAAGAAAAAAACAGGACAGAGATGTGGTGGGCTGCTGCATTAAGTATTAAATCAACTCTTATTGGCTTCCTGCTTCCTTTTGTCATCTTATTGGTCTGCTACTGCTCACTGGTCCAACTACTCAGCAGACATTTCGGACGGGGCCCTCGTCCTGACCGTAGACGGCAGCGCAGACTCCTCAGGGTCATTGTCACGTTAGTGATGGCATTCTTCCTGTGCTGGCTGCCTCTCCATGTCAATAAAACTGTGTCCCTGCTGCTTGAGTTTGGATTTGTCCCATACTCCTGCTCTTTAGATCAGATATTATTGGCTGCTCATCCATATGTCACCTGTTTAGCCTACCTCAACTCCTGCCTGAACCCTCTCCTCTACGCTGCCTGTGACCCATCATTTAGGAAGAGATGCAAAGGAGCTTTCCTCGTGTTGTGCAGGATGAAAAGAAAAGGAGCAAAGGGAAAGGAAGAGCACGAAGCTGAAGGAGTTGAAGAGAAAGGGGAGCAGAGCTCAGCTTTTCCCATGAGGACACAGGAAGAAACAGCAGACAGGACAGAGGAGGAACAGGAGGGGGGAGTTAGGGAGATGGGTGTTGCCACACCTGAAGAACTCAAGAAGTCAAGATATCAGGGTGCAATGTTTTCTGACAATTAAGTAACGCTAACCCTATGTCATGAAAAGTGAAAATAAAATGGAATGCATGACATTGTGTACGTATGTCAGTATTTTCAAAATAAATATTATCATCAGAAGAAGGCATGCAATATATATTCTGGTTTCTGATGCTTTGTTTCCCACAGGAAAAATTCCACCCATTCCATTAAGATTCCATGCAAAACATCCTCTCCGGTCAAATCAAATCTTCTCATGTAACATGAACTGTTTCCATATTTCTGTACATCTTGAATTATTTGTTGATTTTTGTTAAACTGTTTTTATTATTCATTATTAAAATGATGTCAGGAAGTAATGTAAAGAATTTTTTTTTTTCATTTGTTGCAAAGTTTCTGTTGTGATATTTTGATACCATGGTAGCATTTACAGGATATTGTTTTATAGTGATATTATACAGGAAAACTGTTACTCAATAAGGCCCATTTACTAGTTGTTTTTCTCTTTCTCTGTGACCCAAGAATTAATGTGTAAGAATCACAGGATGGTACCTCAAGGTCGAAAACACCACAGAGATCACTCCCTTACTCCCATCCTCCCTTCTTTATCTCTTAGAAAAAGGCTTGTTAAAGGCCAGGTGGTTTGTTTCAGAATTCACTAATGAAAGAACTCTGTATTCTATGTCTAGGAGTGTATTTTGCTGGGATATCATAAATTGTAGCTGAACTGATAAACTAACAAAGGATACTTCTTTGCTCAGAGGCAGGAAGACGTTTCCTTATTTGGTCTGTACCGGTTTGAACTGAGAACCTGCTGACACACGAACCTTTTTCCTCTATATAAACTGTTGTATGATGAATAAACCTTTGAGTTGGTTTGGGAAGGCAACCTGAAGCAGTCTGTGTTTCCTTGTTCTCCCAAGCTACTCCCGACGTCGTAACTAACCTGCTGAACGGCATACCTGAGTGTTACTTTGAATAATTTTGAATCTTATAGGGTAAAGACAAAACTCTGCTTATAGGTGCCCACGCCTCGGAGGAAACCCGATCCACGGATGACCCGGGACGGAGATTTCTTTCAGTTCCTTTGAAAAAAAAAAAGATTTATAATCCCTTTATGAAGAACACTGACTTTAAATGGGCAAGTACAGCATCCTACCAGGAGGCACACTTTTCACACAGGTATAATGTTCACCTTTTTTTACCTCTTCAGTGCTGTTGTTACATTCGCTTCTCTAAAGTGTTTCGAATACTCTGGCCCCTCCATTTGTATCAGTAGCAGTACAATGTGACATCATTTAACACCTCAAACAGCAGTCTCCAAAACAGTCATACAGCTCAAACAAGACATGTCATGGATAACTGATTTAAATACTAAGGAAGCCACAGGAAGTTTGAACCTCCATGTACCTTAAAAAAATCAACACAAAAATATAAAGTGTAAGTGCAGTGAGGTAGATGTTCAATAGTAAAAAGATAATATAGGTCAAAGGATATACAGGATACAGTACTAATAATATTGTTAATTTGTATTTATTTTTTCATATATTGTATGTTTAACAATGAGTTAAAGTTAAGGATAAAGTTCTGCCTTTGTGGTTTGTATCCAAATAAGACTAATCAACTATGCCCAAACTAAGAAATTAAGAATCTGACTTTAGTTCAAATTTAATGAATTTCTTGTAAATGACCCAAGATACCCCAGCACTGATACTATCCGGTGATTCTGTCACTTTGGGTATCAGTGGGACAGATAATGAACGACGAGTATCGAACCCCGCCCAGCAGGTGGCGCTGCTGCGCTAGTGAACTGTGTGAAAACCAACATAAAACTCATAGAAGATCATATGCGTCGATGAATAACTGTAAACAGTTTTGTACAGTCACTGAATTTTTGTATTATACTGGTATTCGTTTATATGTTGCATAAAAATCTGCCAATGTTGGATCAAAATTAATTAGTCGGGGTTAGAGGGAGGAGGTAGGGAGGGAGGGTGGAGGAGGCACCAGAGTCATTTTTTGACGATTTTTATCTGTTTTTTTGTCTGTTTGGGAGCAGAGATAGTCTCTAAGCGGATGGGGTTTTGGGGTGATAGCAGGAGGAGAGAAGCATGAGAGTATGAGAGAAGTTAAGGCATATGGTGAAATAGATGGTGAAATTAGGAGGAAGTTAGATAGTGCTGTGGTGTCATGAGTTATGGTTTGAGGCGAGGCATTCACATGCTTTATCAGATGCTACCCATCCTGTGATTAGCTCTCAAAAGCTCCATACT
>NW_024582465.1:677213-683008 GCF_018398535.1 Haplochromis burtoni
CTGTAAAGAAGTTACAACAGCATGTTTAAAGTAGGATTACCTCAATGAGCTATTAATGAAGCAATGATGGACCAATGCTTGTGAGAGTCCCAGACAGGACAGAAGGAGGAACTAACTGTATGGTCACCATGAGCATGATGAGGTTTCATCTTGCCTTTTACTGTAGTCAAGTCATGTAGTCAAGAAGTAAATGATTCAGGACACCGAGCACCATTGTTACAGGCGGAGGAACCCGAGGAGCTTTTGAAGTTCAGGACCATCATCTTACTTACAAAATGACTGAATAAACAATCACAATCAGAAAGTAACAGAACATGCAAAGGTCCTGTTGACGGTTTCAAATAATACCCTTGGATTATTCTATTACAGTTTATTATTAAAATAAGAGGATCTAGCTTTTTTATTGCCTTATTATAAAAGTGAAGAAGTTCTCTGAAATATTTACCATGGACCACCCAACCCATGGACTTCCACAGCTACTCTGCTTTTTAAAAGGAATGTCCAAGGCCACAAGTTCAGAGTTATTTCCAGTTTTGTAAGGAGCGACCTGACTGAGAATGGCAAGGTAGTGTTCATTAATGGTGGCAGCAAGGAGCTCAACATTATTATCAGAAGAATTAGAAAAATTTAAAAAAGAAGAAAACTTGAAAATAACAGAATCATCAATGAAGCTCCTGCGCTTAACACAAACTTTGAAAAAACAAGTACGAGTTACAAGAAAACAAATGAATTTATGTGCAAATGGTCAAAGATAACACCATAAGTTAAGACCAAGTATGTGTGAGTAGGGCCCCAAACATGTTCAATAGATTTAAAGAGAGGAACTCCTGAGTTGTAGTGCTTGATGGATCCTCAGCATGAATATCCCCAACAAATGTGATTCTGTGTATATTTAATAGTGGAAGATAAAAATCTTTAAAATAGCATACATAGCAATTTTGATCATAGTTATCTCAAAGGAGCTATAAAAATTATATTAATATATTATATAAAAAACAATAGAATTTGACATAAAAATATATTTTTCAAACTTTCACGTGTTCCACGTCTACAGCCGGACATCTGCAGTGCACTAAAAGTGAACGTTCTCCATGACATTGTTCTAAAAATGTGAAGCTTCATTCTCACGCTGCCACGACTCAGAGAAAACGTAAAATTCTGTTTCTCACTACAAAAAAAGTCATTTTAAAAATATGACTTGTTAGCAGTAGAGTGGACATTACCATCATAAAACTGTTGAAACTTGCCTTAATATGTAAACAGTAAATAATTCTTTACCCAGTTTTGAGTTTCCAGGTCAAGTCCCAGCATTTATTTTTGTTTATTTATTAATTTATTTATTTTTTCTGTTGTTCTGATCAGAGTTGTGTGTGAGATTGGACCTGCTGATAAAGCTGACTGGGGACAGGTTGAGATCGAGGTGAATGGAGGGAAGAGAGGAACCTCCTCTGTTTCCTTCACCTACAGGGTAAATGCATATACACACATACACACTCACAAACACACACATACACACTCACAAACACACACATATACACTGTCCTCAGCTGCACGTCATCTGTTGAGTTGTACAACTTCTTATTGAGAAATTAAACTCATCCAAAAGCTTTCAGCTGATTTTGTTGTTTTATGGACTGTTTTATGTTTTCCATTTATTAGCTCCAGAGAAACTCTTATCAAAACATACCAAGGGCATGACAGTTAAGAAGACTGACCAAACATGCTAAATGTAACAGTAAATTAGGCACCTAGATGCACATTGCTGTGGTAATTTACTGTACAGTAAGTCAAAATGTGCAGGCATTCCTCTTTAACCAGATGCTGTGCAGCCGTTCCCTTTGTCACTTTAATACTCTAAGAGGCTACAGCGTAGCTATTTAACTGGCTTTTCATATCTCTGGCTCTGCTAAAGCTTCCCCACAGGGGAGTGCTCCTCCTAACTGTTTGCTCAGCAAATTGAGGCAGATGTGGTGCTTGTGGGAGTTTGTGTGTCTGAATGTTTCTGAAAGAGTGGGTCGGGTTAGATCAGGCTGAGAAGCAATGTTTCTGACATGGAGCTGTATCTGTGTGTGTTATTCTAGTGTGTGCCAGCATCTGCCAGTAGTTAGTGTGTACTTGAAATATGAGTGTGTATTAAGGTGGCATTTGGTGACACCCTCTCCCCTTCATTAGGACCCGATGCCTGAGGAGGTGATGCCAAATAGAGGTCCTAAAGCAGGGGGAACCCTCATTACAATCTCTGGACTATTTCTGAATGCTGGCAGTAAGGAAGATGTCCAGGTTACCATCGGAGGGGTGAACTGCAGTGTGTAAGGATTTCTTTTTTACAATAATTCTCATTCAGGCCAAACTTTTTCAATTCAGCCTCTTCAGTTAATAGAGCTACTTGTTATTCAGACATTTAATTCTATGCAAATTCTGCTTTGTGCACATTTTGAAGTCCATAAATTGATTTTTTTATATATGTGTATATTCTTGAAGCAAAAAATTGAATTGACCTAAACTTTAGTGTCACAATGAGGAGGGAGTTTTTTCTCTTACAATTTTCCTGTACTGTTGTGACCACCAGTGCTCTGTCAAAACAGATTCACGGTGACATTTTAGGCAGAGGTAACGGAAAAATAACGAGCAAGAGAAGCAGCAAAGCCAGATTTTAACAAGCTGTCAGCCTGCTGCCATGTTGGCTTCCACTGCACAGTGACCTTGTGCCACCCCCACTCCTTCAGCCAGCGAGTACTGAGCTATGTCCTTGTCTTGGCAGGGAGCACTTTGGAGAAAATATCACCTGCAGGACAGGAGAATACCGCGTGGATAAAGTGCCCTCTGACCCTCTCGACGTCGTAATGAAGTATGGAAAGAGAACCACAAAAAGCATCCCGGCTACCTTTCGGTTTGTTGAAAACCCCACTGTGCAGGATCACCAGCCCAAAACAAGCTTTGTCTGGTCAGTTTAACACAGCAGTATGCAGTCATGGTGTTTGTGACATTCACTCTATCTGTTTGTTACATGTTGTATTTTTACTGCCTTCATTTTACCTGCAGGGCAGGATGAAAGTTCAGGGGATAAATGTGTATGTTGTTGTCCTATTTTCATCCATTCAGACTATTGATCTCCTAATACGAATAATATGACCAAGTACTAAATGCATTCTGTACCTACATACAGTCTTACAGAGTAGGTATGATCGAAAATTTGCTCACTCTCCCTACAGTGACTGACATTGTTATTTTCAGAGTTCATATTTCTGAAATCTCTAAACTTCAGTGTTTCGAGATTACTGTCTCAATGGACAGAAATAAGAGAATAAGACACAGGCTGAGTTTTGCTTTTGAATATGTCCTTTAAAATAGAAATAAGAAAGCTTCTAAGTTGACATTGTTTTTTGATCACAATTCTGCCACATGATTAGAAACACTGACTAGAATGATAATCATTAAAATTACCACACGTGCATTTTAAGAACCCTGCCTGTCTTCCCTTAATTCTCTCTGTGTGCTTGTGCTCTTATTTTTGTGTGGGTAGGAGTACAATTCCTTAATATGCATTTTCCTGTGTTTTTGGTGTGAATACATATGTTTGTGTGCGTTTTAGTGGAGGGAGGAATATTATGGTAACTGGCACCAGGTTTGACATAATCCAGACTGCGATCATGAAGGTCCAGGGACGTGACTGGTCATCTTCAGAGGTTCCTGTTCATTTTCCTCATCTTCCTCTGAGTCAATGCACTGATCCACCTCTAAGAGTCATAATTTCTTAGATTTGTCCTTACTCTTTCTATTGAATGTTGTAATGTTGTATTAAATGTCGTAATCAAAACCTTACAAATTTCTGACATATAACAATAGAAATGCAATTTATGTGACTACTCATTTGGCTCGTTAACATATAGAACATACATCAGAACAGAAAAGTTTGCTTTATTATTTTTATTGCTGCTGCATATTTTCTATGGTGTAATTTCCTTTATGACATGTCATGCTTGTATTTTTTATGTCCTTTTGTCACAATTTACTGTCCCTCTATTATACAACATACTCAGTTTGCCCATAAGAAGAACGCCACAGTCATCCAGTTTCAGTCTCCAACAGTAAACGGCTCCGCAGACCAGCACTTGAAAACAGTCATTAAGCTGGACAACTGGGAGAAGGAGCTGAAGCCCTTTTTCTACCACCCTAACCCCAGCTTCAATAATCTACAAAACAAGATCATCACTGCGAACAGCATGATTATCGTTACTGTGAGTACAACCATGAGGTCGCTTTAATATAGTTCTAGTACAATGATTTGTTTTGGTTTTGTTTTTTCTGTCATAATAGAAAATAATAGAGAAAAAATAACAGAGAAAATCCCAACCATCAGAAAACCCTCTATGAGCAAGCACTTGGCGACAGTGGGAAGAAAAACTCTTTTAACAGGAAGAAACTTCTGGCAGAATCAGAATCAGGCTAAAATCCAGAGAGGTGTACAAACATATAGTGCGTGAAAAAAAAATGAGTGACGAAGAAACACTCAGTGCATCATGGGAATACCCAGCAGCCTATGCCTATTGCAGCATAAGTATGGACTGGATTCAGAGTCACCTGATTCAGCCCTAACTATATGCTTTATCAAACAGGACAGTTTTAAGCGTAATCCAACAAATCCAAACGGTGAGCTGGTTCCACAGGAGAAGGGCCTGAAAACCGAAGGCTCTGCATCTCATTCTGCTTTTAAATAACCTAGGAACTACAAGAAGGCCAGCGTCTGAAAGTGAAGTTCTCTATTTAGGTGATAAGGTACTGTGAGTAAGATAAGATGGGGACTGAATATTAAAGACCTTTTGGAGGATTTTAAAGTTTTTTACAATAGATGCTTACAATATTTATCTTTTTCTTTACTTTTGGTGTATAACAGCTCATAGCTGTCATACAGTACACCCATTCCCACACATTACTCATAAAGTGCTGCTGATAAGGTTTTCAGTGCTCATTGTATTATCTGTCTAATTAACTTCAGTCACTGCCCTTAGAGCCTTGGATTCACTCTTCCTCCTGCAGGGTCGGGGATTCTCCAAAGCCATGACAGCAAAGGAGGCTCAAGCCTTCGTAGGTGACGTTCAGTATGTGGTCAACACCCTTCAGGATGATAAGCTGTTCCTGGAACCACCTTCCAGCCCACCTCGTGCTCACTCCACACAGGTGGATGTAAAGGTCAGGCCACAAAAAGACAAACGGATGACACAATGTTATGGAGGACATGGTCCAACTGTTTTATTTCATTGAAAGTTCTAACAAGCTACAACGCTCTAACGTGACTTCATAAATGAAGGCAGTCCTCTGAAAATGTAAAAATATGGAAGTATCAAGAGAGTGAACTTTAAGTACCCAGTTTAATTTATTTTTTTCATTTCAAAAACCTTAAGCTCCCAATTTAGCAGAAAGTTACATTCTATCCCTACTCCAGTATCTTCCCGTCTTTACCTTTGGTAAAATGTGCAGCGCTTGTGTAAATAACAAGATTTCCACTCTTTTGTTTCCCACAGATCAAGTTTGGGAAAGGGGTGTGGGTGGTTGGCTCAATGGAATTTGAGGACAAGAATTATTCCCTCTACATGATCATCCGTATTATCCTTCTGGTCACCCTGGTCACCATCACTATCTCTGTCTACTGCGCCACACGAGCTCAGTTGTTTTAGGTTTGTTTTAAGAATCATATCATATACATACAGTGGGGCAAAAAAGTATTTAGTCAGCCACCGATTGTGCAAGTTCCCCCACTTAAAATGATGACAGAGGTCAGTAATTTGCACCAGAGG
>NW_024582465.1:685177-748182 GCF_018398535.1 Haplochromis burtoni
ATATATATATATCATGATAAAAACATTTGCTTACAGTAGCACTTCATTATTATAAGAATTATTCACATTGTTTTACGCATTAAAAATGTTTTTGATCTTTTTGCCTTTTTTACTCTTGTAACGTTCCATACATTCAGCGCTTTAGAGGCAAAGTGCTTCTGCTTTAATACATTTAATAAACTCAGAGACAATTCATATCTCCTGTTTCTTTCAAATATCTGTTTCAACTGGACTCTCACTTCTTATCTTTTTTGTACTTTACTAGCTGTTTATAAATAAATGATTAAGAAATGACCTTAAATTATTACAGATCACTGCAGAGTACTCTCTGCAGTGATCTGTAATAATTTGAGAGGATTGCAGTTGGTCTGGGCCACCATGCCTGTTGACCAGCTGCATACTGATACTAGCATACTGATGTTGGCACTGACTACCACTAGAGGGCGACTGTGTTAATCAGTTCTTTGCAGTCACATCATTTACCCAGACGCCTTCTAGAGATCAGAGGCCGTAACAGCGTCATTACTACATCTAAGAGTCAAATTCAAACCATAATTGTCATTGCATTCCTGATTCAACAATTTTACCTGCTTTTTCTAAATTTAATACATTTTAGCTTACAGCTAAAACTGGTCATCATCTCTGCACAGTAAACCAGAAGGATTACTCCAAGTGTGAGCACCCTAAAAAGTATACAGCCTCGCAAGTAACAAGTAAAAGCATAAAAAAGCTGAATAACCATCAACAGTTACTTTGCACTTCACAGAATATTACCTTTGGGTTTATATAAAACCTAAATCCTCTCTCAGACTCACATATAACAGTCTTCCAACCACAACAGTAAGTAGCAGCACTAGTTTTTTGTAGCTTGCATCAAAAATCCAGCTTACACCTGAGAGTGTTGAACAGTCTGTACTGTACTGTAGTACTCAACCGTACTTCAGTTTTATTAGCAGGCAACTAATTATGCTTCAGAATCAAATATTAATATTTTGTACATTTGGATCTCAACCCCCCCACTAAATGTGAACTAAGCTTATCTGTAGTGATATAAAATGGAATACAAAAAATAAAATAGTGCTTCTTCCACCACTACTAACTGTGTCCAGTAGGATCAGTAGTCTGGATCTGTTCACTTTTGTTTTGGTAGTAGAGGTCAACCACTAGAGGGAGACGGTGTTACTGTAATCATTGCAATCACAACATCTTGCAGAGGAAAAGACTGAAAGGAGAGATAACAGCTTTATTACCACTTTTACACGTGGAAGGACAAAAAAAGAAAAAAAATATTTCAGATTTTTTTGTTCATACACACACACTGTGCCGATTCTCTCAACAATTTAAATTGCTCTTCCTTCTCAAAAAAACTTATGCCATTAGCTTTGAGCTAAAAAGAAGTTCTTATCTCTGTACAAAACCAGCAGCAGTAGTTATTGAATGTGTGAGTGCCTTGAAAGCACACAACATATTTAAATCTTGTCAAAATATGTGAAATCGCAATGTGCAGCACAAAAACCTGTCAAAGCAAATAAAAACATAAAAAAAGTTCAATAATTATAAACTGTTGCTCTTTGTACGTCAAAGAAATTATCTTTGGGTTTGTATAAAACCCAAATGCTCTCTCATACACACATACTACACATGACTTAAAAACAACAGTAAGCAGCCACTGCATCAACAGTCCAGTTCATGCCTGAAGGTGTCGTGGTCTCAGTTAAACCAGGTCGTGTTAAGCTGCGTCTGTTTCTTGATGCTGGTGTCCAGCTTGAGGACTTCTCTGATTGCCATAGTAGCGTAGGTCGATGGAGGCAGCGAGAACTCCATCCGCAGAGCGCGATATTTCCCCTCTGTCAGGAGGAAGGAGAGTGGCACAGTTTATGCAGGTTGTAAACAAAACATTATTTCTTCTACTTTAACTAGTAAAATAAATAATTCATGCTTTTGATTGTTGGATATCATACATGTCCTCCATTTATTATTGTACTTCATTCAAAATCTGCCCTTGAAATGATCTCATATTGTAAGTTTTATTGTCAGTTTCCCTTTTAAATAAACTGAGTTTATGCATACTTGACTTATGCCTGCAAGTTTAAAAGTTTTAATCTATGGAAATTAAATAAAATTTTACATCCATCGTTGACACAAATCTAAACAGGCGTAAAAATAAGTTTACCTTTGTTGAAGACAGGTGCGGGTTTGTTCTCTAGTTTCTCAAAATCACTATGCACCAGAGACACCCTGGGGTCATCGTAATTAATGACCTCCCTGCACAGAACAGCGACAAATACAAGGAAATGTAGTACTACAGTAAACAGAGCAACAGTTTAACAAAGCATTCAGTAAGAGCAGTACACAATTAATCTATCACTACCATTATGTTTAACTGTGAAAGAGCAAAGCACAACAGTAATTGTGATTGTTACAAGTCATGCACTGCATTGGGTGAAAAAGGCAGTGAGAGGTGCTGACCAGCTGACATCAGCGGGTCTGATGATGATGCGCCTGTAGGCTCCGGCCAGAGAGTAGTCCTTCACTTTGTGCCTCATGTTGTCGATGTCCAGCCCGTCTGCAGTGAGCAGCTCTCTGTATCCTTCTCCGACTAAAACAAAACACACAGGTATGACTGACAATGTAACACAAAACAAAACAATTTTCTCCTCTGCTGTAGGTTTATTTAATGTTTTATGTCAATTTTTATTTTATTAAACCACTCAGACTATTCCACCGGAAGCACCCGTTACTTTGTTATACAGGTGTTACCATCTTAAATACATTAGTGTTAAAACAACCCAATGTTAACTTGGGTTATATGCTATAAAAACTCAACTCTACATTATACATAGCCTATACTTACTGTGGTGTGTGGGGTAAATGACATCAAACCCTGGAAGTGGCATCACAATGTTGTGGATGGATTGATTCTCTGCCTCCTCTGCAGACAGCACGTGTGCCGTGGCTTTGGAAACATAACATTTGGAAGATGATATCATAAGAAAAAAAGGACCAGTTGTTTTTTTGTTGGAACCTCAATAAGCCTTTCAGGTTTCTAATCCTACATTGCACTTGTGTTTTAATGCATCTGTATCATTCTTATGCTTTTAAAAGGTGGCCTCTCTGTGAGGACAGATTGTGCATGGCTAAAATGAGCACAGAGCAAGTGTGACCACTACTAAATGTGACCCGCCCAACCTGAATTTGTTCAGGATAAAATGTACCCACTCTACATTAACACACTTCCTCTTCCTGAGAAGATACCCAAACATAGACATGTATGTTGATCCTTGGGTGAAAATCACTTTTCAACTCATTTAAAGTTCGCTAACAAGACACTTTGTATCTCATTTACTGACCTGTACAGAATCCAGGTTAAAAGCTACAGTTTACTGTACATATCCCACAGTGTCCCACTCTTAATAATCAACATTAGGCAGGTGATTTAAAGGCCAACTTACTTCCTTTGAGTACCAGGTCTCCCTTCACAGCCTTCAGACCGAAGGCTTCAATTCTGCGGCTCACCATGGTGTTCCACACTCTGCTCTGGTAGCTGTGGATGTACATCAGGCGGTTGTTCCGGGGGATCTAGAGAAGAGCAAAAGAGCGTGAGCACAAAATTTAATTTCCATTGAGGCTAGAGGTACGTCTGAATGTCTGACTGAATTGTTTCACGGGTAACTGTAACTTGTAAACAAGGAAGATTTATTTGCGGAATAATTAAGGTAAAGCCTTTGGTTCTGCTGCATCAACTTGTTACAAGACTGCAATAGAAAACCAACCAGTCCAAATGCAGTGACGATGTTTTTCTTGCCATACATAGACAGGCCTCTCAGCAGCTGTCCTTCCACACAGCGCTTGTTGGGAAGCTTTTTCAGTGCTGCCTCCGGATCCTGAGTCTTTGCCCACTCTTCCCTGCAGCGGACCAGAAATTCTTTCTCCGCTGTAAAAGAAAAAAACGAGACAATGGGAAACTTGAAATACTTTTTGCAACCGCTTCAACTGCAGCAGAAAACAGAGTGAGGGTGGTACATTTACCTCCAGGACGGGGTTTCAGAATCAAATCCATCACCTCATTCCAGTCGTTTTTCAGAATAGCCCTGTCCCCAACAAAGTGAGGGAAAACACTATAGTTTATGGTCCTATAAGTTATATAATTTACGCAACAATCTCCATGTCATGACCTCACCTGCCCACGTGATGCGTGGGCACAGCTGTTGTGCCGAAACGCTGCATGCCGTAGTAGTTTATGAAACCTGTCTGCTTGAGGGATTTCATTGCCTGATCAACCTGCTCATCTGTTCCTGTGATGTTCCTGCAAACACAAAGACAAAAAACAATGAGCCATTGAACACTTTACCCTGAAAAGCAATTTAAAAAAATGCATCATGGTTTTGCAGGACAATTTAACTCTGTTTCCTTTAATCCACCTGGAGAAAACACTTGATCACAGTGAGGACAAAACTTCCCTTTAAACAGGAAGAGACTGCCAATAAAGGTGACCTCAGTTCAAATTGGCAGTTTAACAAATGCCGAGCTTTTAAAATCTATTTCTGAAACAAGCGCTGTGTATATTAACACCTGCTGACCTTATCACCACAGTGAAATGGTTTCCCTGCAGTTCCCCCAGCTTTAGAGGGTGATTTTTGTAGCAAAAGTTTCCAAGCTTGAGGTTCATGAGGCACTTGTTGAGGTGAGCCAGTCTCTCTGCAGTGATCCTAAGTGAACAAAGAAGAGGCTGTTATAATTACTGATCCTGTGCAAGAAGATAAATTAGAATCAATAACAACACACATCTAGCATAATCATCAAAAAAACAAAAAATATCTGCACACTAGTAACTGCACGGCTCTGCATTATAACACTCACTTGAGCACCGCTATCTCCTGCACAGTAATGGCCCTCTTGTCCTTGGTTCCCATGTAGGAAAACATGTTGGGTCTAAGCCTAGAGAGACATCCATCATTATACATAGGGCTGCAAAACTTAACTGCAAAAAACATTTCACACATCCGTTAGTGTGTTGGCTCTTTTATCAATGAATGATCCTTACTTTTTATAAAACAAACTAAAAAACACACACACGTCTCCTACCTGAGGAACTTTGAAAGCACATTGATAGCATCCATGGTGTCTTTGTTCTCCTTATACAGAACAAAGTGGCAGAAACTGCCACGGTTTTTGGGCCAAAAGTGTTTCCTTGGAGCTTTTGTGGAGACAGAAAAATGGTGTGATGAAAAACACGGTGTGATGTTTTTTAATATTAAAACATAGCATGTCCTTTAAAAGTCCCAAATATTATAGAAATACCCATTATAGATCCTGTACTTCCAAACATATCTCAGCAGTTAGCCAACAACCTTGCTTTGGCACTCAGATCCAATCACTTAATGGCAAAACGACATGGACACACGATATTAAAGCTGATTTTACGACACAGTATTTTATCCTAAGCTAAGTGTAACCCAACTCCACATGGCTTTTAACCATTTCCTCTGGTGCTGGGAGGAGAATAAGTTCTTACCTGTAGTTGTTTTGACTTCTATCCACCAGAGAAGAGCAAAAGGAGGATAGAATAATGTTACTAAGAAAGAGAGTCTTATGGTCTGTGGGTAGAGTTGTCAGGGGTGAGATCTCATGCATGGGCCTGGAGTGAAGTGTGATATTTAAACAGAAGAGCTTTCTTTTGGCCTGTGTGGCTCTGCTAATCTCTACCATCCTTTGTGGTGTTGAGTAAAGGTCTCAGTAGAAACATGCAGGTGTGTTGACCATGCTTACACAAAAGCGCATGCATCGTATTTTACTGCTCGGGCTACATGCACTGCAGTAGATAAAATATAAGCTGAAGTGAGGAAGGCGTGCAATAAATTTCATTAACATTCCTAAAACATTAACTTAGTTTGGCCTTCCATCCTGAGATCCACATACCTGCTAAAGCCTTCTTCCCAGCAGCATGATAAGCCACTATAAACTTCCGCCCTTCCCTCTCTTCAGTCTTTGTTTCCAAACCAGGAAACTGATTCTTGATGGCTTTGTGGACCAATGTCCGTTTCTCTTTAGA
Source organism: Haplochromis burtoni (assembly GCF_018398535.1). Lineage (NCBI taxonomy): Eukaryota > Metazoa > Chordata > Actinopteri > Cichliformes > Cichlidae > Haplochromis > Haplochromis burtoni. The sequence goes on from NW_024582465.1 coordinate 691,230, forward strand.
ATCATCCAGTACCTATAAATGAATAAGAACATTACATAAAGCTGTCAGCTAGTTTTATGGATTTTTGTGTGTTTTTTATTGGAGCACTCCTTTTAACCTGTTACCTCAATTGAGACATTTCCCTCTTTGTTCTTGAACAGCTGAAGCTCTCCAAGCTGCTTTTTCTGCTCTTCAGTTAGCAGGTCACATTCTTTTGGCTGTTGTTCAGGTTCTTGGGCTTCCTAAACAGCAGAAAAACAAACCAAAAACCATATTGGAGAGTATTATGTAACCCGATCCTGGAGTCCTCTTTAGTCTTATTTTGTTAATGCAAAGTGTGCCTTCATGATGAATCTGAGGCTGGTTAAAATAGCAGAAGAAGCAACGTTACCTCAGCCTCTGCCGGGACAGAGAGGTCATCCAAATGTACAATCTTGCCATTTTTGTTGATTTCATGCACAACAAAATCAGAATATCTGAGTGCAAAAAAGAAAGAAAGTGATTGGTTACTCTTTGTTAAGCAAACTCTTTAAATCCTTCATTAACTCCAGATGACAAACAAACCTTTCCTTCAGGACTCCAGAGAAGCCTTCGTGGTCACTGACATACTTTAGGATGCCAACATCGAGCTCGGTGAGACCATGCTTCATCATGTTCGCAAATGTGTCACCATCCTCCTCTCCATCACTTGCGTCCCCCTCGGGCTCGTCCATCTCATCTTGCTGCGGAGGACCCCCATTTTCGTGATCGCTCTCAAATTTTGGTTTCTTTGATGGTGCATCATCTTTTTCATCTTCCGGGCACCCTCGCTTTTCTCCAACTGGGACGACGACGGTCACAGGCTCGGATTCAGCCATTAGTGCCCAGCTGGAGCAATAAGGAATTTAGTTAACAGTATGAGCCGCACACATATATAAAACCCGAGTCTCACGGTGTGGTATTTTTGTGTGATTTGTTTTGGGGTTTTTTTAAACATCAGCTTGCTTGTTTACAGCCCAGCACTTTCTCCTGTTTTAGTCTGAATGGTATGCTTTATTCATTTCATTTTTTTAAAATCAGGTTAAAGAAACACTCCAATATTTTGACTGACGGTTTGGTGTGGTGCAATAGCATGGATGTTGTACCAGTCTGTCACACTGAATCGTGTGTGTGACGCTGTCAATTTACCAAATGCTCTAGTTTCTAATGGCCTCTTTCTGCAGCCATGAACCGTGTGTAGTGATCAAAGGAGTGAGCCTACAGATACAACTGACAGAACTGAAGTTTCCTCCAAAGGGTGTGTGGGCTATACCCTTGCAGATGAAATGAGGAGCTCAGGGTAGAGCTGCTACTCCGTCACACTGAAAGGAGCCACCGAAATGCGTTGGTCATCTGAATCGGACGCCTCGTGGACACTACCAAGGCGAGGCGTATTTCTGCTTTGACTGCTGCAGGGACAACCTCAAAACTGTCGAAGTGCAACACTACAGCACGCTTTGTTTTGGTGTGACGCACCAGTCAGATCTGAAGCGTGTGGCAAGATACCAGCACTGATGACATGGTATAACATCAGTACTACAACATCAGTTACCCGTTATTACGTGACTCTACGTAGAAATGGAAAGCACAAAGTATAACTGTGAACGCTACATTTCAGTATCTGCGAGTAACGATAACATAACTAAGTGGGCATTACTGGCCTAGAAAACAATACCAACAACTTACCGTTTGTGGGACTGCGGTAGCGAAATATGGCTGCAAACACTCCTTATTTTCCAAACGCCAAACACTTGCACAGACTTCCTGACGGATCCAAGCTTGAAGCAGGCACTTAAAAGACTAAATGAAGGGGATTAGTTATCACTCAAAACTTAGCAAAGACGGCAGAGCATCTATTAGCTAGCTAACACCCCCAGTTAACGTGTTTTTAAACCTGAACTCAAATGTCGCTGGTAAAAGCAAATAATTTAAAAAAAAAGGACTTTTGCTCTTCCAAACGTTCCCACTCACCCACCTGGACCTGGTGATATTCAGAAGAGAGCAGGCAACACTGAACGCCAGGTTTTCTCACACGTGTGTATGTGTGTGTGTGCTCCTCTGGTTCCGGAAATGGATAATGACCTAAAGCCCTCCCACTTCAAACGCTTGGTTAAAGGAGCTGTCAATCACAAAGCTATGCTGCGTTCAAGTAACCGTGGGATAACGCTCCAAAGAAACACACTTGGGTATGGAGCCTACGATACTTCCACACGTCTCTGGGAGCACAGTACTTTACATTCCAGTTAATTAATGAAACAGTCATGGTTTCATGACTGTATTATTCTATTTATTATTATTATTATTGTTGTTGATTATTTTAAAGCGTTTTTTTCACACAAAACTTGTTGAATGTAAGACACCAGCTAATTATAACCTTTCACTTCAAAGTAAAAAATAAATAAATATTAGCTTATCATGTCCAATGTTATATTTACACTATAAAGATCCTGTCTGCCGCGTGATTGTAAAGGTTTGGTCTAAGAAGTACAAAGTCCTCAGTCCTTAGCTTAAGGCTTAAACAAGTGCAAATCTGTGATCACTGAATTGTGAAAGCATATTGGTACCCTATGCTATATGCTTTTTTTTAACACCATGACAAATGTTTTACTGAATAGAAAGAAATTATATTTTTAGGGCTGCTGATTTTTTAAAAAGCAATTGTTTATTAAGTAGGCCTACTATTGAACAATACGGGTCCAGGCAATAGATAGATCAGTACATTTGTGGAGTTTCCTTTCGCTGGTATTTTCCTTTACAGTTCCTTTAAGTCTTATAAAAACAAGTGCAATGCAATCTAAAACACGCAGCAGCACCAGGTGATGTGTTGTACTCCATAATAACAGCGGCACCGTGTCAGCTCTTTACTGTCACCTTGTGGAACTACGTGTAATTTTTCTTACACCTTTACACCTCTCCTCATGCCTTTACAACACCACACTGCTCACTTGAGTATTCATACACCTTCTCTACTAATAATACTGACTTCCACACTCCATGGTTATCTTATCTTTCACATTGTTTTCATTTCATGAGCTAAAGCCTCATTAATTTTAGTGCTTATTGCGACTCCATATGTAGAATAACCAGTCAAATATGGTTTAAGAGTTCTCTTTAAAATAAATCCTGTCTTTGCTGTAATATAAGAATAACCTTTTATATTTATTCAGCTTTTTTGTTTTGCTTGTTCCCATCTTGAAGTTATAATTCTGCTACCATTTCGCTCAAGAATAGTTTAATAAGAAGTCAGTTTCAGATTGGTAGGACATTATTGTTAGACATAAAGAAGAGGGGGGCTTTTCTGTGTGACACTAACTTCATGTGCAGGCTAAATAACGGCCATAGGTCGTTAGCTTTGTACCATTGCTGAAATTGCAGAAAAATTAGCTTTGAGCCCCAAATTGAAGAGGAGAAAAGATGAAGAAAAATAGTGGTTGTTCTAGTATGTAAGTTAACTGTTTATAAAATGTAAAAAACAATTAAGTAAAGTTTATGATTAGAGAAAGTTATAATAGCATTAGCTTATCTGGGCTAGCTGTCAGTGATAGTTAACAGATTAGCTACTAACTTAAAACTTGTGTTCATTATGCTTTGTTCCAGAACTTCTCTAACAAAGACATCCTCAGGATCAGGACTTTGTCAAGGCACTTTAACAGGCAATGGTTATAACCAAAAAGAAAACCCTGAGGAACAGAAAAGGAGAAATAAAGATCTTATTGGAAAAGTTCGGGTATTTAGCATTAGCTTAAAACTCTTTCTTCATGATGGTGATGCAGGTTCATATCTTAATATCTTAATTTATAGCGATTTCTCATGTAGCCACATATTGCTGGTAAGAAATTACTATTTTGCTATTTTTTCTTGTTTTTTTGTTTTGTTTTGTTTTTTGTTGATGGGATAACTAAAAAAAAAAAAATCAAGTTCGTTATCTTAAACTTTGACTCAAGATCAGTCAGCATTTTAAACACTCAATCAGTAAGTCAAAATTTTGGAATAGTAACCTAAAATTTTTACATTGTTTTCCCCAGTGGACGAACCAGGCTTCCACATTTGCTTTGCATATCTACTTGCCAAGCTGCAGTAAAACTTGCAAAAGAGGAACCATAAATGTAGAAACCATAATCATCACCTTCAAAGTAAAAGTTATGCCTTAGTGTTATTGTCAACACAGTTAAAAAGGTGCAGCTTTTACTTTGAAGGCAAACATTCTATAGTTTGTATGCATGTTAATAGTTTCTCTTCCACTTGATATTAAGTACCTAAGATTAAGTTTAGAGGGTTTATTCATGATACAAATTATATAGGTCATTTCCTTATTGATAGTGAAGGTAAAATATATAACCGACTATTAAACAAAGTGCAATACCTAACACATCTAAATAATAGAAGAAGAACATTCTGGAAAAGTTACAAATGAACTTTGGATAAAATTTGGTATTAGTTATGCTGAAATAAAGAAGATTTAATAACTTTAATACTTAATAATAATTGCTGTAAAAGTAGAAAAAATTAACGTTTATCATCTTGTCTACATCTGCCACCTCTTCTTCGGGCTTGTAACCTCTCTTTTTTGCTGTTCACACTGCTCCTCTTCATCATTGTGCAGGTTTTCACCTTCTCAGGTCTGATCTTCATGCCTGAAACCCGTTTGACATGTCTGCTCTGTTGTGGATTTCACTCTTTATTTGCTCAGATTAGTTCCCCAAACTCTGGACTCTCTGCGCAGTTCAGCTATTGTTCTGAGTCTGAAGCACGAAGAAAGACAAATCTCCATTTTGATCCCTTTCATCTCTGACTGGGATTTAGGTTCTTGTCAAACCAGCCAACTCAAAGAAAACTAACCTCAAATTAGCTCTCTTTGGAACTGAAAACCTCAAAGTTCTCTCATCTTATGGTTAACAAACTGAGTTTTAACTAAAACTTCCTGGTTAAAGCTGGCAACCATGTGACTTTGACTCCGTGTCTTTGCAGGTGGTGGATGCTGATGGCAATGATGTCACTCCCCGCCCCCTGGTTTGCCCAGTGCCAGGTTTCCAAAAGTCTCTGGATGAACTCTTTTCCAGCATCCCTAAACTTTCCAGAAGGTACTAGATGGTCACATTGGATATAGTTTTGTAATATCTTTAATTTGTTGTCATTTTTACATTTATCTTTTCAATTCAGTTCAGTTTCAGATAGTTTCCTGAGTGATTTTGTTTTTCATTCTCTAATTATGATGAAGGTGGTATTTTCCATACGCAGATATTACATGATTAGAGTGGTTTAGAAAGTTAGCTTTTTATAGCACATGCAGTAAGACTTGTAGAAATCCCAGTCTCAACACACGTTTACATCAGTTCCTCCTCATGGTGATTCAGTAAATACTATCGTAGTTCTTATAACACTTTAAACGTTTAAAGAGATAGGAACATACAATTTTATGTGGTTGCATTTATGTGGGCTAAAAATCACAATCCTTTTGACTTAATGTTTTTAAAAGTCTGTAGGATGATCCTTTGGGATTTGTTCCTAAATTAAACACATACTTCTACTAATAGATTTCTTTAAAAAAAATACTTAAATTTTAAAAATAAACTGAACTTCTTGAAAGAACTTAATTGATGGATGGATAATGAAGCTGCTGATAGAAAAGTCAACAAGTAAATAATCAGAAGATCAATATGAATCATTAAAAACACAAATAAAACATTTGTGAACGTGACCGACTTTTTTAGTAGTAAAAAGTATTTACCAGTTTAATCCAAACTATCAATGTGCCATTCATCAATTAGAATTATTATTATTAAGTGTTAGTGGTCAAATAAATACAAGTACCAGTACTTTAGAATCTAAAACCAAAGACAGTTTAAGTCACTTTTACCTTTTAATTTAGTTCAAGACAACTATAATAACCTTGCCCATCTGTGTAAACTTGCTTTTTTTACTCTTGCACTCTTATGAATCCACTTTGTTTTCATGTTATTTGTTGTTATGGAAATAAAGTTAATTATCAAAAGGCAGATCTGGAGGTAATTTCAGTGAGTGGCAAAGTTAGTAAGCGGCTCAGTGATGGTGACAATGGAAATTATACAGAGTACAAGCGTACATAGATACTAAATATGTATGTTTGTGTGTCTCATTAGCAGCCATACCATGTGTCCTACCCAAGACTCATTGAATGCGGAGATTGAGGATATTTTTCTTGGACCGACACATCCACCTCCACGTGATTACTCTTGTTTTTTGTTTTTAAATATATTCTCTCCTTATGTTTATTGTTGTAGTGATTTTGTCTTTCTGGTACTAATATTGCCCTTTTGTTTAAAAATTGCATTAACATTGTAGTTCTCAAATCATAAATTCTTCTATATTCAACACAGTACACTTAAAATTATTCCACATCGTCTTTTTGCCGTTTATTTGAATTAGGCTTTTTCGTTTGTTTTGTCATGTGTCAGAGTTGTTGAAAAAAGGAGATGATGCAGAACAGCATGCAAGGGAGAAGATGGTGGGTGAATGTGATTACATCTCGCTTACTGAAACCGAAACCATTACGTTCCTGGACATACCCCCCACCATAACCTCAGTGGTCGATGATGACGCAGAAGCAGCAATGTGAGTGGAGGGTAAAAACACTAAATAACATTCATCACAAGTTGTGTTAATTGAATATTTTTACATTTTGATGAATTTTTAGCTCATCCAGCCAGAAGTCTGATAAGGCTGTCCATCATCACTTGTCAACAGTTCACTAGAATTGTTATTTCTCCTACATTATTGGTTGTAATTTAAACAAACATAAGCATACACAGTGATCACCTAATGGTTCTTCACCAAAATAGTTCTGAAGGTCAAGGTCACATTTGTTCTTTGTCTGGTTATCATAAAATAAGAAAATTATGATTGTTCTGTCTCTCACTCTCCCTACCTGACAGATGAGAAAATCTAACACAACTTCTGACATGCACAGAAACCGGCACTTTATGTATTTCACTGAAGAAAGCCTTTCACATGCAATATGCGTGAAGATGCAAATGGTAAATGGCCTGCATTTGTATAGCGCTTTACTCAGTGCCTAAGGACCCCAAACCGCTTTACACTACATTCAGTCATTCACCCATTCACACACACATTCACACACTGGCAATGGCAAGCTACGTTGTAGCCACAGCTGCCCTGGGGTGCACTGACAGAGGCGAGGCTGCCGGACACTGGCGCCAACGGGCCCTCTGACCACCACCAAATATGCTAGCCTTCAGTTAAAAAAATATTTTGTCTCTCCTCCCGTGCAGACAGAGAAACCTCAGCTATGCTGAGCTTTGCAAGAGCAGAACGTGTAGTGATAAGTACATCGACAGATCAATGCAGACATTAAACGGAGCCCTTAAAAACAAACTGATCCAGAGTGAGAAGACTGGTACTGCTGGAAAGGGTAAGACGAGTGAGAATGAAACACCTCACACTTGATTAACTCAACAATTAGTGGTTATCAAATCAATAAATAAATAAATAAATAACGCGCTATTTTTTCTCTCATATTTAAAGGTATGGTGGCTACAAACTGGGACATTTATGATTCTTTTTACAAGCAAAATGAAACGTTTGAAGGTGATGAAGCTGATCACAAGGAGAAATCAGTGAGCAGCAAGAGCAACTCCACTTACATAGGTAACTCCATCTTCAGTTGGTACTTCAGTTCTTTCAACTTCTAAGAATAAATACGTGTTTGTTCGTCATATAATAACCACACTTTTGATGGTCTTTCCTATTTCTGTTTATTATAAATCATTTTGTCGAAAATAAACATTTATAATTTTCTCATTGACCATTTTCTCAGACAGCACCATCAGCTCGCTGTCAGAAATGGAAATTTGTGGAAGCATTTTAAATCCTGAGCCAGAACCAGAGAAAGAAATTCTTCTACCAGAGTTATTAACAAACATCTCACGTTTTATGGAAAGGACGGTTGTATTGAATGCCTTTCAGGCCAAGTTAGCTGCTTATAGACAGCCGCCAATATCTGAAGGTAAACTCTGCTTATATCCCCTTTCTCTTTCTGAAATCTAGTAGTAGCTTGACATTATTTCCATTCATCCAATCATCTATCCAGCCATCCATCAATCCATTTTCTCCTACTTATCATATTCAGGGTCTTGAGGGAGGGTAGCATATCCCAGCTATTACAGGGTAGGCGGAGTACAACATGGACAGATCACCAGTCTTTTGCAAGGCTGTCTGTTTAATTCTAGACCAGGCACACATTCTTTGGGGCAGCATCTAACATAAAACTTTGAAAAAAAAAGTGTGTTATGCTGTGGTGACAAGAAAGTAGTCAAAAGTATCATTCATGATGTCTCTTTCCGCCAGCTTTTTTCTTTGCTATCACTCTACACTGACAACCAGAGCCATGTGTATGAGAGGGTATAATAAGGTTATCCCCTCCAAGAGTAGAAAGTACTGAAAAAAGCTTAGAGAATTAACAAAGACAACGTCAGGGAGGAAAACAGGACTGTATCTACACAGAGGATAGTTTGTTGTGGGACACCGGGGAGAAACAAGGCACCGGTGAAAGTAGTCAACAAAAAGTGAAGAACGAAGGAGACAATCAGAAGGAGAACTTAAAATGATAACAGACACACAGGAAAGCACAACATAATGTCTACCTGCTGAACATTAGAAAGGCTTCGTTTTTCAGACAGGGAGACTATGTCCATATTTTATATACAGCCTTTAGAAAACCATAGCATATTTACATTAATACTGTATTAAGTTTATTATTGATTGTGTAAGGCTCTGACAGCATGACGAAGCATGGAAAACACAGTGAGGAGAGTTTAGATCCTACTCTGGAACTTCTCTGGGCATTCACTTGTGAGCGCACCAGAGGATACTGCATTACCAGCATGGCCTGGAACAGGCACAACCCGGTAACAAAAGAAAAACAAAACAAAGACTAAAATATTTTTTGTCTCATTATCATTTGTGTCATTTTTGTCTGTAAGCAACATTTGATACACATTTTTCCTGTGTGTAGACTTTGTGAAGCATTTTAGACACGATAAAGCTTCATTAATGTTTATAGATGAAGCAGAAGTGCAAGACATTGCCCTTTTTCTGGTTCTACCAATATTAATCTTTGTTTACAATACTTCATTTAAACTGCTGCTTTTGTTGTGCACTGTAAGGATATCCTGGCAGTAGGATATGCAGACTTTGACTCCAGGTTCCTGAAACCAGGTCTGATCTGCTGCTGGACCATCAAAAACATCATGGTATGTTTAGACATTACTGTATTTTTGTTGTTTGTTGTTTATTCCTGCTATCATTTTTTTTTATCTCAATTTGCCCATATTACAAGGGTTGGGTGGGCTGGCTAATCAGAAGATTTAAAAAAAATGCCCTTGTTTAGCTAATCACTTCTAACATCTTGGATGTGCCTCAAGAGACTCCCACACCACATGCTTTTTATCTTAATATGATCAGAGGTACAAAAACACCAACAACACACACAGTCTCTGGACTGTATGGACGTCAGAAAGGTTTCTGTGTTAGGAAAGCAGGTGGTCCAGATGGTGTCCCAGGGTGTGTACTTCATGCATGTGCTGATCAGCTGCTGGAGGTTCTCATAAGCATTTTGAACCTTTCCTTACCGACTCCTGTTATCCCTGTGTGGCTCAAAACCACTACTATTATGCTTCTCCCTAAAGAGCAGAATATAGGGGGTTGCCATATATTGTGACCACTGCTCGATTGCACTCAAGCCTCTCAGTTCCTTGTGCTTCAAGAGGCTGATCCTAGCACATATCAGAAAGCAGCATCCTGCCATACTTTTAATCCCAGCTTTTGTTGTTGCTCTTTTAACCATAGTATCCTGGTTAAAACTGTGTCCTTTGTGCAGTGGCCAGAACGTGTCTTTGACTGTCACAGCAGTGTGACATCCCTGGATTTCTCAGCTAACGACCAGCTTGCCGTGGGAATGTATGACGGCACTGTCGCTATTTACAACATCTGTATTCAAGACAGCAGTGTTGCATGTGTTGCTAGCAGCAGGTGAGCACTGTATGGTGTATATGTGTGTTAGCATAAAATAAGCATATACATAACATGTCAAGATTTAAAAAACACTAAAAATAATCTGATTGCTTCTCTGATCTTTCTGTTTTTAGTAAATCCTCCAGGAGGCATCTTCACCCAGTGTGGCAGGTCACCTGGACTCCACAAAGGTTATCACTGGAAGATGTTCTCGTATCAGTGTCATCAGATGGCAGGATTGCCAAGTGGTCCATCAGCAGCCATAATCTTGACTGCACAGGTACTGCAGTCTTCCCCTAGCTATTGTTCCCACTGTGCACTTACAGTTTTACCTCATAGCTGCACTAATTTCATAACACGCCTGGATCATCTATGGAGCGGATTCACAGCATAATGCAACTTTTTAGTGCCTATACCAACAAACTAACTAACACAGATAACCATTAATGCTCACATTCTAATTAACATTTCTGGGAAACTAAAGACAGGCAGCACAGTGGTACAGTGGTTAGCACTGTTGCCTCACAGCAAGAAGGTCCTGAGTTCAATTCCACCATCAGGCCAGGGTCTTTCTGTGTGGAGTTTGCATATTCTCCCCGTGTTTGCGTGGGTTCTCTCCGGGTACTCCGGCTTCCTCCCACCGTCCAAAGACATGCAGCTTGTGGGGATAGGTTAATTGGATAATCCAAATTGCCACTAGGTGCGAGTGAATGTGAGTGTGAATGGTTGTCTGTCCCTGTGTGTTAGCCCTGCGACAGACTGGCAACCTGTCCAGGGAGTACCCTGCCTTTTGCCCTATGACAGCTGGGATAGGCTCCAGCGCCCCCCGCGACCCTGAAAAGGATAAGCGGAAGCGAATGGATGGATGGATGGATGGAAACTAAAGACATAAAACTAAGTGTAAATAGTCATTTTTTCTTTGGCAGGTTTCTAAGTGAGTGAGAGTGGAGGACATACAGCGAATATAATATAGCAGTAATAAAACAAATCCTGGTTAATTATTTTATATTTTATGGAGCTTCTGTAAAGTGTTACAATGGAGAACAACAGTAACATTTCAAATATCTGAATAGTCTATAAAAATATTTGTTCTTAGACCTGATGTGGTTTAGGAGCAATAAAGAGTGTAAGGAGGCTGCAGAGAACCTGAAGAAGAAAAAAATGGTGCTGTCCAAACCTACTGCTGTTTGTGTTGACTTCCATCCAATGGTAAGAAATTTAAGTCAGCCAAATACTTTAGCCAAAAAAAGCCTTGTCAGTAATCAAAGTGTGAAAATGTCTTTTTTGTGTGTTTTCTAATTTCTCGTCCATGTTGCATTCCTCCTGCAGGACTTTGGTATTTATCTGGTTGGCACACAGGAGGGCCTTATCCACAAGTCTTCCTTTTCTGAAGGTCACAGCTTTCTGGCCACTTACAAAAAGCACATTGTAAGTGCAAACAATGTGACTGAGTCATATTTAAAATGCTGTTTAAGTTAAGGCGATAAAGACAAAAGACTAGGGATGCTACAGCATGAAGATAGTGAACTTACTTTGGATTTCCAACCAGTGGATCAGTTTACATCAGCTGATAGGGTTATTCTGGCCTAATGATCTTTTTAAATACAAGAACTACTAGTTAACTGAATTAACAGTAAAGAAAAGTCAAAGACAAATGGTGGCGGCTTCTTATTACTGACCTGGTTTAGCCTTGTGTGCCGATGTTGCCATTCACTGTTGTTATCCCCTACTATTTACTCTAGTTGCTGTCATCAGACATCATCTAATGAAAGCAAAGGCAGAATATTTTTTTAGTGGAAATGGCATCACCCACTGGTAAACCTTGCCAACATTTTGTCTATTTGGACCCAGAAGTTGAGATCTGGATGCAATAAGTGAATGGCTCATCCTCACATGGACATGCAAGTGAGGATGGACAGGTGGCCATATGTAGACGCAAGTCAGAATTTAATTTCAGCAATAAAAAAACGTATCACATAGCCACAAATAACTGCTAGTTGGTGCTAAATAATGTACAAATAGATTCATATTTGTGAAAACTGAACACAAAATGAACACAGATTCCTTGGATGGGCTGTTAGGGCCATTTATCACTCACCAAGCCATGTTATCTGTCAGCTGATTGCATTCAAAATAGTATATAAAATATATATAAATAAAGTATATAAAACAGAATTATTGTAGGCATTTGCATCCATATAAAAGTGACAACAATAAAAAAAAAAACAGCAGCACAAACAGTACTGTCTTCTGTGATGCGGTGTGTCACTTTACTGCCCATTTGATTTATTACTACATTTATAATATTTATTCAAAAATGAAAGATAGAGGCAGGTTTCTCTTCATGTCTAATCTTGCTCTCTCAGGGCTCTGTGAACCACATTGAATGGTCACCATTCAGCCCCGATGTGTTTTTGAGCTGCTCCCGTGACGAGACTGTCCAGATGTGGAAGCAGGGCCGCCCTGTGATGACGTTCAAGTCCATTCACCAAGGCCCCGTATTCTTTGTTAAGTGGTCCCCAAACTGCTCCACGTTGTTTGGAGTAGTTAAGGAAGACCAGGTGGAGCTCTGGGACCTGATTTTGAGCATGTGAGTCCATCGGATTGAGATCTCAGTCTGCTTTGAGGTTTTTTTAATTTACCTATTGTTTTCACCTGATTTGAAGTGTAAGTCAGAGATATGTGTTCACTAAAAGCATAAACATTTCTTTGCAGCCTGTTTCCAACCATTGTGCACCATGCTGAGCCTGGTGTGAGGCTGACATCCTTGCTGTTTGCCAGAGGAACAGACTGTGTCCTTGTAGGGGACAGTAAAGGTCAAGTGACAGTCTACAAGCTCAGGAACTTCAGAGTGTGCAAAAGCACGCAGGTAAAACTCTTGTACATGAAATAGATAAGAACTACCGAGTAATAATAAGTTCAAAACTGAGCTTGTTTATTTTTCATGTTTTTTATACTGAGAATGCAAACTCAGCCATACAGTGAATAGTAAGTCTTGCCTAGAAGATATAACAGGTATACATTTAGGAAGAAGCATCAGTGAAAAAAGGAGAGAGCACATGTTACTGTAGTGTAAACACATAAGAACTTGTAGAGAAGTCAGACTGAGGTTTTTTTCTTTCAGGTGGACACTCTGGATGAAATCATCCAACATGCCACTTCCAGATATTTCTAAGTTTTTGTTCAGAAGTTTCATTGCCTTTTGACTTTTATGTGTTGTGCCCTGCGATAAATAAAGTTGTGGATCTTTGAATTGTACTTCTTTTTCATTTTTAACTGAATGTGATAAGCAAAAAGATGACGGGGAAACCTCACTTTCAATGTGTCTTACAAGTCATTAACCAGCAAGCACATCCTGGATAATCCTGGATGATCCTGGTTCCTGGATAACTGTTTCGCTAATAATTACTATAATATATAAAATAAACTTCATGTTGATTTCAGCATGGCCTGAAACTAGTGACAGAGCCCCTAAAGTCATCAGGAAGGTGCTTATTGAGGTTGTTACAGTATCAGAAAAATGAGGGCAAGTTTCACTCGGATGCCTCTTTGAAACAAGTGGTATCGCCCCCTGATGGCCATTAAAGGGAGGCTTAAGCTCCCAGGCCTCTAATGTAAAGACATTAGAGGTCTGGAAGCTACTATATGTCCATCTTCTATATACAGTCTATGGAAGGAGCATAAGCCTTTCCTAAAATTTTGTTCAATATAAATTTCAACATAAAAGCTGAATATAATACAAGAAAGTACCACTATTAAACAAAATAGTTTAAAACATCATCAGAATATTTTTAATGAGTGTTGTTTCATTATATCTAACCATGAAATGTTAGAGGCAGAAACTGAACCACTTCCTCTTTGTTATTGTATTTGGCCTGTATGAGCTGGGGCTAAGATTTCAGACACAGCAACTGTTCCCAGCAGGCCAAAGACTGAAAGATGTAACTGACAGACGAGGAAGATCTGTTATATTTTTACCCCACTGTGATCTGTGGCCGTAAGGTCACATATCCTCACATCATGTTGCTTAAGTCAGCTCCTCTCTACTTATATTAAAACAGTGAGTAACTACAGGGAGCTGAAGAATTAATCCCATAATGATAGGTCACAGACAGAGCCTGTGATTCTAGACGAGATAGAAGCATGAAAGACTGTGGAAAATGGCAGAAGGCTTTTGTTTGTGGAGGGAAAAAGGATTTGAGCTTGCATTGTGGCACAGCAGGAAGTGAACCTGGATTTGAAAGTAATGTGACCATGTTGCTTTCTGACGGCAGACAGATTGAAACTCACTGTGGGCATCTTTTTACTCAGTTTACGTGCCTCCGAACCTTTTATAGATACTGTGCAAAGTATCATTTAAGTTTGCTTTTCTTTCTAAAATATTTTTGTGTTGTAATTAGGATTTACTTATATTACCTATTTTTTTCTTTTAACAATAAAAACAGAAATAATTGTAATTTCATTCATTCTAAATGGGAGGCAAAGATAAAAGCAGTTTGATGGCAAGAAGAACAGTTACATATTGATAAGTCCTAAAGAAACATAGCAGCCTATCACATGCAATGTTTTGTGACATTAGCAAACAGTAAGGTGCACCATACAGTCACCGACCACTGCATTAGGTACACTTCTTCAGTTGCTCATTGACACAAATATCTAATCAGCCAATTACATGATAACAACTCAGTGTATTTAGACGCGTTAAAGACATCCTGTTGAAGTTGAAGCATCAGAATTGGAAAGAAAGGTGATTTAAGTGACTTGGAACTTCTCATAGTTGTTCACGCCAGAAGAACTTGTGTTTCAGAAGGCTCTGAGTATTTCAGAAGCTGAAGCTGACCAACTAGGATTTTTCCACACATTCGTCTATAGCAGGGGTCTCCAATTTAAATGAATTGTGGGCCACTGCTGGCACTGTCATCTCACTGAAGGGCCACTTTAGTGTTCAAATAGTACAAAAACAAACAAACAAACAAGAAAACACCCACAAACATTTCCAAAAATTTAGTGTTTTGTTTGTTTGTTTGTTTGTTTGTTTGTTTTGGGGGTTTTTTATGTTCAATATAATTACTTTTTCTGGGATTAATTAAGTATTCCGATTGAATCTGATTAATAAATGTCACATTGGGTGGCATTTTAAACTATTATCCTGGTTTTGACTTTAAAGACTTCTTTTGATATAATAGCACAAAAACAAACAAACAAGAAAACACCCACAAATATTTCCCAAAATGTAGTGGTTTTTTGTTTGTTTGTTTGTTTGTTTGTTTGTTTGTTTGTTTGTTTTTTGGGGGGGGGGTTACACTTTTTTTTTTACATGAGCTCGACAAAATGAGCCAGAAGATTGGAAAAATGTTGCTTTGTCTGACGAGTCTCCATTTCTGCTGTCACATTCAGATAGTTAGAGTCAGAACGACATGAAAGCAAGGAGCCATCGTGTCTTGTATCGGCAGTTAAGGCTGCTGCTGGTTGTGTTATGGCGTGTCATATTCTCTTGCCACACTTTGGGCCTCTTAGTATCAGCTGAACATCATCATCAAGCATCACAATTCAGTGGTGGGCGTTATGGACGGCCTTTGGGGGTCCAGAACTGTCCAAGAAGATCACTGTGCCCACTAATCAGAATTTTAAGCATGACCCTACCGGAAGTAGTGATGAGCACATTCTGCGCTCACCACGGTCAACGGCCCCGGTGTTTGGTGAGTTCATCAATCCACGAGAGAAAGTGTCTCTGTTTCCTGCTGTAAGATATGTGTTTTTGCACGTTTACTGCTGTGGCTACAGTGCACTATTCATGTATGAGTGTATCACTGTATGATGCATGGTGTGGCTTGAAGTGGCTAGTTTGTCCTTCGGTTTGTTGTGTAGCCTGTAAAGGTGGTCCACTGTATGCTTAGTACGCCTTTAGCACCGAGTCCTGTACTAATGTGTAAAATGTAAATTTAACGGCTCTTACGACTCGAAAAAACATGTTTCTGTAAGATTTAGAGCTAAATGTGGAAAAATGTTGCTGTTAATTTCGGCATGTTTCAGTTTACAAACTGCGCCCCATACTTACATGCATTTTAGTTATAACCTCTGTGTTTTTTACAGCATCTCTGGCTGTGTATTATTTTATGGCACAGCCAGTTTTAAATTGAACTCTATTTTCTTCGGCAATATTGCCTACATTGATCGTTGCGCCATTGCGGCTGCGACACGTTGCACAGCGGCGCCGTGGCTTAGTTGGTTAAAGCGCCTGTCTAGTAAACAGGAGATCCTGGGTTCGAATCCCAGCGGTGCCTTTTCGGCGCGCCAGGAGAAAGCTTCATGCTGCAGTCGTGTCATTAAAGCACTTTGTTAACAAACGCAGAGAGCTGACGTCAGGGAGCATGGAGAGCTTATGAAACAGTTTAATTCACCAGAATACCAAATCATGTGATTTTGGAAAATATTAACATTCCCACAAATCATCTGTAGGTCCATAAAAAGAAGAAATATCCAGTGACTGTTGATGTCAGAGGTCAAAGGAGAATGGCCAACTGCTTTGAGCTGATAGGTAGGCAAGAGTAATTTAAATTACTACTCACTACAACCAAGACATGCAGAAGAGTATCTCTGAACACACAACATGTTGAACCTTGAAGCAGATGAGCTACACCAGCTGAAGATCACTACCGGTGCCATTCCTGTCAGCGGAGTGTAGGAAACTGAGGCTAAAATTCCCATAAGCTCACTGTGATTGAGCGACAGGAGACTGACAAAATGTTATGGCTCAGGTTGATGGTGATGGTGTAACAGTAGGGGATATTTTCCTAGAACACTTTGGGCCACTTCGTACCAACCATGCTTTACTGTAATGTCAGCATACTTGAATATTGTTCCCGACTTGATCCCTCATAAAGGGATGGACCTGGCTGAAATAATCTCAAACTGATTTCCTGAACATGACAGTGAGTTCATGGTGTCCACCGTCACCAGTCGCATCATGGATTAACCTGGATTACAACCCACTTTACCTGGGTTGGGATCCATTAAAGTGGGTTGGAATCCGTCCTTTTTAAACCAAGGATTTAAATCCTTGGTTAAAAACCAAGGATTTAAATCCTTGGTTAATAAAAGAATCAAACTCTTCTTCAAAGAGTGATCTGGCCAAGAGGAGAACATAGACTGTAACAACAATCATACACAAATACAGCCGACACCTCGTACTAGCATGTGAACACGCAATAACATAGCAAGTACATTATGAAGGGTTTTTTTTTTTCAAATGAGATGTCTGCTTATATGCTGTATTTTTATGAACTACCAGCAGTTCGGTTCAGCTCCTCATTCCAATCATTTAACATTATTGAACACCATCACTACCAGTGTGTATTACACAAAAGCTTATACGGTTCTAATAAATATATTTTCCATTTTAAACTGCATTTATTTATTTATTTTTCTGTTCCTGAGAAAAAAAACAACAACTCCAAAATAAGATGCTGTTACACCCAGAGTATTTTGTGTGTCGCTGGTCCGCGTAGGTCTGCTTGCAGACCCCTGTTTGAAACGACAGAGGGCGTGCGTGTCATCGATCGGCAGAGGGGTTAGTGTGAGTGAGAGAGTGATTCTGAGACACTCAGGGGGACCTGGCTGCTGCCGCCGTGCTGCCCGCTCCTGCTGAGGGAAGAGGAGGAAACATGAGCTCCAGGAAAGGTGCGTATAACTCATCCTCCAACTTAGCTACGCTAACCCGCTCCTGGTGGCGGAAGTTATGGGTGTACGTAGCCCTTGAGGGTATGCTAAACGCCATCCAGCCTCGTTGATGATGTGTGATTGTTCTCTCTCCCCCACCACCACCTTTCCTCCTACACCCTTCCCCGGACTCGTCTGTGCCTGTGAATGAATGTAACCTCGGACCGGCAGTGATGGCCATCCAGGCTAGAAAGAGGAGGCCGAAGGGGAAGAAGGATAAAGCGGGTCACCATCGCAGGTAAGCGGGGCGGCAGCGGGGAAGTGTGGACGTGAAGTGTTTGTTTACTGACAGCGGGTCCCTCTCTGTGTGACACAAGCGCTGCTGCCGGTGCGTCGGCGGTATGACCGTGGACATATGGCACGGGCTGGTATTTTCATCTACAGGCGGGGTCCCGTGGAGTGTTTCGAGTTACCACTTACATTATATGTGGACGGTGTGGTCCCCGGGTCTCCACCTGATTCCCCCAAAACGACTGGGTCCTGCACCGCTTACAGCCTGCACATACTCGTGTAGTTTATTTTGCATGCCTGAGCTTCCAGCACAGATGGTTTCTTGGTAGATTTTTTTAAAACTAGGGTTTCAAAGCGAGGATTGACAGATGTCACGGCTCATTTCCGTTTTATTTTTAGCGATGGCAGCACCAGACTGGCACGGAGTAAACGCCCACTTACATCGCCTAACCCGTGTGGGGAGTCTCTGGCATGGTGTTATGTAACTTTTCTTGGCTCTCCCGGTGCGTTGTTTCCTGGTTTTGCCAGGCAGCTTTACGGTATGGGTGCACACGCAGTTCGGCGTGATTTTGCCGGCGTGAGTAGTTGCAGCCGAGGCTGGCGTGCCAGCAGCGCAGTGTCTGCGTAAAGTGCATGTGAATTGGAGTGGAGAGAGTGGGGGGCTTTCTTCATGGCGTGACGCTATTGGAGCGACGTCACCAGCAGCAGCCGAAGAAGGCATCAATTAGGTGATACCAACGGTGCAGACCCCCCAGGGTGGCTGCTGGTGGCTGGAATGTGCTGGAATGTCCCAAACACCTGGACAGTCATAGTGAAACCAGATGTGCGCAAAAATAGACATTTATAAAGGCACATGTTCCAAGAAAATAGAGAACAGACTCCATAATTGTCTTGTAAATAAAACATGACTCATGCAATGGCCCTACAGGTGTCCTGTAATGGATGCTGGCTCGCCTTTAGCCCTTTAAATGCTGCAAAATGTAATGTAGTGGCTAATGGTGAAAGGACCTAAACTACCCCCATACACACACACACACACACAAAAAAACCAACAACAAAAAAACCCTGAAAAGAACCCCTCCACTCTGTAGCTAGCATTGTAGCTAGCATTTTTCTTTGGAGGCTAATCAACAATAATATTCCTCAAAATTCAGTAGATCCCCCCCCCCCAAATATAAGAACATAAAAGCAGTATATTACAACATTGAGATACTACAACAACAAAATATTTGCTCAATAAACTGCTCAGACAATGCATTAGTTATTAAAAAATATTTGGCTATTATCAGCTCACTAACAGATATGACAGCAGTTGTTTGTTTTAATGTAATGCGTTCCCCTCAAAAATACCTTAATTATGTGATATAAATTTCTAAATGAGTTACCGTATTTCCCGGACTACAAAACGCACCTAAATATTAGCCGCACAAGCTAAAATCAGGGGAAAATCCTGTTTTGTACATACATTAGCCGCACCTGACCAAAAGCCGCAGGTGTTTCAATGTTGACTTATCATATGTAAGAGAATATGCACAAAGGGAATTGTCAGGAAAGAGATGGCTGTTTGGAGACATCACTGTTGAGTTTGTAATCAGGCAGCGGAGGCGACGTCTGGGTTCAACACTTTATTCTAGGCTTTACAGCGGAGCTCCATCTTCTTCTCGCTCTCTACTTTCTTCTTCTCCTCTTTCTCCTACCCAGCCTCATTAGCGACACCCCTGGTCTGACAGGGTAACAGCATGTACTAATTTTCTTCCCTTATTATAGAACCTTGTAAACACAACAATCACTTTTATTAATATTTTGAAAAACAAGTTATGGGTACATATTTGCACATGTAGTACATAACAGTAGCCTACAGCACACCAGAAAAATAGATTCGGACTACCTTTTAGGCTCAGGTGCAGTGACACAGCTTTAACAAGAAGAAACGTCAGTCATTCACCACCATCTTTCTCTTCTTCCTGCGCACTAAAACCACCAAAGTCCTCTTCTCCAGTGTCGGATACAAACAGGCTCAGGATGGCTTCGTCATCCACTCTTCTTCTTTCCTTCGTTGTCACTTTCAAAACCAAAGAAATCCTCATTGTCAGTGTCAGAGTCGAACACCCTCAGAAGGGCCGTGGCGGTGTCCTCCTCTCCATCATGCAGCAGTCCAGCCCTTCAAAATCCGTTGGTGATCGTGGATGTTTTCACACTTTTCCACACTGTCAAAATCCACCGGTGGAGTTGGGCATAACTTGCTTTTTGGGCATAACTTGCAAGTTTATCGCCGCTCATCATCCACGACTCCCGCTGAACGCGTACCGCTACTTTGAAGTTTGTTTTTCGCGCTACTTCGTACGGCACTACGTTGCCTGGCGGACGGACATGTGACTAACATACCACTCTTGAACCCCGATCCTTCCGCCAGGCAACGTAGTGCCGTACAACAGCGGAACACACAAAACAAATCGTCTTACGATATGACAAAAATCACGGACAATCCATAGAAAAGCCGCACCTGACTAAAAGCCGCAGGGTTCAAAGCTTGTGCAAAAAGTAGCGGCTTATAGCCCGACATTTACGGTACTTTTATGTTTCTAAATGAATTTCTAAACGAACTACACTTTTATGGCATTGATATCTGGAAGAAACACAATATATAAACAAACTATTTATTTAAAAAAATAATTTAGCTGAGTTCCTTTGCACTCTGACCTGTAGAATATCCCTTTAGAGATGCTGCAGTTATGTAATACTTTCAATACTTGGCGATCAAGAAACCCTGACGCTTGATTAAATGTGGTTAATTTTTGATCACACTATGTGAAGTGTTAAGTGTGCCTCAAACATGTTTTGGCACATCTGTGCTTCAGTTTATGGTTACATATCAGATTACGCAGGTGCCAGTTCCTGAATCTGGCGTGCTATTATTGACTGATTTACTGCCAGCGCTTCTTTATTAAACTTTAGTTGTAAAAGTGTGAAAAGCATGTATTTTTACATGCTTACAGTAGGTTTTTGCATTTCTGATCATTTCTGATTTTAAAAAAAGCTGACATGGTGAAATTATTTTCACTAATGTAGTTTATCATACAGGTCATCAGTTCCACAGTTTATATTCTCTATCAGGGTGAATGATTGATAACAAGCTTTATAAAATATAGAACAGTTTTGACAGTATACACTGCAGCTTGATGATGGTGTAGGGCAGCACATTCCTTTAGTACAACAGCCAAAAAAGAAAAAAAATGTATGAGCACAACAGCCTAAATTACAGGAAATGGCACAAAGTGCTTTGCCTTTGATATCATCAGATTGCACTATACAGGAATATATTAGAGGAACAAAGAGTCAATAGGGAAATAAACACTGGGAATTACATGGCAAGGATAAACACAGGAATAAAATAAACATGGACTTTACACACCATTTAAAAAAAACCTTTGAACGAACTAAAAGCAAGGATTAAAAAACCATGAGTCTTTAAATTCAGATTATTATAGATATGATTTGAAATGGGATATTAGTCCAAAGTCTGGAGGCAGAATGTGTTATAAGCAGATCAGAAATGTAATGTGGGGCTAACCCACTAATGGCTTAAAAAACAAAGAGTAAAAATGTAGAAACACCTCTTTTTTTCACTAGTAATCAGCGAGCCAGAAAAGATGTTCTGCATTATAGTTGTCCAGTCGAGAAATAATAAATGCATGGATTATTGTGCTGAGGTCTACTGGGGATAACAATGACTTTACTTTTGCAATATATCTAAGATGGTAAAAGCTGCCTTTCATAGCCTTTTTTCTCTTGTTTATTAAAATCCAATAAACTGTCAATAAAACACGTAGATCTGTAAGCTGATTTTGAAAATTAGCACACAGAAGACCAAGAGTAGAGCTGATACTGGAAACTAAGCTGGTCCAAAAATGATCACTTCACTTTTCTTATCATTCATCTGAATGATATTCATTGGCATCTAGGATCTGACTTTCTCCACACAGCTGAACAGGTTCTTCAACCAACCATTCTTTGTGAAACGAGTAGGTAAGGTTGTGTGTCATCTGCATAACAGCAAGATGCAGTCTTATATTTTTTAAAAATCGAGCCGAGGGAAAGCATGTGTAAATAAGAGAGGTCCCATAGTGGAGCCTCTGGTACTGGAGCAGAGGTAGATGAGCAATTTCCTATCTTGACTGACAAGCTTCTGTCTCTTAAATAAGAGCTAAATTGTTTTATAAGATAAAAACTAAACGAAAGAAGGAGCTCTGTTAAAAAAAATTGAGCTGATTAAGTACAAATGTTAATAAAAAGAGCAAGATTACCATAAATATTAATAAAATGAGAACAGGTTTTGCTAAAGGAAAATATTTGAAAGCGAAATAAAACAAGGAAATATTAGACGGTATTAAAGTGAGTCAGCAAACAAAGTGTCAGAGTGAAATTAAAATATATAAATGTAAACTGTTTGATCCCTGACGTCTGTCAGAAGCAGTTATGTCTTTATCTCACTGTCTGTGTCTCTTGATCTTGTGCTCTTTCTCTCACGTGGTGTTTTTAAAAAAATAGGTCACACATGCATCCATCCATTTATTCATACAACCATTTATCCATCCCTGTAATGAGATGCTTATTCAGGTCAGGGTCACAGTTGAATCAAAGTAAGCTCATACACAGACTCTCAAGCACAATCACAGTCTCTCTCTCGGTTTCTCTTTGGTAGATTTACACTCCTGTTTAAATGGCGTTTTCATGGACTTTTATCCACATCCATTCCCATCTTCTGCCTTCTGCCGTTTGAGATGGGCTTGTCTGTTTAGAAACCACAACAACTCACATACACTCACAAACACACCTTTTATCTTGAGCCTTAATAACGTAGATAAATAGTAAAATTTCATTTGTGCTACTTTTATGTAAGCAGTGCGTTGTCACTTGACTTTGATGTCTTTGAAATTTAAGCAGATACAGCGTCCTTTGTTTGAACTAATTCAAGTGGAAACATAAGCAAGGACAGGAAGGTTTGTATAAAAAGGACCCAGCGGTGAGGTTACGAGGTGTTTATGGTTGTACCAAATTTGAAACTGAGACCAAGTATTCAGCACAGTGATCCACAATCAGGGCAGCATGGTATTTAACACTGTTACCTTACAGCAAGAAGGCCCTGATGTTTAAATCTGCCATCTGGCCTTTCTGTGTGGAGCTTGCATGTTCTCCCCGGATACTCTGGCTTCCTCTCACAGTCCAAAGACATAGAGTTAGGTTAATTGGTGATTCTTAATTGCCAACAGGTGTGAATATGAGTGTGAATCCTCTCTGTCTTATTTTTGTGACAGAGGGGTGACCTGTCCAGGGTGTACTCTGCCTCTCAGCCTATGGCAGCTTGGATAGACTACTACTGTTTCCGTCTAGCTGCTGGTGGGGTTTTCTCTGTATCAGTCTGTGTCCTTAAGAGAAACATGACACTTTCAAGAAATAGATGTCTGGGTTATCCTGTTAAGTTGTCTGTCTCTCTGTCCGTTTAACTCTGCCTGTTAACATTGCGAATGAGCAAGACTGATAACATTTACTGCTTATCTCCCACATTAACCGTATCATTTTATTATTAGCCATAGCTGCTAGCTGCTACCTTAATGATAACAGACAGCTGGTGTGGCTACAGGGTCACTGCTATTAGTGTTGTTAACGCCAACTTCTTCAGCTGCTAGTGAGATGAGGGGCCGTGTGTCTCCCTCTCTGGTGGTAAAAAGAGTAAAAAGGGACAAATATACTTATAATCAAAAGAGTGTTAATTATTATTATTTATTATTATTGACATAAGTATTTGTAGGGTCCCTTAACGGCTGCACTGCAACGTTTTACAGCCTTTATTATGAGATTATGAGATGTATTCATGCATTTTCTTTGTGTGTTTCACTTGATGCACAGGAGTGTTTTTTGCACTTTCCACAGATCAGTTATCAGTTATAAGGCAAGGCTTAACCTTTTTTTTTACTATGACAGTCTGTGGGGCAGTATGAGTTAGCCGTCTTTATTTATTTATTATTTTTGGCAGTCATAATCGCTGGCAAATCAGATGCAAAGTCGACCCTTTCTGTATCTTAGCCTTATAATATGCAGACTGAAATAAGTAGTAGAATCGTTGTCAGTCCTCTTAAATAAATTAATGTTGGTCTTAAAGATGTTTGTGATCAAATACCTGCAAAAGATCTTAGCTTCAGCTGTATGTTGTCGTTGGTGCAACTCTCGTTTGCTATCAGTCTCAACTAGGTGAACTAGGTCAGGATTACCAATACATGTCAATTTGTTTGTGTTAAGTGTAGCCTTACAGTGGAAGTCTTATTTATTTGAAAAACATATACAGCGGAAGGAAAATACATGCATTTAACTTTAAGGCAGTATAAACTATCTGTTTAAAGACTTTATTTACTGCACTTCATTATGGTCTTTTAATGGACGATGTCCATCTCGCTGTTTGTCTTTCACTGTTGATCAGATACTGACAGGAGGAATGTTGCAATTCAGCAATGCATTTGAGACTTTTGTCTTCTCATTGACTCAGAAACAAATATGTGCATATTTTTTTCACACAAAACCATGATGTGTGAGAAACCACATGCTCAGTGTTGCTTTGATGTTTAAAGACCATCAACACAAGAACTGGCTCAGTCACATGTTTGAGTGAATTGCTCGGCGCAGCGTATTTGTGGAGCAAAGAAACCGATGTATTGGCCTTGCAGCTACAACTCTGGCCTTCAAAGTCTTTTCCAAGCTTTTATCACTTCTGTTCAATGTGCTGACCACATGTCATGTACCAGGCCTGCCTGGCCAATGCGAACACAGTGCTATTATTTATTGGATTTTTCCATTAACGCAACACAGTATTGACTACGCGTGTGTGTGTGTGCATGTGTGTGTGAAAATGTGAGACGTCTGTAGGTGGATATACTTTCATATTGGTTGCAGACTAAAGAAAGTTCACACTAAGTTCAAGTTTTTATCATCTGGATTTTGCTTTTGTGGCCCTTTGAGGTTCAGGTTATCAAATGAACAGAGTAACCCGATCTTACTGTTTTCTTTGATCAGCAGTTTTTCCTTTCTTTTAGCCTGACTGATTGGACTACTGGTTTTCTGTGTGTGAGAAAGATGGATAGTGGAGTCTTGAAAGTTTTCTTGTATTGACTTTGTTCACTAATTTGACTTTTTCTCACCCAAATCAGGCCCAGGTCAGAGAACAAAGATGCAGGACTTTTTTGTGTGCAGGGTCTAGATTACCAGATTGTGGAGCAGTATAACTTTAAAAAAGAAAAAAGTTCTTATAGCAGATCTGGTACTCTTACTATTGATTAATCTGTCAAGTGCTTGTAATATATGTCTAATCAATTCACAGTTTCTTAAAGTATAAACCCATTATTGTTGTTATAAAGCCATTATAACTAGGAGTGGGGGAAACAAATACGAGTGCATAGTACAGGATAATAGCGTGATATTTTGTGTTGCAGTATTGTATTGATAGATGGACACCAAATGTTGATCTTTTATTAAATAAATGTGTGCTCAGGGTATACTATGAACATGCTCCTCCATCCTGTGATAAGGTTAGACGAGAAAAATGAAATTAAAGCTGCTCAGCTGGAAAAAAAACACACTTAGCTTGACAAACTGCCTCCTAATTCAGTCAAAGTAATGGCTCAGTCACAAAAGTAAAAACAGACAAGCGACCTCCTTGCATCAACAAAAACGTCGGTGGCTGCCTGGTGATTGTATAGAATTTTTTCCCGTTCTGTGACCGATTGCACCTTGCGGTGATTAAATGGTTGCCTAGAATTTGAGGGTGTTTGCACATTCATAACTACTCTTGATTGCAAGGGGATTGTGCAGATTGCCTGATATAAGGCAACCTTTTTGCAACAGTTTCAGTCTGATGTGCACTGCAATCACTCTCAGAGAGTTAGTTAAAGGTTTGCAAATAACTGCCTTCTAATTTATAAATGCAGCCAGACTGTCAATGTGTTGCTATCAGTCTGAATTAATCGTTGCCATTGAGCACAACTCAGCTGGTTGCACTGTGGTTGTGTTCCTTTGGAGCAGGAAGCTTCCTCATCACAAATGTAAAAGTGAAATGTACATTTCTGTCTATGTAGAGTGCAACAGATATGGGATTTTGAATGATTTGCTGCAGTTGTTTCCTGTATTATCAGAGACAGATTAGATGCAATTGCCAACTTGGCCCAATTCAATTGCAGACAGATATTAGACTGATTGTAGACTGATTCCATCTCACGGCAACATTTATAGCAGGGTTTAGTGACACTCTTCATATGGTTGAAAATCGCAGTTTAGCCTTGAACACCTAATTTGCTGTTGAAAAAAGGTGACAAATCCCAATATCAAATCTTCACAAGTAAGCAACAGGAGCAATTAAAATTTGAGATGTTGCTTCCAAGCTACCTGGAGAATTTAGTATGAAAATATCTGACACTAATTTACCATCGCTCAATAAATATTAGTGTAGTTGTTTTAAATCTTTTTAACTTATACCTGCTTACTCAGTTCAACTCTCTCTGTGTTATTAAGTCTAGACCGTTGCCTAAAATAAACACCATCGGCTGAGAGTTGTTTGGAAGAAAGGCTGTGCAGAGTCGATGCCTAACTGGTGACTGCTGAATAATGATGTCATGTTGATTTACCCTGGGCCTGCCATTTGTTACTCACCAGTTTCACTGTATCCTGTGGCTTAAAGTTGCCTGGATTAAAATCGATCTGGCTGCATGCATTTTCTCACTGACTCTATAGACTGACTTTGCATGTTATCAGCAAAATGAGCTTGTTTAAGACAGGATAAACTCAGGGGCTTCACCGAGATAAGATAAATAAAGATCATCTCCCTTTAAACCAACTTTCTTCTGATTGACTGCCACTCTGCCCCGTTTTTATGACATCATAAAGGTCCAAGAATAGAAAAAAATTGCCAGTAAGCTTGTTAGAGGATGACCGAGCCTTTGCAAGTTTCAGCTGCTTGGGCTCATTGTGAATCACCTCTTTCATTAAGTGGAGCTGGATTAGCATACCAAGGCTTACAGGTTGTTGACTGTGAAAAGTGACTCCAGTATAATAGCATTCAGTAGTCATAACTTTTTTTTGTTTTTACAGACTGGCAATAGGGAATCTAAATGCTAATATTCTTATTGGGATGTACAGTGTTTATTCTCTGGTCTAAGGACACAAGATGAACTTGGAGTTTACTCAAATACAGTATGTAATGCATACAGAAAGGTTACATTTCAGTGTTATAACATGGAAGTATGAAAAAATAACCATTATTTACATAATGGGTGGCTGTAGTTCAGGAAGTAGAGCAGGTCATCTACTAATCAGAAGGTTGTTGGTTTGATCCCTGGCTGCTCCAGTTTGCATGCCAAGAAAGTGCACATAAACTTAAATTTGCAACCATCCCTGAAGAAGCATGACCTCAGTTATGATTTAGCACTGTCAGGCAAGATGCCGAACCCCAAGTTCCTCTCCTGTGCATCCATTGGAGTATGAATGTGTGTGAGATAGAAAGCACTTAGGCATAAAAAAGTGCACATGCAAATGGATGAAGGAGGCATGTAGTATAAAGTGCTTTGAGTGCTCAAATAGTCCATTTATCATATTGAACATGCACATTCATTTCTATTTCAAATATTTTTTTTTAAATATTTTCCCATTGTTAGATAGCAAGCGTGAAAGGAGATGAATGGTAAATGGCCTGTATTTATATAGCGCTTTTACTAGTCCCTAAGGACCCCAAAGCGCTTTACATATCCAGTCATCCACCCATTCACACACACATTCACACACTGGTGATGGCAAGCTACATTGTAGCCACAGCCACCCTGGGGCGCACTGACAGAGGCGAGGCTGCCGGACACTGGCGCCACCGGGCCCTCTGACCACCACCAGTAGGCAACGGGTGAAGTGTCTTGCCCAAGGACACAACAACCGAGACTGTCCAAGCCGGGGCTCGAACCGGCAACCTTCCGATTACAAGGCGAACTCCCAACTCTTGAGCCACGATCGCCCCCACTAGCCTAGATGACTAACCACTAGCCTAATAGTGCACACCCTGGTTCTTGTATTAAAGTTCACCAACGTCAGGCTGCTGTTATTCTGGTTTTCTTGGATATTTGCCATACCAGTGAATCTTGGGGGAAAAAAAGAATATATTGAAAGGTGTGTGTGTGTTTTATTGTTTAATGCAAAAAGATAAACTTTCATATAATCTATTCATTACACTTAAAGTGCAAATCTTTTTTGTTCAAATTTTGATGATTATGGCTCATAGCTCATGAAAATCAGAAATCCAGCATCTCGAATTACAAGAATGTTTCCTTAGATCAAAAATGGATTTCTAATACATGTTCTAAAAATTAGATTCAGTTACACTTAGTTGGCATGTTTCCACAAATTACTGCGTCAGTGTGGAGTGGAGGCGATCTGCTTGTGGTGTTACTGAAGCCCAGGGTACTCTGATAGGACTATTCAGCTTGTCTGTATTTTTGGGTTGGATGTTTCCCATCTTCCTCTTGACAATACTTTACAGATTCTCAGTGGGGTTCAGCTCAGTGGTGTCGGGTGGCTAATCAACAAGTAATAACATGGTCAGCAAACCGTTTGGTTGTATTTTTGGCACTGTATGCAGGTGCTAAGTCCTGCGGGAAAAGAAAATCGGCATCTCCATAAAGCTTGTCAGCAGATGGAAGCGTGAAGTGCTCTCAAATCTCCCAGTTGACAGCTGCAATGACTTTAGACAGTGAAGCGACCATCACTGCCAGCAGCAGAGGACCCCAAATCATCACAACCTGTGTCAAACTCACACTGAACTTCAAACACCCTGGACTCTGAGCCTCTCCATTCTTCCTTCAGACTCTAGAACTTTGATCTCCAAATGCAATACAAAATGTATTTTCATCTGGAAAAAGGACTTTAAACCACTGTGGAACAGAAAACAAGTTTAATGCACTGCATCAGGTTAACTTTTCAAACTCAGAAGCCACGTCTGTGGGTAAACACTATATAGTATAATAGAAATCAACATAGTGGATAACACTGATTCAGATGATATTTTATTTTGGTGTATATTCAGCCTTTTAATGTTGAAAGCTTAGAGGTTCAAAAATATCAACAGATGATTTGTTTCTTCCCATAATGTTGATATATGAGATATTTTTATATTTATTATCCGTTTGTCTTATTTAAGATCAGCCTGCTATCATAATAAACAATATTTATACTACAAGTAATAAGCAAGAGTTATGGAGTGGACTTTCTACCTGTTAATAAACCTAATTGATTTTCTGGGGATGCCAGGAGACCATTCCTCTGTAGATGAACCCCAGTGGCTGTGTGTCTCAGAGCTGTCCAATTATTCTAGTTTAGGAAGCAGTTGTGGGTTGATGACCTGTATGTAGTGTGTTGTATAGATGTGTGAGAGAGAGCAGTCTTCTGGGAGGCAGATTTGTACAGCTCAGCTTCATCAATACTCTGGCCTGCCTGGGCGACTGGAGCTGAGAGCTGAGCATGTGAGCTGCATGTAGAAACAGGGAGAGAAAGAAATGCTGAGAACCATGCAGAAAGCTAGAGAGGTGGAGCAAAAAAATAATGGGAGAGCGTAAGCGAGGAGGGAAAGGGACCGCGAGGGTGAAAAGGAGAGCTTGTGTCTGGTCCACCAGTAGCAACAGAAAAGCCCAGGATGGAGAAAGTGAGTAAGGGAAGTGAGAGGGGGAATTAGAGGATGCCACAGGGTGGCTGCAGGCAGGAAATGAGGGTTTTAGTAAAAGCTGCTGTGCTGGCCACATGGGAGACAGCACACAGGTCAATGTAGACACAGACTAGAAAGCCCAGTATCTTCATTTGCATACAGGCTGTCTCCATTAATACTGTATTTATGTATTATTTGTGCTGTTTCTCCAGAGTCAACGTTGTATAAGTTAGTTTCAGCTGCTCTCTTACTCCCAAGGGATCCAAAGTAGATAGCAGTCCATAGTTGATTTGGCAGATGTTTGTGCTGGATGCCCTTCCTGGTGCAACACCCAACAGATTTGTGCCTCCTTCTGGGAGAACCGGGCATCTTTTTGTTAGGCGAATGTATAAACCAGAGTCTACGCCAAAAGATTAAAATGTGTTATTACCTTTTTTTTTTCTTTTTAAGGCAGAATTAATTACCTACTGTCCATCATGGCCAGGCCCATCTAGCTATACAGGAAGGAAAAGCCTTGAGTCATCCCTCTATAATTTCTTTCTCTATAATTTATTTTTAATGTCTTTATATTTTGCTAGGAAAAGGAACTTTGACTGGAAAGTCACAGTCAAAGCCTTTATTCTTCAACACAGCCTGAGCTCTATTAGGAAAGTTTACTTGTAATTTCTTGAAAGAGTCTTCAGGAATAATTCTCCAGGCTTCTGAAGAATGAACCCTTTGCTAATCAGACACTTTCCCGATGGCACTGCATCACTGGCAGAAATGCAGTTCACACCATGACAGAGTCTCCGCCATGTTTTAGTGATGCTTCTGCCTTTTTCCATACATATTGACGATTTGAACCATAAATTTCAAATCTGGATTCATCACTCCATCAGACCTGTTGCTACTGACTGTTTAAAAATCAAAATCAGGCGGTCAGCACTGTTGCCTCACAGCAAGAAGGTTCTGGGTTCAAATCCACCATCTACTATTGCAGGGGTCAAAAGTACAACTTTGAAAGACCTTAACAAAGGCTTAATGAAAAAAAGAAAAAGACGTTTGGGGGGAGCTGACTCAAGACTTTGACACACTACTTAAAAATTGGAAGAGGTCCATTTTTAAATATACAGTATCTGTTTTGGGGTCAAGATAAGGCAACACGTGAATGTCATGTAGAAAATGGAAACGCATTTCTTGTCATGTGCTGCTCGGCGTTGTGCTGTCTAAGAGACTGGCTATGCCGTCTCAACGGGTCATTCATTGTTACATACTGAATTGTAATATGATATTGGTTCTTTCCTCTGTAGTGTGTGTGTGTGTGAATGGAAACCATTTTCTCCCCGGTGGCCACAGTGGTTCTGTTATTGCTGACTGACAGAATAATTGAATGTAGAAGTAGGCGTTGGAGTAGGAACTCCTGCAAAGCAGCTCGCTCTTTCAACTCACCTTTTCAACTGCTATTAGTGGGCAAAGTGTGTTGGGTTTCGATGCCTCTGATCCTCCCCCATGTTAAAGGGTTTTTTTTGGAGGGGGGGGTTGTTGCTTTTTTTAATTGTGACAGCAAGGCAACACTTGTGAGTTGACCACTGCTGCAATCGGTTGTAATTATATGAACTGCATCTCATCTAGTGGTTTGCTGCAGGGGGAATAAAGGGTGAATTTTGTTTTTCTGGCTGGTGGGAGTTTGAGCTCTTTTAAAGATTTTCCTCCTGCTTTCCGGGAGCATTAGCCAGGAAAGCACAAGATCCGAGTAAATCTACCGAGTCGATCAGGCTGAATAAGGAGACAAGAACAAGAGCGAATTAAAAGGAGGGATTCTCAACTTTAGTGTGTGTGGTCCAAATAGGATTTGCTCAGAGGCAAGGATTTGAGCCTCTCGTCGAATGCTCACAAAGCGTGGTCCAGCACCGCAGTTCCTCGCCAGTGGGTCATCACGTAAAGACTGAAGTCATTAATAGCGCATGTAATTCTGTGAGGGCAGCAGCTTATCACAGTTGGAGAGGTTGGAAACAGCATAGAGTCACTCTCCACTGCCACCTCCTGGCTAACTGGAAAGGAGGAGCTGCTTCTTATGAATAGCAGAAATTCTTTCTTCCTCAAAAAGTTACGATTATTATTGTTTTAGTCCTTTTTTTTTGCATGCAGATACATCTGAAAGTGATGTTTCTCAGTGTAGTCTGTCTGAGAAATACATACCTCATTAGAGATTAGATGAAAAATAAGACTTGTGAAGACAGAACCTGATCTGGTTCACAGCTTTATTTCCCCTTTTTAAAAAGTGTAACATATGCTGCCATTTGGGTGTTTCTCCTCACAAGCTAAATTAAAATGCAGGTTCTACATACTGTGCACTCTACAGCCTCTCAAGGCATAGTTAATTTCTCAGAGCCGTGTTTTGACATGGTTAGCCATGAAAATGTATCGGAATTGTATTCTAATGACTTTGTGTAGCTTTTTATTCTCTCTCACGCTGGTAACAATTTAGGAACTATAAATAAAAAAATTTCTTTAGAATGCCCCCCTCCCCTGTATATAGTTTGTATACAGCCAGGCCCCAACAACTCTCAAAAAGCACACAGGGCAGGCAGTATTTGGCCTGGAAATCAAAACCCAGCGCAAAAAACACCCCTGCAAATAACCCTTCCGCTAGCTTAATTACAGAAGGTACGAGGTTACAGTTGGAGGCAACTTTGATGAGTGCGTAAACATTTTTGTCAGTATTTTAAAAAACAAAAAAGAAATCTCTGGACTTGATTACCGGTAGTTAGATGGGTTACTTAAAGACGTCTTAGAGTAAAAAAAAGGTTGCAGAATAATTGCAGAATATTTTGGCGAGTAAGTAGTAGTAAGTATCCCCAGCAGAAATCACAACCCTGAATTTCGCTGTATCGCACCGTTTTTTGCAAACTGTTGTTGATGCCGTCTGTTAAACCCTGTGGTTCTAGATACAGCAGATCAACTAATGCCCAACCCCCTTTTTTTAAAGAATAGTCTGGCTCCTCCTATCGCTTCTTAGTGCTTGCTTGATAGCTTTTGCACAACATAAACCACACAGTGATTTAAAGTAATTGCCCCCTTTTTAAAAATAGGAAACAGCCAACCCAAAGCCTCATGGAAAATGTGATACAGCTTCAGTTAAAAGAAACTGCAAAAGCGATGATGATGAGATACCAAGATGCTGCTCGTACTGACAATGCGGTTGAGAGCACAACATATAAAATGTTTTTCTATTCCTTGATATATAATTACAGATAATATGTAGCATGTATGTAGAAGGGAGCAGAATCAATACTCATTTCTATGCTATTCAATTGCTTGTGTCTAGTGCACTCGCTGTTTGTGTTTGCAGTCTAGCCACAAGGTTATTTGTTTGCCCCGGTATCGCCTCAGCATACTAACCCACATCTCTGGAGAATGTGTGTATACTCATGTGTATTTGTGTGTCCTTCACAGTCTGTGCATCAGCGGGTTTCGATCAAGACTTCTGTTGCTATTGTAAACACTGAATAATTGGCCATACTGAGCAGTCTGGTGTCCTAATTTAGTGTGTCACCAAAAAACCTTCATAAGCATCTGTATAGTAGTGTATAGCTTGTATTTAGTGGTGTTGTCTTGAATAAATAGGTGGGAGGCAGTGTAGCTTATCCTTCACTCCACTGTAAGAAATTTAAACTACAGTTTTTTTATGTGTATATCTGCGAGTACAGCTGAAAGAGCCTATTTAGCAGGGGTGGAGGAAAGAATAGACACAGCTTAGTATTGTGATATTTTGTGTGATGATATTGTATTGAAACATGGGCATCAAATGTTCAGATTTTATTAAATAAATTCAAATACTCGTGCAATACTGTGAACAAGAGGGCTCATCTCATGCACCACCATCTGATGTAAACATGATTTAACTGGCTTAACTGGAAAAACCTTCCAAGACTGGACACACTTAAATTTTCACATTCTGCTACCGATTGTAACTCGTGGTGACTGAATGGCTGCCTAGAGCTTGGGGTGATGCACACTCGCGGTCACCTTTGATCGCAAGGCAATTGCATGGTTCGGCTGATAAGAAGCAACCTTTGTGCAAACAGTTGCAGTCTTACTTGGACTGACTGCAATCATCAGAGAGATTGTCAAAGGTTTGCAAATAACTTATTTGTTCTCTAATTTATAAATGCAGACAGACTGCCAGCATGTTGCCATCAGTCTGACTCGGCCTTTGTCAATGAACACAACTTTGGGCGACTCAACTGTTTGCGAGCTGGTTGTATTCTGGTTATATTCCTATAGATCGGAATTGCTCCCGAGCACAAATGTATTAAATGTGGTATTTCTGTCTGTGTGGAAAGCAGCATATATGGGATTTTTGAATTACTATATTATAACCTCTTAAATTGTTATTAATTTATGATTTATTATATTTTGTAGCAATTTTTTCTATTTAATTCTGATTTAGCTATATTCCTCTTGCTCAATTTCTCATTTTATTGTAGGTTGGTTAATGTTCAGGTTGCTCTAACATTTTTTAAGCAAGTTTGTGTCATAAATCTCATATTTTTTAATATCTTATTTATTACTGTTGCATGGCTGCTATTGTGTGAAAAGGATAATGGTTTTTTTTTCTGGTAGTGTGTTCCTTCTTGTAACTTAGAGCTGCCAGTTATCTGTTAAACGGTTTTGTGGTTTTGTCTTCTTGCCAGTAAAACGTAACTAATGACAGGAAGCGTCATGATCAATTTTTCACATGGCTGAGTTTAAACAGAAGTCATATCTCTCTTAAATAATTCCAATTCCTTGCATAGGTCATGTGAGGCACATTTTTTCTGACAAAGACATTTGTCCACTATTCGCTGACAGTTTCAGTGACACCATGGCAATAACCATTTCAATAATCAATAAACAAAGGGGAAATATCCTAATCACTGTGTTGACATAACGCTCAGTAGTGGCCACATCCACTCTCTAGTGCATGGTTGTTATAACAACGCTGTGCAGTTAGAAACGCAGGCCAAGCTGGTTTCTTCTATTCCCCTTGCCTTCTAACAATACAGGCTGTGTATCCTTCCATCACCTCCCAAAGTGTTGCTTTTATTTCTCCCTGGGTCCTTGTATCCCATCACGAGTTCCTGCTATCAAGTGAAAAGTGTATTGTCGGCAGGTTTTCTTCTCAGTATTGCAATCCTAGTTATGTCCAGTAGAGGGCATCCATGTTTGAGTTTTTGGTCTTTGGTAAATGGATTCTTTGTAGACACTACTACCACCTCTCCTGTTTTTTGCCACACTGTAAATCACTGAACAGCATTTATCTTTTGTTTATCTCACCAATGTGGAACATGCAGTATTTATTTGTGGACAAGAGGAATGTGTGATTCATAAAGTGTCTTTCAACCCTTAAAACCACTAAAAATGTTCAGGGTTTTTTTTTGTTTTTTTTTAAAGGGGCCCATTAAATTTACCAGTTAGTTCTCTCCTTCAGCAGCAGCAGCAGTACACTGATCACGCTGGCATCTTTGTTTCAATAAGTGTTGTTATTTAAAGTCCTTGTCCTTTCCGTAATTAGCATGGTAAAAGGGCGTTAAAAAACATGAAGCTAGCCATTTTGTGGGTTAGGCTGGTGTTAAGTGTTACCCAACCCCACATGTGATACAATCTATTTAAATTTCCATCTGGTGAGGCAGCTGAGGTCAGGAAGACAGGTCACAGGTTGCTCACTCATTAAATAAACAGGCACCACTTAGTTAATAAGCTCTAAGAAAACCACACAGAGCCGTGGGGTTTTTTTGTGATTTGTTTTCATCCCTTCACACTTACATTGGTTTCCTGGTCCTTATTCGAACCATTACATTAACACACTCAGCCCTAACCATCAGCCTAACCTTCAACTAGAGCTGGGCGATAGAACGATAACGATATGTATCGCGATATAACTTTTACTCGATAGAGAAATTAAACTATCGCGATAGACCTCGCCGCTCTTGTCCTCTTAAAAAAAAAAAAAAGGTCAGCCAATCCAAATTAAGTAGCGCAGAGCCGAACCAATCACAGCCGCAGCGTCACGTCGCGTGACTTGTTACGTACAGCACAAGTGCCAAGCCGCACGTGTGTTTGTTTGGGAAGCAGCCAGCGGGTAATGGAGGAAATGAGTGTGCCGACTAGAAAAATCAACCGAGCGTGACCGAAGAGAAAACAGATGATGGTTCCAACGCCGGAGAGATTGTCGAACGGAAGAGCCATAGAAGTTCCGTAGTGTGAAGGTATTTCGGCTATTTCAAGTCTGACAAAAAACAGAGTAGCGTGCACTGTAAATTGTGCCGAAAGCAAGTCTGGAAATACAATAAACTGGTGCATGCGTCACACTGTGCGCCACGTTATTGTTTCGGTGAAATGAATTTCTACAATACTGTTAATTCTACTCTCTGCAGTGTTTAAATGCTTACATATACACACAGTTACTGTCCGTCCACACATACGACTCGGTTCTGCTTCTATGCCCCAGCTTTGTTTACTTTTTCCCACCGAGGCTTCTAGACTTCTGATTGGCCAACATTTCTGCACGGTTAGGAATCTAGCGCCACCTGCTGCTTTGGCATGTTCATAGCAGCGTTTTCCTTCATTTCTGCCTTTATGTGTGGACGGGATTATTTTTTAAAACGAAAACGGAAAATCTCAGTTTTCAAAAATACCCGTGTACGTGTGGACGTAGCCTCAGTCTCTGACTGGAAGCGCTAATTCGTCATTCGGCTTTTGTCAGACTAAAGTAACTGTTAAAACTGTTTGAAAAGCTAGCTATACAACAAGGAGAGATTGAGAATTTCCTTTTAGTTCTCAGTTTATTTGATATTGACAAAAGTTAGTCAGTTTTGTCTGTTCTTCTGTAAAACAAACTAAGATTTATTTTTAGAATTAATATTTTGTTTCTAAGTGGAATTGACAATTTAGTCTGTTTCGTTTGTTCTATTTTGAAACTTAAACGCTTTAGCGGCTGCCTTTTGTGTAGTTTGCAATATTTGCCTTTATTTATCTGAAAAAGTCTCATGTTCCTTAAGTACATCTACCCTGTTGAACTTATTATGGGAAATAAATATTTAAATAAAAACAAGCTGCTGATTATTTCACATTTTACTTGTGAGCAACGGCACATTTAAATCTTACAAATATAGTTATTTGGCTTATATCGTGATAGATATCGTTATCGCCTGAAATGAAAAAAACATATCGTGATATGAAAAAATCTCATATCGCCCAGCTCTACCTCAACCTTTCATACCAAAAAAAAAAGAATGTTTTAAGTTTTGTTCCCACAACATGGCGCTGTTAAGGGATTTATGACCATATAACTTACAAATTGCAAGTACAGATTCCCAAACGTACAGGAGCAGGTAGATCAGTCTAGTGTTTGGATTTTCTCCGGGTAATGAGGCACAGAAAGTGCAAGTTGCTTACCTTTGTATGTTTGGAGGAATTGCAAGCATTCTGCCCTGACCAGCGTGCTGCTCTCTGTGTTTGTGTGCATGTAGTGGGAAGGAGCTGTACACTTTTTTTCACTTCACTGGAAAAAACATGATGGGAGATGAGTAGGAAGAAAAATAGGGGTGGGGGGGAGGTTCAAGGCAAGATCCAAACCCATGAGGAGTCCAAATGTCTCGGAACAGGGCTTAGTTTTAAAATAATTCTACTGCATTTGTGATGTGCATGCTGTTGTTGACACTGCTTGCTGTGCCATTTAAACAGTACATATCTTATATGTGAATACATGATCCAGGCAACCCTTAAAAAGACATTTTGAACTTGGTGATGCCAATTGATTATGTTTATATTGATTATTATTTGAATTAGAGCCCAACTAATGTAGTGAGATATCAGTATCTGCATATATAATAGCTGATAATTGAAAATTCAAAAAGTCAAGAAGAGATGGGAGAAATGCCATGACGTGACAGTAAAACAAGATTATTTGGCAACTGCATATCCATATTATCTATGCATAACAAAAGTTATAGAAATCTATTTATGTTGTGTGTGTCTGAAAGAAAAAAAGATAAGACATCAGCCGATATATGAGATTTTCACTGACCAAATATTGGCGTTGGTATTGCTCTTAAACACTGTATCAGTCAGGCTTCAATTTAAGTAACAAAGAGCCATCGCCTGTATTAATAGGTCAACTTGTGCTCTGCTTTTCTGAGTGAGCTGGACTCTCATTTGTGAAAATAGTCTTTACTGTACAGGGCTCGCAAAATTGCTAGCCTGACGTCCCAGAGCTAGCGCTAGCCGGTCAGGCTATATGATAGTCCGACGGGTGGGGCTGAGATAGATTTTGGTCGCCCGACCGGAGATATCGTATAGCTCCGGGACGTCGGGCTAGCGATTTTGCGAGGCCTGCTGTATAACGTTTGTGATTACCACGCTAGACCTCATTTTACCCTTCCAATATTTCTTTCACCTGACTTGCTTATTTAAGTATCTTAAAGTTCATTTAAACAATAAGCAGAGTTCTGCATTGTTAATTTACAGCTTTTTTTAAATGATCACATAAGTCTAAGGTTATTCAGATGATATGAATTCATATCACTTGGTTTGATGTTTGAGTCATTTATGTCCTACACTGCTTATTTAAAAATAAAAAAGGTGATTCAACCCAGAATCTCAGGGTTGTTTGAGCTAGAGTTACCTTTGATGTCATTGTCAGGTCTGCAGATATGAGTCATTTTCTGTTACCAAAAAAAAAACAAAAAACAATGGAAGGAAAAAAAAAAGAAACTTTACAGTTTGTGTGTTTCACCCATCATTGTAAATTACTTGTGATCTAGTTCTTTAGGCAGCAGGAAATGTGAAGCTCGACGCTCCTGTATTTATTTTTGACACGTGTTGCAGTTTGAGTCTGATCCATATGGCAGTCTGCACAACTGCGGATCGGAGGCTCCAACTGGTCCAAACCATAGACTGCATATAAAAAATTCGACATAGCCATTGTGACGTCACCCATTGGCTTTGGGCAAAGCTTGAAGCCACAGTGTTAGCATTTCAGCCTCCATGGTTTCAGTTTTTCGGAAGCAGGAGTTACTATATTTGGACAAGAGGACAGAGTGCTAAGTTTTCAGCAAACACTGGGGTTACAGAACTGCAGCTACAGAGTTACACGCAGCTCTTATGCTGTGTCTCCAACAAAAGAAAAACAAATGAATCCAAATATGGAGGTGACGGAAGTTTAACATTTGAATCTTTATTTAGTCATGCATTACTACAAGTTATACAATTGAAGAATGAAAGGATAAATATGTGTCGCGACGCCAAACTGAGCTGGGATAGGCTTACTGTTTCTTTCAAGCTATTGAGCTCTACTTTGAGCTCTAGCTATGTTTTACAGCTCAGTAAAATTGGCTACTTTGTATTTTATTCATTTGCACAAACACAATTTTCAAAGTAATCTGCATAGCTCTGTTTCAAAGTAGAACTAGCTTGTTATTCTGTGTTATTGGTAATAAAAATAAATCAATTATATGTACACAGTTTTTAATTTAGTTCTGAAAATTTCAGATACGCAACAAAACACAATACATTATACTACGAATAAGCTTATACCGAGTTGCCATATGTGGAAAAATAATATTTTGCCATTTTCATTTTCTTTTAGATCAAACTGTTTTTTAAATATGTGTGTACTGGCTTTCTTTTGGAGTCAGCCTCAGGTGGTCATTAGACGAACTGCACTTTCTGGCACTTGGACGTTTTCTTTAGAGTTTGCAAGCCGGTCTAAACATCCATACTGTCACACTCATGGACAGGTTGTTTTGTGTGTGTGATTGTGTGTGTGATTCCACTTGGGGGCGGTGTTTCTGCAGACACAAACAAGCCTGCTGACACAAAAAGCACAGTCACTGTTAAAGTAACAGCATATCACTCGCCTGCATTAGCATGCACACACATACCCCCACCACGCACGTATGGTGCACATTGTGTATGGATATGCTTATTGTGTATATGATTGCTCTGACTTCTGTCTGTATTCCTCTGTTTTAGCATACTGTACGTCCAGAAGCAATTTGCAAAAAGACCAGTGTGTGTCTACGTCTGAGTGTGTGTTGCCTATATAAACCCCTTTTCTCTCCCCAGCATTCACCAAGCAGTGAGTAGAAGTAGGCCGCTTAAAGATAGCTCCCAGCAACCTCAATACCAGCTCCTAAAATATATCTGCTCATGAGAGTCATCATCTCCCTCCCTCTCCCTCTTTCTTATTCTTCTTTTACTCCTTCTTCTTTTGAAAATAGAACGAGAATCAGACTTTAAGTGTGCAGATTGATGCCCTGAGTGAAATACTACTGTGTGTGTGTGTGTGTGTGTGTGTGTGTGTGTGTGTGTGTGTGTGTGTGTGTGTGTTTGTGTGTGCACTCAGGTGTTAATGTGTGATTTACTTGAATAAGGTATACATGCCTTACATAAGACTTATTTCAATGAAGAGGTGACATCAGGATTGTACCAATGGACCCATCAAATTTAGGAGGATTTAGAAGTGATGGCACCCATGAATTTCTCTGTGGTCTGACCCCACTGTGGAAATGTGTACAGCTCAGAAAGACATGTATGAAAGGAAAATAACCACATGATACAAAATAGGGACTGTTTAGTACTTAGTCATTAAAGGATCGGTGCTTAAAATGGATTAATGACACAGTTCATATATAACATTTAAAATGTAGGTACTAACAGATCATTATTCATTTTTTTTAAAAATTAGTCTGTTGTATGTATCCCTTAAAAGTTATAAAAATACAAGTCACTATATTGCCATCTCCAATTTGCCTGTTTTGTATGATCAGCCTGTAACTTCAAAGCTCTGCACCTGAAAGAAAAACAAGAAAAGGACACTGATCTTGTCACTGAAGCTGAAACCTACAAAAGTTTTTTACATTTTTAATGTTTTTCTTTGTTTTTTAAACATTTACCTAGAATCATTTAGGATGCTATATTTTATACTCCAAGCTTTACCATCAGGTCTATAATAAGAATTATGGGAAAACTGAAAAATTCTCACCTTCATCTTCAAATCTACACATTGAAGCTGAGCCTTTGCTTATACTTTAAAGTTTTTGCCTGTAAGATTTTTCAGATTGACTGTGACATAAGCCAATATTTGTTGGCATTAATAAATATTTTAGCCGTACAATAGTTGGAAATGATTACCCTTTCATTCGCTCTGATATTGTGATCCCTGCTTAAATCTTTTGCTTTGGTTTCCTCTCACAGTCATTCCTTTGCATAACCTAACAATAGTGGGCAGAGTGGGTAAATATGTGCACTGTATGTAAACCTATTTGTCGTACTCTTACACCTTTGTTCTGCTGTGGGCATCGGCTACCCTCCCCCACCTCCTGTGACCATAAAAACAAAAACAAAAATGGTTATTGAAAAGAAATGAATAAAAAGTTGAGTGCGCTCTCTCATATCGGCTCAATATTCTTCCTGCTGTCTGGATGCGCTGAGTCTGAGAGTGTTCTTTACCCCCCATTGGCCCACATCCACAGAGAATGAGGACAATAGTTTGGCTCTGAGACATGTGTGCCTAATGTAGTCCTTTTATGTGGGAAAGTGGAACTGTATAGAGATGGGAGAGAAAGAGGATCATTGTGTTCCTGGTTTTCTTTCGGCCTCTTTTTCTCATACATCTGATGGCTCTCAGATGTTTCGACCGCTTACTAAGAAAACACATTTATTGCAGCATCTATAAAATCAGTCACAGATCGTTTGGTTGTAACGATGTTTGTGGAATGGTACTGTGATGGCACGATCATGTTTTGTTGTTATTCATCATTTAGTAGATGTTTCGTTTTGTTCACTCCAAATTAAGCTTTCGGTAAAATCACCCCTGTTAGTGTCCAAAAACAAAGTGATGACCAAAGTGATTCCAGTTCATTTTCAGCCGGGGCTGAGGGTACATACTGAAGTTCAGAGAAATCAGCTGTCAGTTTTCAGTGCAGTTCGTCCTGTGGGAACCATGAATATAGATAACTTTATGGCCATCTATCCGATAATTGTAGCTAATGTGGTCTGAACAAAACTGGCGACTTCCAACCAGCTGCTACCCATAGAGCCATACATTTAGTAACTAAATGTGTTTGTGCAGTAGCCTGATGGAATTGCCATACAAAAGAAGTTATGACATCAGGCTGGTGCAGAGTTGATTACATTCTGTAACGTCAAAGCAGCCATGCTTACTAATTTGCAACATTCCCTGCGATGACCTAAAAAAAACACTGAGATATTAAAGGTGTGCAACCGTGTTAAGAACAACACATCGCAGCTGAATAATCCATCAGAATCTCTCTTCATTTTAAACACTTTATGGATATAAGCCCAAACAAGTCAGTGTCGTTTCATACAGACAGTGTAAACTGCAAGTAGTTTTATGATTAATGACTAATCAGCCAAATAAGCCCCAGAATGTCCCTTCAAGCCTGCATACACTCGTGCACGCATCTCTCCACACACCCACACAGCAATATTGAGGTCAGATTGGGAGAAAGACACAGACCCCCCATCATGGCGCACCCTCTGGCTACCTCTCTGTGAGCTGTTCACTCATGTAGAAGCAGACCCATCTGCCCCAAGAGATGGCACACAGAGGGCAGAAAAGTACGAGGCGCACGTTTACGAGCAAGAAAAAAACAGAGGTGGAAATTAGGTTTAGAGAAATTGAGAAAAGATGCCAGATTTTGTGTGTGTGTGTGTGTGTGTGTGGGTGCGGGGGGATCTGTGCTGTGTTGCCCTGAGATACAGGATGTTGTAATAAGGCAATTGAGAGAGAAAGAGAGAGAGACAGAGGAAGACTGTGAGAGCGATAGAGAGAGGGGCTGGACTATGTAATAGAGGAAAACGGGGGAGGAGGGTATGCCTCAAGGAGAAGTGCATTCATTTTTCTGTCGGTGTGACAAGCCAACTCCCCCTCTGCCTGCGCAGAAAGTGGAATGCTCCGCCTTGCTCTGGGCTCTGTTGTTGTGCAGAGCTGCAGAAGGCCTGACAGAGCCAGCTAGACAGAGAGGAAAGGGTGAAATGCATCGACAGAGACAGACACGCTGTGGATCGAGAGCCTGTGAATAGATTTCATCACCCGGTTCAACCAGCGACACCAGAGAGGAAGGAAACAAAGAAAAGAGGGAGACAAGAAAAAAGGTGCTTCAGTTAAAGGAGGGAAAGTGAGAGAGAGAGAGGCAAGGTGAAGGAGGAGAAG
This sequence comes from Haplochromis burtoni, assembly GCF_018398535.1. Classification (NCBI taxonomy): domain Eukaryota; kingdom Metazoa; phylum Chordata; class Actinopteri; order Cichliformes; family Cichlidae; genus Haplochromis; species Haplochromis burtoni. Next base: position 734,108 of record NW_024582465.1, read on the forward strand.
GAAGGAAGGAAAGGGAGGGAGGAAGGAGGCTCAGACATGAGGAGGGGCGCCTGACTGACATTGCTGCTCTCTCTATCAACTCGCACACACACACACAGGGACATAGGCAGACACACACAGACTGTGCACTGCACAGTAGCTGCTCTTTTATCGCCCTCTGTGGAGCCTCGTCCCCCATCCTTTCTTCTCTTTAGAGTGAGAGGACATAAGACGGAGAGGAAGGAAGAGCAGGAAGAGGAGGAGGAGGAAAAAGACGTGAAGGAGGAGAAGGAGGGGAGGCAGTAACCCTCTCCACTCCTTTACTCAGACACACAACCGGGGGTGATAGAGAAGAGCAAAAAAACAAGAGGTGTGGGGGAAAAAGGAGCTTTCTGTTCCATTTCGCCGTCTCCTGTGGTCCCTCGGCCAGAGAGCGGCTAACAGGCACCGCTCATGTCCGTGAACTCGGAGAAATCCTCGTCCCCTGAAAGGTAACACCTCATCTTCCTCCTTCCTTCTCTCATTACTGTTCTCATTTTGCCTCGATATGTTAGTTTGCATGTCGTTTTGTTTCTTCCCACGAGCCTCTTCCACCACCACCATCCCCCTCAGCACCTCCATGTTTTGTCTCCTCTCTGTTTCTCTTTCTGTTTCTGTCTCCGTTCCTTCAGCCTTGGTTCCTTCTATTGTCTGGGTCACACAGCAGTTACTGTAGCAGGGCGAAAAATGCAACGGTTTATTGTTGCATGGTTCTGTAACATTTCAACAGAGCGTCCTTTCCTGCATGCACATATGAGCATGTACAGTACATAACACATCTCGCTCACACACACACTGTTCTAGACAGATGCATGAGCTCACGCTGCCTTCCGAGGCCGTAACATTTCCTATACGAACAGTGACAACAATACATGCACATACGAACACACGCAGTCTCTTTGTGGTGCTTGAGCTCAGAGCTTACACAGCAAGAGTGTCAACACACGTCAACATCAGCGCGGCCAGCAGCAGCAGCAATGCATCTCAGCAGCAGTGCGAGACAACAGATAACCACATGACGCACCTTAGTGCATAATATTCCCGATCGATTGCTCCTTCGGACACAACACAACCTCTTTGCAAAACACACTCACACCCAGGCAGCTTAATCATAATTTGATGAACTGCAAATTCATTGTAAATATACATACCAAATCACCAAACAGTAATGATGAGTGTTAATGGCAAGGTCACCAGGCATTATCAGTGACATGGTACACCTTGGCTAATTGAATACACAGAAACTCGCACACTGTACATTTTTCTAATTGCCAGTACAGGATACACTACGCTGAATGACAGCTACATGCATCAGGGCTAAGCATTCCTTATCTCACCCTCGTTCAGTCAAGATTGTGCCCTCTTTAATAATTTGTACCTATTCGTACCTAATTAGTCACCCCACAGGATCAAAGTGAACACAGTGCTTTTTTTGTTTGTTGGTATGTTGGTTTGTTTAGGGCTTCTGAGGTAATCCCGGTTTTTAAAGCCAGTCTTGATTGCGTAGTTCTGGAAGTAAAGATGAGAGAAATGTTTGGGAGCAAAAGCTCAGTTTATTGGTAGTTTCCAAGCAGTCAAACTAAAAGCGAACCTTTGCAAAAGCTTTTTTTTTCTTTTCCTTTTTTAACTGAATGCATGAGAACATATATCCATTCAGATCTAATCGGGAGAAGCCCACATTCCCATTTTGACTGTGCAGAAAAGAGCGGAAAGAGCTCGATTTGACGGTTGCTGGGGGGCAGGAGCAGGCAGACTGGATGACTCAGGTAGCTAGTGATGCCGTGCCAAGTACGATCAGGCAGAGCCACTGCCATCCACACAACTTGGTGCCAGGTCCCAGACTGGCACACTTAAAACATATGGCGCAGTCGGCACGTAGATGGGCTAAAGTAAATGGGCAGTAACAATATCAGGCAGTATTACATGGGCAGTTGGGCACAGAGGAGAGTGGCTTTTTACTGGTCTCACAAACTAAATTGATAAATGGCATCAGATGCACACACACACATACGATAGGCTGGTGATAAAAGTGAATATGTGCATGTAAACCGTCATATTTATAGCATCTAAACAAATAAATTCTGCTTCCTGACCTTGGGTTCTCCAAATGTACAGTATCACAGCTTTCATTACTCTGTCCAGTTTTTATTTTCCTACCTCCATTGTTTGGGTCACAGCAGTCTCTCTGTAATCAAGAATAATGCAGCAGTCTCTTGTTCCACGGCAGGTAACGCCAAAGAGTTGCACTCATGCACGCACTGCTGCCTCCTTTAACTCCTGCAAGCATCTCCTATGACCAGAGCTGTAGTTCTGTAGAGGTCAGGATTTTTTTTCTGCATATAAACAAGAAAATTGACATCCAAAGAATTTTTTCTTGCTTTCCCCAACAGAAATGAGCAGAATTGTTATAAAGATATATTTTAATAACTTTTCTTTTAAAGTAGGGTTTTATTTAATCACATGCGGAATATAGTTTTTTTTGTCAGATGGGCAAAAACCAAGTGTTTTCAGTCAGCCATTGATTACATGGAGCTGCAGTGACAATCATTTCACACTCGTAGCTGTGAAGTTTTGCTGCTTTTCTGAGTTTTCTCTCTGAATATGAATAGCTTTGATTATTGGACTCTGCTGACATGCAGTAATGATTGAAATTAATATATTGGTTATTTTCTAACCCCATATGTGAACATGAACGAGTGTGGAAGTTTGACTTATTTTGCACTTTATTAGGGGGATTGTATTTTAAGGTCAAGTGAACTTCAGAATCTATGTTTAGCTTTTTTGTGAGACAAATCAGCTCAGTTTCTTTGACTATAACACCATCTGTGCCCCAGATGCCATGAAACCATACACACATGCATGCACACACTGTTGTGGGGTGCTTTTTATTCGGGATGTGCAGTGATATATGTTTGTCACAATAAGTGGATTTGATGTGTGTTAAGCTAAACGGATGGACTCGTCTGGCCTGAAAAGAGCAAGAAGCAGTGCAGTGACAAATTTCTCCTGGAGACGCTGCACTAGGAAGACGATCCCCGTTGTGTAACTTAGCACTTGAGGCATAGTGGAGATGGATGGAGGACGAGAAGTGTGTGTGTATTTGTGTGCATGTGTGTGCCCGTTTGAGGATATTTAAGTGTTTTGACGTCCTTATTGCGTGTGAGCAGCTTAAAGCAACTTTGTGAAGGGTGACGGCACGTCATTTTAGGTCATAATAACGGATGCTGCTGGGTTAAGGGCTTACATCCTTAGAAGACTTTCTTGGGATTAAACACAAGTTGAATAAATAAACAGCCAAAGGTCAAGAGTTTAAAGGCTTTCAAAGGCTGGCTTGAGGTTCGTGTAATTTTCGTAGCTGTTGAGAGGAACAGTTACTGAAACGTTAAACTCTTGGTGCGATTACAACAACACTCAGTTGTCTTGTTGTAAATGCCACATACCTGCTTCGAAAGCATGATGTGCTTCTTAGGCTACACCCAATTAGAATGCGATTGTGTAACTGGTTTTTCATTAGTCGGCATCCACACAATGCAAGTATATATTTTATATCTGCTTGTCACAGGTTGAAACACAGCTTACTGGTTATGCTAGTTACAACCAGATGGTCTGAGCAGCCTCTTTCCTGCTTTCCTTCAGACTGCCCGAGTTAGAAGAATAGGTCAGAAAGAGCTGCCGAGGATGCAGCGCTGGAATGCGTCCAACTGGTCAGGAAGCCGGGCCTATGCAGCAGACAGGCATCACATTCAGCAGCTATCGCATTCTCGCAGAGTATGCAGCTTTGGCTGGCCTACATGGCCTCCACCATCTTCTTTAGTCCGACCCAGAAACGGGGCGCGCGAGCACACGTGCAGGCATACCAGTGGCGCAACATGACAATAGCTAATGAAGCGTGTCAGGGAGCTAGCTCGTAAACTAGCCCCCTGCCCTGCCCGTCTGCCCTCCATTACCACCTGCCCCTCGCTCATGGCTGAAAAGAAACATAAGATTACATTTTACTTTCTCTCTTTCCACCTCTTTATTTTTTCTTTTTCCTGCCTTCAGTGTGAGACAGATGGAAGAGGAGGAAGAGGAATCTCATGCATGCAATCTCTCCTGTCCCTCTGAGGGCTTTTGGTGATATTGCAAATGTAAATAACAGTGTCTGCTACATGCACACCCACAGAAACTACCATGAAGTTTTCAGCCCTTGCAAACTAGTCTAACCTGACTGCACAGTCAAAGCTCTGCACTGCAGAATAACTCTGGGAATTTCCACCTCGTGTACTGAAGTCCTATGCGGTTAATCAGCAATAGGAATCACTGAGTCAAACATGCAGCAGAAAGGAATAAGATACCTCACAAGTAGTAAGTCGATCACCAGTGGTCATGTGATCTGGACTTGGGCATCTGATCCGGTGAGAGATCCTCAGTAGGATTTACAGTGTAGGTTCAAAGGTCGTGTAGCGGCACCAGTAGATGCATGATAGGATGATGCTGTCAGTGCTCTGGGATGAAACTTAAATTACTTATTGATTATTAATTAACGCCTTGTATATGGAAATGTAAGCAAAATAAATACATGTTTACCCTGAAAACACACACCTACACTTCTGGAAAAGCTTTTATGAGCTCACGCTTTTCCCAAGCACAAAGGCTTCCGCGTTTGTTTATCTTCACTTCTAACAAAAGCACATTTTCTTTTTCCACTAGTTTTGGCAAATTGCTCACAAAAAAAATTACCACCGAAACTGTTTTTGTTCTGCTTTAAAGAAAGTGGGACCGTTTTCCCTTAAATCCACATGACAACCAGCAGAAATGCATTTTAACTGGCTTGACTTCCTTTTGCTCTTGTGTGTGTGTGTGTGTGTGTGTGTGTGTGTGTGTGTGTGTGTGTGTGTGTGTGTGTCCAGTCCCTAGTCCCTGTTGACTCAGTATGTTTACACACACAACATTCCAGTCTTCCCTGCAGGCCTTTAATTGGTCCTTTCAAATCACCCACTCTTTCCACTTTCTATTTTTTCCAAGCCTCATTCTTGCCCTTCTATTCAATCTCTCGTCCTTTCTATTCCTCACTTTTCTGCTCTATACCTCCCTCTGTCATCTGTTAAGTTGATTCTGGTCTTTTTTTTTTGTTTTCCTGTTGGAACCTGATGTTGTGCATCACTTATTATATATTTCATAACTGTTAGGTTGACTGTTTCTTTCCTGCAAACTTGAAACTGTAACTAACAGATACCGTTGCAATAAAATGCTACTTATACATTTTGATCTTCTTTGTTTCTTTAACTACACACTTTTTTTAATTGGGAGAGATAATAAATATTGCTTTGGTCTTTCCTGTAATTGCAAAATGATATTTTTGAAATGCTAATATATTGTTTACTGCAACCTGCTCTCCTTTAATTCTAACGAGCAGCACTAACAGTGCCGATTCACTGTAGTTCCATAACGATACAGGTCCCTGCTGAAGGAGAAACAGAAAAAGACGAGGGAGAACATTTTTCTTTACATCCCCTATCTTACTGTAAAACGTCTCAAGCTGCAGTGCAGATAGTTAGCATGCAGCTACAGGGCCTTTCCCTCTCATTAGTTCACAGCTATCTGCCATCAGCATATTAGTCTTCCTGGAGTCGATTTTACTGCTACGACACTGTAAGTTATACTCAGCAGAAATGGGTGAAATGGAGGAAGAATGAGAGGGGGGGGGACATGGAGGAGAGAGTAGGGAAAAGTTTGAGATTCTTGGAGGATTTGGGGGTTTGCAAGTGGAGAGACATGGTACGACGATAGCCCTGGGAGAGAGATGATCCCGCAGAGGAATTATAAAGATGATAAAGCCAGAGTGAGAACTCTGGAGAAAGAGACCAGGATAGAGACAGAGAGCAAAAAAACAGGACGGCAGAATCCTCAGGAGAGAGGGGCACGGATAGATAAAGATGATTGGGGAAGGGGGGAGGGGGGAGGGAAGGATGAGAGGCGAGGAGAGATGGAGGGAGAAGATAGATGGCTCTCTGCAGACTTGCGCAGTGTGCTGGGTAATGCTAGGTCACCAGAGGACTAATCTCCGCTGATGCTGCAGCGCTGAAGCAGTGGAATGATAATAGCCTGTTTGTGCTCTGCGTGTTTGTTTGTGTGGCTTACCATATGCATGCGTGTGAAAAGATAGCGGGCTTGCTTTTGAAGGTACCACTTTTTTTTTTTTGGTCCCCTGATAGAGTCACACAAACACACAAACCTGTATTCACGCAGTTCACCCAATCCTCAACGCTGCCCTGTGGGATTGAGTCACGCGTCGGCTGCATAACTGTGAACAACATTCATCTGTTTTGTCTGAGAACACTGTTCAGCTGTTGTGTCTTCCTGACCTGCAGCACTTGTTTGAATTTTTTATTTTTTTCCTGCATCAGCACCGAGTTGGGGGGTGTTATTCAGCTCTGAACCATGTACCAAAGATTCCATATAATCCTGCATTTCATATCAGTGATACTGTACTGATACAACAGGTCTCAGTATATTGTATTGATATAAAAAAAGGTTAATAGCTGACCTTTCAGCAGTGAAAAGATCTTTGTGATATTTTTATTGCGTTTTTGTGTGTTGCTGCAAGTTACGCCGATCAGCCGTGACATTACGGCCGCTGACGGGCGAAGTGAATAACATTGATTATCTTTTCATTGTGGCACGTGTTAGTGGGTGGGATATGTTAGGGAGCAAGTGAACATTTTGTCCTCAAAGTTGACGTGTTAGAAGCAGGAAAAAAGGGCAAGTGTAAGGATTTGAGGGAGTTTGAGAATATTGTGATGGCTGGGTCAGAGCATCTCCACAACTGCAGCTCTTGTGGGGTATTCCGGTCTGCAGCGGTCCGTATCTATTAAATGTGGTCCACGGAAGGATTAGTGGTGAACCAGTGACAGGATCTTGGAGGCCGAGGGTCATTGTGGGGAGGGACGGGTACTCCGTCTGGTGCCATTCAACAGATGAGCTACTTCTCAAATTGTGAACATAAACAAACATCTGCAAAGCTCAATGAACTGAAGCAGCATTGTAGAGCAGAACAGAATTCCTCCACAATGAAGTGAGAGACTGATAAAGTCATACAGAAGACAAATCAGGTTAGTTTGGCTGTAATCAGCTCCATGAGCTACTGAATCATTGGGTTACTTTTTCACAGGACTGCGTAGCGTCTCGTGGAAACTTTTTTTTTTTCCATATGACTGTATGTGCCTGTAAACTACCTGCCCCACCTTTAACTGAAAGCTGCAAAGAAAACTTAATGAACTGGATGTTATTCTGAGTGGATGTCAGATCCAGAATAGATCCAGGTCTTGTAATCCAGTCCTGTAGGTTTTGTGTCTTCCTGTTGGTGCTGGCACACTCTGCTAGAAGCAGGTGTGGTAAACTTGGCATGTAGTTGTTATGAATATTCTCTTTAGTTATCTGAAAAGTAAATGCAACACTCCCCATAATAACAAGGTAATACTCTGTTTTATATAAGAAGAAAATTACTAAACCAATAACCTGATAATAATCAGTGTTTTCTTTACTTTTTGGTTTGTTTGTTTTTTAGAAACCTCCTGTTATCTCAGTCATGTGATAACTGCATATCTGTATATATTAAACTGCTTATTTTAGTTGTGTAATCAATTCTAAATTTAGTTTGTTTATATGGATAGCCAGTCTGGCCAAGGGGCAGCCCACATGGATCATTATTTTTAATTAAAAAGTGAAAGCAGGGTTGGGTTAGGAAACCATTGTCACCAGATACACTGGTATACTAATAGACAGACGTTCAACTCATGTTATTACTATGTAATTACTATTTAGTATCTTAATTGATATTACAGTGTATTTTCATTTGTTTGTAATAGTGATGAGGATGAAGATATGGTAATCGGTCATCAGTGTTGCATTTGTGATATCTGTGTTACATGATCTGAAAACACAGCTGTACATAATAGATGTAGCTTAGTCTGTGTTATGGTATGTTTTTGCTTCAGTGGCTATGTGCTCACATACTCCCCAACCAGATGAGCACTGAGATGGCATCTTAGCAAGTGGGTGTCACAACCCCATGTGACTTGAGCTGGAATTCAAGGCTTGGTTCGTCTTGTCCATCTACTGCTGTTCTGTGAGTCTGCAGCTGAAGGCTGGAGCTGTTTTCCCTGTTCAGCCATTCGTCCATCTCTCAAACTTGTCCTATGGAGTTTAGCTCATGTCCTGCCACTAAGAAGAGATGGGGTCTGGCTCTTTGTGCGCTCCGGCTGCGCCACAGAGCCCTCCGAGACAGGTAGAAGGGGAATAAAAATGTGTCTAATGGGTGCTAGATTGACAGAACTAATGGGCTAAATTCTGGGGTTTAGTTTGTATGGCTAAGTTTCCAGATTAAGGTCTTTTATTTAATATTTTATTTAAAAAAAACAACAAAACATGTAAAGTGGAAAAGAATGAGTAATAGGAAGTGATAAAGGCCAGCTGGATTGACAGAATTATTTGGCTAAATAATGATTTGTATCTTTGCACGGGCTCCGTGTTGAGTGAGTGTTTTTTTTCACACACAGAAATGGGAAGATGACTGACAAGGAGAGATCAGAAGCTTTGCTTTTGTCCCAGAATAACAATAAGACAAAAATTCAATGCAGAGAGACCAAATCATTCATGTGCGACTGTCAGGATTTGCATCTACACATTTATAAAGCCAGAACAGTAGGACTGGTTAAAAATATTTAAATTCTTTTTTTTTTTAAATAGCTGTAACAGTTGCCATAATCTTAATCTACTAATCTAATAAATTACTAATAACTTAATAACTCAAATATAAGGATTTGGTTGGCTTTTCGTGCTTGATAAAATATCAAGTCTCTCTTTCTTTGTGCCAGATCAGTGTATTTAGGACAACAAATTGAGTCCACAAAGCCTTTGAGGTGTGCTTTGATTTTGTTGCACATTAAATAAACATTTTCTGCAGTGGGTTTCTTTCCAGAGTGATATAGAAATACTTAAAAAATTAATATCTCTTACAAAACGTGGAAGTTTGCAGCGTTTTTTCCCAGCTCAGCTTTGTTTGTGGTTTTCATTTAGTGCAGTCGTGTTTGTCTTTGCATTCATTAGGCTGATTTGAACTGTCATTTCATTAGTGGGGAACTGCAAGCAGGCTTGGATATGTCATACCAGAGAGAGCGAGGTGATCACTGCTATTTATGAGACATTCTTTTGACATTCAAATGTGAATCTTATCACACCTCTGCTTTTCCAGTGTGCTATTGTATAATAATTAAGAAGCTGTGATTTTTGTTCTTTATGGATGAGATATGATTTAAACTAATATGAGGAATTCGAGACCAAGAAAACCGTCTAACCACATCAAACCATAAAATGGGAACATATTACCTCTTGTGCCTCGTGTACTGTTACCTAGTTGAAGATGGGGCAATTTTTAACGAGTAAAGCTCCATGTGAGTGATACGCAGGCTGTGGAGGGACAGTAAATATCTTTTTAAGTCATTATTAATTCCTTAATTTATATTTTTGGGAAAAAGCTGTAGGGTATTAAACCCAAAAAGATGTATTTTTTTATCTTCTACACTCTGACTTTTCAGAGAGAAAAAAGAGCAAATTCATCCTATGTAGCAGCAGCTTGACATTAATAATGATCTGCTTCTTTTGGCTGATGGAGCCATTTCATCTTTGCTAATATTGTCAAACTTGCTATGCCTAAAAGGTTTGTAATTGTAGAGACGTGTAAACCAGCTGTGGTTCTTACTGGGAATAGTCGAGTTCAAGTTGATCTGTTGGGCAAATTTACCACAGGCCTTTTTTTCTATTATATATTCTATTAGGGTTTTAAAAAAAATCATGTCTCATGATGAACAACCTATTTTCCAATACCAACATATGTGTCATCTGTCAGTAGCATCAGCCAGCTAATATGTTAGTCTGGTTGGTGACGCAACCCACACATGCTGCCTCTGTGCCTGTGCTCTGTGCCTACAGTGCTGTAGTAGTGTTTTACATACATGCACATAGCTTCTTCTTTCTTTTGATGCTATCACTTGCTGTGGGCGGATTTTACCTCCACAATAAGGGGCTTTGTGGCTGGCTGTCGTCACTGGAATGTTTAATAGAGAACGCAGAGTAAGTAAATGCGCTGTAGAGAGCGTTCAGCATGTGCTGCTGAATTGAAGCTACAGCAGATACCCAGAAGCTCTGTGTGCAAAACATGTGGCTGGATGTTTTTGAACTGAGCAGCAGACTAATAGTTTTCTGTTCAAATAAAATGTTGCAGAAAATATACATCTGATGCACAAAAAGACAAAATGTTAATGAAATTGATGTTTTTAGGGAGGTGAACGTTTTGATCGTTGTGTTAGGGAAATAGCAGTAAAGCCGTGTCACTCTGCCGTCTGTGTGAACACGCATGTGTATGTCAACTCTCCAGCCACATAGCAGTGTTTCTGTTTTCAATGCAAATTTTATTCCAAGTCAAAGAATTTTCCATGCAGCCACAGACACTCAATGCTGGTGACCAAACATCACTGCATATGTGCACCGTACGGCATTTGCATTGATTCTGTTTGCTGGATTTTGTTGCCTTTCATCTTTGTGTGGGTCTGCATTTGTGCCTGTGTGTATACTGTTTGTGCACGCTCTACTTCATGTATGTGCTCTAGCATAGAGCGGATGTAATGTGTGTGTGGTCGTGTATCCATCAGCTCCCTCTGGGGAATTTTACCAGCAGCTAGTTTAGTGAGTATAAATTGATGGGACTTGAACTCTGTGGCACAGGGGTTCAGTGTTTATTCATAGGCAGCTGTGGTGTTTTGATTAAATATGGACAGAAGAGCACAAAATAGCAAACCCATTAGAGGAGATGTTACCAAATTATGGCTTACATCTCAAGTGATGGCTACTTAGCTGATGCTTTTGCCCAGAATGACAGAAAGAGAGCACGTAGCAGTGTGTCTGTCTTTTTTTAGTTTATGGAAAGCACATAGATTCTTTAAGATATTGTATGTTTTTCAAATTGCGTCAGTGCTGACATCTTTACCAAGCTACTTTTACTGATCCATGTGAAGAAATTTTAAGTTGCACAAAAGCTCTGGGAATAATAGTTGGTGATACAAATCTTAAGTGGCATAAATATAAAATAGGCCAGATTTTCACAAGAAGCGCACAGAATTAAAAAAAAAAAGCAGCATCAGGAGCATTACTGTAAATCTGCTTGGTGCTTTTTTAAAATGCTTGCGAGCTGATGGGCTGCTTTGTGTCTGTTCTTTGTCTTGTTGATTTGTCATGTTAGCTCCTCCTGAAGAAGTTGCATAGTTTGGGCAGAAGCCACATGCACAGAAGGCACCTTAATAATACTGCACGGCTGGTGGTACGAAACAGGATCCTGCAAAGTTATAACGTGCTAGAGCCAGAGATTGTGATGTGGGGGAAGTGCAGCCAGTGACGTCAGGACTCATCCTGAAAATAGCGGTGAGATCTAAGTTCTGCACTCAGACAGATCCTCCGGAGGAGAGGAGAGAATGAGTCAGCGGTCTTGCCAACACGGGCTGAGAAGGAGAGAGTGAAAGATGAACAATGAATCAATCAGAGGTAGAGATGCCACCAATGGAATGCATAAGCAGAGCTGAAGGACACCTGCGGTCTCAAACCCACGCCTTATCGTTTTGAAAGTAGAGAACTGTGTTCTTGTTGCTAAGGAATATACCTGTTACCTTGGTGATAATGGGATATGTTTAAGGATGAGTCATCAAGTTTGCAGTCGAGAGTGGTCAGCTGTTTCGTGCGACTTCTCAGTGGTCAGAGACATGTTAGCAATGATTGTGGTGGTCATTAATAATTGGTAGGGGGGATCCCAGGTTAGAAAGTCTCAAAAGACGTACTGTTGAAGCAATCAAACTGGCCAATCAAAAGGCAGCGAGCAGTGTGGAGGAAGGTGTAATGTATAGTCTTTTGGCTGTGGCTATTAGAATTATTAAAAAGAATAAAAAGATTATTTAAGTGACAAAAATGTATGACATTGCTTTAAAGAGGCGCTCTACCCTTCACTCTTTTATTTTTGAATGTCACATATTTTTCATTGTTGAAGAAGTGCTCAGAATGATTATGTCGTAGTTTAGAAATACTTTATCTGTTGTATTATTTAATTACAATTTGTCAAGTAAAAAAAAAAAAATACAATGCATATTTCTCTGAAATGCAATACGTGTGTAAAAAGTACCTGTCACGGCACGGGCTGCGTCTGTGACCCAGCATTTTCAATTTATTTTGTATTTTCATTTCTTATTATATTGGGAACATGTGAAGTTTTTGTTATTGTTAGTGAGGATTTAGTTGAGTTTCTTTCTAGCTTTTTGTTTCTTCTATAATTCCTGATTTATAAGTCCCAGGTCATGCTCATGTTCCATGTTCATGTTTTTTCCGTATAGCTTCTCGCGTGCGCCTGCCCTGAATCATGTTCATATCTTTTGTCACAGCTGTCATAGGTTAGTTTTATCCAGTTTAGGTTTCAGTTTAATTTTCGTCCCTGTTCACTTTCCCTTGTTTTTTTGTACTCATGTTATCAGCCTTAATAAAGGGCTTGCTTACAAACTATAACATAAATAAGTAAATGTACAATCCATTGGGCAACAAAAACACCCAACGTGCAAGGGCTGGAATCCAATGGAAACTAGTTAAGGTGTCTCTGTGAAAAGAAAAGCGAGAACAAATAAGTCCAAGACTGGGTAGGCAGAAACATTGATGTCATTTTCACACACATTGCTGAAAGTTGCCTCAAACCTTTCAAATGGGAGCACAATAAATACGAACTATCAGCTCAAATACCAAAGTGTACAGACTCTTGAGATGGATTCTCAAATATTTTCTCACAATCGCAGACGCTGATTGTATTCTAATGACTCACTGATCTAACTGATGACTCAGCAGACTGAAAGATGGTATCTGGTGTCTTATCAGGTCTAAAGCAGATAACTAAAGTTGAAGAGTTTTAGTAAGGAGCCTTTGGTATGAAGCAGATTTAAAGCACCAGGTTTTAACTGTTTTTGTTTAATATTCCTCTTTTTGTTTCATTTAAATATTGTATCACATAAACATTCATTAAAATCCCATCGAGAGACATTTATTATACAAAAAATGAGGAAAAAAGAGGAAAAATACATATTTGTTTTCTCTTATTTTATATACCAATTATCTAAATTGTTTCTTGTGAGGCATCACTTTCATATCTTACACAGTTTGTTTAGCAAAGTCTTCAATTTTACTTTAGTTAAGTTAGTTACTTGTTACATTTTGCAAGCGTTAGGACTTCCGGCTAGACCATGAGAGGGTGAGGACGCGTTCACCAGCAGCTCCCGCACTTGATTTTAGGAAATTACGACAATTATCAAAGTAATACATCTTCCTCCCGCAAAGTAATACAGGGATTCTGAAGAGTGCACTCCTTTCTAAATGCCTCCAAAAAAGCTAAACCCGAAGTTAGCGGCGACAGAAACGATTGAATGTGATGTGGCCCCGACTGAAAATGACGGTGCCAAAGCTGGAACGCCAGCCAACCCCGCACTTCAGGAATATACACAAGGTAACAAACAAGTACTCTCTGCGATCGCTTCCTTGGATACTAAGATAACTCAAATGAAAGCAGACATTTGCGACACCCTACGCGGGGAAATTGCAACGTTGAGGGCTGAAAATGACGAGGCCATTACAGCTTTAAAAACGGTAATGGAAAACCATAATGCACAGCTGAAAGATCTATCAGAATCAGCGACAACCACCTCAAACTCCGTGGCGAAACTAGAAGAAAAAGTTAAACAACTCTCTAACAAAGTGGAACAACTGTCCGAAAAATGCACTGATCTGGAAGGGCGCTCAAAGAGGAAAAATATAAGGATAGCCGGAGTACCCGAAGCTAGAGAAAATGGTCAACGTCTCAGAGATTTTGCGGCAAGGCTACTACGAGATCTACTACACCTGGACGAAACTCCGCTGGTGGACCGTGCACACAGAGCCCTGCGAGTGACCCCAGAAGAAGATGCCCCGCCACGACATTTGATCGTGAGGATACATTATTGCCA